>NC_142112.1:38347703-38675203 GCF_056152115.1 Neolamprologus brichardi
CACAGAAAAGCTTCCAATCTCAAAACCAGCACAGAAAACATCACAGAAAGCGCGTGTTCATGTAAAGGTAAATATGGACTCCCAGGCTGTGGTAACGAGAGGAATAAATGACTGCTGACACGTTTATCTGAACAGACTAAAGTGCAATCACAGAACATTCGGCTCCAACGTTAAAACAAGGTGACGGGTGAGGTGAGCATGGCTCATCGTCTCTGCTCGCGCTGCTGCTGCTAAAAAACGGAGGAATATTCAATATGTGAAGAGCTCGTGCTGCTGCTAGCCAATCAGATCACACTATGCAAATATCCTGAGCATGCGAGGTCATCATTGTTCAAAATAAGAAGAAGGTGGTCATTGCGAGGAGTCACCATGTCGCCTTATGAGATGTTTAAGTGGTCGATTTGTTGATCGTACCAACAAAGGTACTTCTCGAACATGAAACGCTGCCCTTACTCAGGAGTCTCAGGTCGTGTCCAAATTCATGGGCTGCTTCCTCCTGAGGCCGCATTTGTAGACCGATTACGTCACAGCGACGCGCCGAAGGCTGTCCAAATTCCTAGACTCCTCCGAATGCAGCCGACAAATGCGTCCCCCTTTTCCCCGAATTTGAAGGATGGGTCGGGTGTGTCCTTCGTGGCCTACCATATCCCAGAATTCATAGCGCGGCCCAGCCAAACTCCAGTTTCCAACAATGACGGGCGCTACTAAGTTTTAAAATTACTCATACTAATCTTTCTGGGTCACAAAATAAACTTTTAACATATTTTCAGGCGAGAAAGTAGCTGTGTAAACATCAAATATCTGCTCGGTTTATCAAGATATCGCATATTTGCAAAAGTGCTTCGACGTTTTCGGAGACGTCTGCTACCCACCAGCTCGATAGCTCGCCGGGAGCTCGAGGGTCACTGAAGCCGCCGCGAACGGCACAACTCCCAGCACATCATTTTCACATCACCGCGGAGTTTCGCTGCTCAGGCTAAACGTAATATATAAGTGACTTAGACAACCTAAAAATGTTATTGTTGGGCTTTTTTCAGTGTTTTGTTTGTCCGTGAGTAAATCGGTTTGGCTGAGATTAAAGTTATTAGATTAGATTAGATAAAATAAAACTTTATTAGTCCCCCGGGTGGTTTTCACACAGCTGACTAAACGTCAAACAGAAAACTGATTAAACAGAAGTGTGAGACGGTCGAGAATTTACACCAGTGTCCTGTTATATTTTAGATAGTAAGGAGCAGACGGCCGAGTTTATTAAACTCCACCGAGACAGCGGTGACGCTAATCAGAAGGCTCGACCGTCCAATTCCACGGCCGTTTACTTCCGGCCTACCCGACCTTCTGAGGACCCACATAGACCGCGAAGGCCGGGTCCTCAGGAGGATGCAGCCCATGAACTTGGACACGACCTCAGTGTCAGGAAGGTGGGTCTCTTTTATAACCTGGTTTTATCACCATAGCAACTAATGCTGAACACATAACCTGGGCTACAGCACCTCACGGGTTCAGAGTTTCAGTCATCAGTGCCACATTTCACTGACTGCTGTAAGATGTATTCCATCAGCAGATAATATATATACACTTACACCCTGCTGAGCTGAGCGTGAGTGAATCCATGCAAAGTGACAAGAATCAAAACACAAACACGGCAGTTTGCTTCCTGTCACCTGATGGACAAACCAGGTGATGAATGCCAGCAGCACCTCTACCCAACATGGGCTTCAACCCTTTTTTCCCCTTTTATTTAAACGAACACCAAAGGACACCTTGCGTAGGGACAACAACAGGTCGGGATGAGAATGCTTTGTTAGCTTGACAAACAGGATAAGGGAAACTTCCTCACCCTCCTAACTCCTCAGATGCAGCAAGCTGCACGGATTCACTGTGTTTTTATAATATTATGTTGGAGTTTTAAGCTCTGTTCAACTTCATCTTCTGCACCCGCGTCACCTCCTTCCCGTGCTTGTTTTCACTCATTTATGTTTTCTATCCTCTTTTCTTCCTTTCATTTCTTTTTTGATGACCCACCTCATCATCCTTACCTCTCACTGTCCTATCTTCTCCTCCTCATCATCTTTCTTTCTCCCCACGTCTTTTATTCTTTTACCTCCTTACTTTCCTCCTTTTGCTTCATTCTACTTCCTCTCTTGTTTCTCTCTGTGGATCTAAAAGATGTTTCTTTGCCTGGTTCTACTGAACACATCTCTCTGCCTCACCTTATGTTTGTTTATCTCTTATTTCTTCTTTATTCCCATCTCTTCACATGCTTTCTCTCCCTCTGTTATCGTCTCTGCTTTGCCTTGCCCTCGTTCGTCTTCCTATCCCTCTGTTTTCTCCTCCCCCTCCCGTCTCATCTAATAGCCTTCTGTCCATCTCCTCCCTCGTTTATCTTCTGCCCTCTGTATCTTCTCCTCTTTCTCTCCCTCCACCCATCCTCCTTTCTGCTTCACTTCTCCTGCACCATCTCATCTTCCTCCCCTCCTCCTCATCGGGTTCATGCCATAGTATGTTTCTGTTTACTTCCTGTTTCACTTGCCTCCTAGTCCTGTTTGCATCTTTAGATGAGTTTCAAATAACGTGGTCAGTTAGCTTCAGGCTAACCGTCTCCCCAGAGGAACAGCTACTTGTCACACACACACACACGCACGCACACGCACACGCTCAGTACTGTCATAGCTGTGTCACTCAGTCCTGCTCTCAGCGTGGTCAGACGCTTCTCCTTTCTGACATGTCACACAACAGTCCAGCACACGGCACCAGCAGCAAGATCCAAACACACGATGAGGCACGCTCATACATCTCATCACGCTGAGGCAGGATCGAAGAGCAGCAACATGAAAAATGAGGAAGTGACAAAAACTGCAGTTCCTCTACTGTCCACTTGAGGCTGCCTTCAGCTGTGAGTCAGTCCTTATAGGCTCTAATGTTAAAATGTCTCAGCAGAAATAATCATGTTTACAGCCTGATATGTGAGAAAAATCCCTGCTTTAGCCTGCAGGGCTAATTTCCTCCTTCACATTAACTGTGCAGGGGTTTTATTCCCTTATGCATTCAGATTTCTCTAAGGTGTAAAGTTAGTGGAGTCACAGGTGGATGGTGACAGCCTGTGCGTTACAGCCTGCCTGCGATATCTGTGCTTCTGTTTGAGTGAGTGAATTTTTCTTCATTAGCATTAATTAGCAGATCAGCAGATGTGCTGTGCACACGTATGAATGCAGCTTCCTGATCAGTACCAGCTAATACAGCTTGTTTGCATTAGCTGGTAGCTTCACAGTCCGGCCTCTTGTCTAAATATGGTCACGTCTGAGCCCCAAGGAGTCTCGACTAAGGACACATCGACACTTGGAGGTGTCTTCAGTAATTATTAGCAACTAATGAAAGGTTTGGAAATTACAAACATGAGATTTCACTTTAGACTTTAGGTCATTTTATTGTAAACAAGAAAAAGGCCAAAAATGGAGCCAGAAAGTTGAGCAGGAGCTACAGCTGACACGACAACATTGCTCTAATGAGATTACCCAACAACCTTTCCCATATTGGAAGAGAAACAGTAAAACAAGCAGATATTGTGTATGAGTGAAATGAGACCTAAAATATAACTGTTGGTAATGGAGAGATTGGTTGTTTCTTTCCATTTCCTTTGCAAACTGGTGATTTTCTTTCTGTGGTGCCCAGAAAAGCCTCCTCCACATGCAGTAGCTAACATGTTTCTATCAGCCTCCATCCATCTTCAGTCAAAAAGCAGAATTTCTCACTGAGGTCTCGAAGCGCAAGAGGAAGAAATAAGTCAAAGCTTCAACTTTAAAATATGAGAATGCTGTCTGGAGCCAAACGACAGAAAATAGGTAATTTCAGATGCATTCATAGCGGGATGATGAAGTTACTATAAGCTAACATGCACGAGTTCTGCAAAAACATAAAAGTTTCTAAAGATGGAGCGTCTACTGCCACCGAGCACGATTTTACTTTAGCTAAGGACAGTTTAGTGAGAAAATCTTTGCATTTTGTCTCCTTCCACTGAAGTTTAACCTCACCAGCAGATAATTTCTGCCTCCGTCTGAGAAAAATATTTGCAGAACTAAAGACTCAGCCTGCTGTTTATTTGGACTCTCAGGTGAGACGGGAACAAAACGAAGCCCAATCTCATTCCCTGTTTGTTGTTTACATCCTCAAACAGCTCGAAACAGTGAGCGAGAGTATGAAAAATCATCAGATGGATTCGAATGTGAAGAACATTCAATAAAGTGATAACTAAAGGTTGTGAGGGACAAACTGCTATGCTGCGTGATTGACAGGAAAGTAAAGAGAGATTGATGTTTCAGCTCTTCGTCGTGATGAAGCCAAAGCTTTTCACACATGCATTTTTAGCCCCGAGCTCAGCTGAACCTCAGGATGCAGAAAGCTGGAAACTGCAGCCGAAGGTCGTACACTGGGGGTGATGGATGATTTTGCACATGGTTAAAGTGGGACTTGTAATGTGAAAAGCAAACAAAGGCATACATTTACAAATAATAGTAATAAAAAATATGGGAAACAATGAATATAGATAAATGTCATAAAGCCTGATCCGTCACCACCTCACCAAAACCAGCCCATGATTGTGATGCTGCTCTGATGGGTGATGCTTACATCACATCATTAACCCGCTCACAGCAGCGTACGCTGTGTGCCTTCAGTTCAGGCTCCCACACCACTGGAAAAAAATTACATAAACAACAGACCATCTTGCAACTGCATACACCAACAATGAAGCCCATCAACACAGCCAGCAAAAATGCTAGTGATTTCTAAAAAGTGCCAATCAGCACTTATTGAAATGACTCTAATGACCTAGTGCGCCAACTGTAATATTTCCTGAGCCAAACCAAGTAGTTTAAGTGCTCCAACTTTAACCAAACACCTGGAACAAAACACAAACTACAGTTCTGGGATAAATCCACTTAACACCAGACTGCTACCACCCTCACATGAGGATACCCCCGTGAGCTATAGTGTTTATGCCCCAATCATAAAGTCCCAGAGACTTCAACTTCCAGTCGCTACAGGAAAAAAGGGTCGTCTGCAGTCCGGAGGCCCCACATGGAACAGTTCTGGCACCGTTCCTCTTCACCATCTACACTGCAGACTTCTCCCACAAGCTGCGGAGACTCAGGTCGTTTGGAGTGAAGGGCCCACTCCTGAAGACCTTCTATGAATCTTTTACAGTGTGGTCTGCTGGGGCAGCAGCATCTCTGCCGGGGACAGGAAAAGACTGAACAGGCTGATCAGAAGGGCCAGCTCTTTACTAGGATGCCCTCTGGACCCAGTAGTGGTGAGTGACAGGAGAATAGTGGCTAAGCTGTCATCCCTGTTGGACAACATCTTCCACCCCATGCAGGAGACTCTGACAGCACTGAGTAGCTCCTTGAGTGGCTGCAGCACCCACGGTGTGGGACGGAGAGATTTCACAGGTCTTTCCTCCCCACTGCTGTCAGACTCCACAACAAAGACTCCAACTGATCAAACACATCCACACATGTGCAATAACACTAATGTGCAATACTCTTTCTGGCAATGTTGTATTATACTCATATTGTATGTATTCTATTTTATTCTAATCAATTGTATATAGTATTTTATTTAATTTTATTCTATCCTATTGTGTACAGTATCTTATTGATATCTTATTCCAGTGTTTTCTCTAATTTTTCTATGCAACTTTGCACTGTCCACTCCTGTAACAAAAATTTCCCACGCGTGGGACTAACGAAGGTTATCTCGTCTTATCATGTCCTGCCACCAAACACACACAGCTTGTTACTGAATTTTGGGCAATAATCCAACAGTTGTTACCTAATGTGTGAAAATAAGTGTTAAGGACCTGACCGTCCAGATATTCTGTAAATCTGACTTCCTCATTAGCCATCGCAGAGCTGTGTTTGCTCTGCTGGTAAACAACAGAGTCGTTGGATATTAAACCAATGAGGGAGTCCTCATTTGTGTGCTGTTGTCAACTTTCAGAGTAAATTACAGTGTCAGTGTCACTGTTTCATTGCTGACATTTATTGCTCCAATCCAGCTTTGCTGTGAGTCAGTGGTTGGTCACCATATGCACGTGTGCAGCCTATATTTTCTGGATGTTTTCAGAGATGATTATGCTTTCATACAACAATATTATATTTATCCATCTTCATATCTTATTCATACTGCTCTTCTTCATATGGGTTGTGAAAAAAATCACAACCCAACACATGTTACATCATCTCCACAGCACCCGCCCTCCATGGAGCATCTTCCCAAGGCTCTGTTTGAAGTAACGCATCTTGAAACTGTGCTACATTGATCTGCTATGACTGGCAAACCAACAAGGGGAATATTCACATCTCTGTAACCCCCAAATGGTTACTGAGGGAAACCAAACAACTGTCTCTTAAAACGTCTTGATGCATTCTCAATCATCCAGGAAAATAAATCTCCAAAAGTTGATTCTGTTCATCTGGACGTAGCGTTTTCTGGGAGAAACGTTTCGTCAGTCATCCAAGTGACTTCTTCAGTCTCACAGCTCACCTCCCAGCCCATTGTTCCTTCAGTAGGCTGGTTTCAGTCATTATGCAAATGTACTGTTTATAAGATTGGGGAAACCTGCAGTCAGCTGAGACTGAAGAAGCCACCTGGATGAGCGACGAAACGTTTCTCCCAGAAAACGCTACGTCCAGATGAACAGAATCAACTTTTGGAGATGTCTGTTAAAACTCTCTTTTAAACTTCAGGCATTAGGCTCAGGGTGAGTGGCCCTGACTGGTTCAGTGGTTTGTAATCACACTCAGAGTAACCATGAACTTCAAAATCAAATCACACCCAGGCAAATCCACGTCTCCCACCTTCACAGCGGAACAAGAGAAACTGTTGACTCACCCTGCGTCGCTGCTGTTCCCACAGATTAAGGCATCCTTGGCTCCCTCCACCTTGTAGAAGTTGTCTAAAATTTAAAAAAAAGAAAAAGGAAGAAGGAGAGATTTAAATCTGAAACTATCTTTTGGAGAATCCTCCTCTTCCTCACCCCCTTCCCCCCCTACTGAGCCACACAGGTGTTTTCAGTCATCATGTTGATCAGGCTTCTCCTCAGGACTACATGGGCGTTCGCTGACATGTCCCTCTTCCTCCTGTGTGCACTGCACAGGAGCTCCTCTTCATCGTTCTTACCTGATAGAGGCTGCACTAGCTGAGATGTAATGAGGATGAATAACACAGTGAAGGATGATACTGTACTTAAGGCTTGCGAGACCTTTACAGCAAGAGACAAACCTTTGCAGAAAGAACATTAAACTTTTTTGTGAAGCTCGTTTCAGCCATGTGTTCACAGAGGAAAAACAAATGTCAGACTGTATAAAAACTGGGTTTGTAATTGTGCTAAAGTACGAGATATTTTTAAGAATGTGTTGTGTCGTCTCCTGTTGGAGGGAAATGGTGATGTTGAAGCTGCTAAATGGAATTCAGGGACCATTTATTTTGTAATTTAGACCAGTCTTATTCCTAATGTGGCATGTCAGAATATTTTTGGTGCTTGTCATCAGTCGAGGTTGATTTCCCCGAACCCTAAAGTGGACCTGCTCTGCTGTTCTTAATTTCCTGCCATATACTGTACTGTTAAAATGATGGATGCTCGTAGTAAATATGTGAAACTGTTACACAATGACGTCAGAATACACTGAAATAAGCCCTACGAGCCAAAACTTCATGCTTCTCTAAATGCTCAGTTTCAGCACGCAGCAACTTCCAGGTTGGAAAAATGAAGCCAACAAGGAAGTGCCAATTTCTCTAACGTCCACTTGAAACGCCAGCAGTGACTCAACGCCCACAGACTGCCATGTTAATGTGACAGCAGAAATAAACGGGTTACAATCTGATACAAAAATGGCTTTGTCACCTATGCATAGTTTCTTATTTCACGACAACTCTTACCTCCGTGAATTTTCTTATAACGCCACCTGGATACTAGTATTAGGGGCGTGGTCACTCTTCCTGACAGAGGTCATCCATGTTTAGCATGTCCTTTATGTTTCCATGTTTTCTTTGTTTCATTTATGTCTGCTCATTTCCGTTTTTCCTGTTTTGCTTTTGATTTGATTGAATTTTCTCTTTCTTCTTGTTTTGAGTTTATTTCCTCCCAGCCCGTTCTCACTCCCGAGGCGTAACATGGTGACGTTTTGTCACGTCCCGCGGCGTTCCTGAGGAACGCGAAAGGAGACCTTCGGCGTTCTTATGGTATGCTGCGGGTTTTGGCTGAAATCCAGTGCAATGACGCTCCCGCGGTAATAGACGTTCCAGCCCTGTATTCCAGCCCTAAACCTAACCTTATCCCTAGCCCTAACCATAACCTTTTTCCTGATCTTAACCAGGACTTTAATGATGTTAAATAGCGTGTTTCTAAGTGATTTGAAGAAAAAGAGCGAACATGTGTAGATTGAGTCCATACGGTTCTCATATTTCCTCATTTTTCCGAGGTCGTCATTTAGGAACGTGGTGGGTAGCCGAAAACGTAATATGTTGACGATTTGTCACCTAGCGTAAAATGTTACGCTTTGGGAGTGAGAACGTGTTGTTCCTCCCCGTCTGATTGTTTTGATCATCTTCACCTGTGTTTTGTTCCCCGCCTGGCTCCACCCGTCTGTCCTCCAAGTATATATTATATATATATATATATATATATATATATATATATATATATATATATATATATATATATATATATATATATTTATTTATTTATTTTTAGAAAGAGGGGTAATACATATTAATGAACATTTTAACAAATGTAAATATGCCAGATTATAGCCTTGGGCTAATTTCCATCTGCAGACCCTCTGGCAGGTTGGTGTTAAACACAAGTTAGTAAAAACATACAGAGACATTATTTACAGGTCATGTGACAAGGACAAAAACAGTCATCACATTATACTAGAACAAACAATGACAAGGAGAGTGGACACAGAGGACAGTATACATAACAATAACGGAAACACATCAATTATATTGCACAAACCCCAGTATTGTACATGCCCTGACCGTCGTGATATTGCGTTCACCCATTGCACTAACAGTTGTTTCCCTTTTTGTAATACACTCTCTTTTTCCCGTCCAATATAAAGCATGATCATTAAACATGATCACATGTTTGTGTGTCCCTCAGCCGCCCTTTTAAGTGACTCTTAAAGATGGGTAGACTTGTACTTTCCCTCACTGACAGTGGAAGACTGTTCCAGAAGCTCACTCCCTGATATGACAGAGCATCTGTGAGAAGGTGGTCCGCCTGAATGCCAGTTCACAATCACCTCTAACAGTGGCTCGAGTCAGTCGAGACCCGGCAACACTTTTGTTTATTAAAATCACTCATTGGTGGAGGCGCCAGACCATGTATAACTTTGTAATTAGACAGGCAGATTTAAATAATTTGAAATTAGTAAAATTTAAAAACTTGTATTTTTCTAAAATACAAGTTTCAAATTTGTATTTTTCAAAGTTAAAATTTTGTAAAAAATAACGAGAACATTTTAGCACGTTACAAGTGTGGTATTCCAAGCCCAGCTTATGAATGAGTTCAGACGTTTGTGGCTGTTGCCACATAGTGATGAAACCAAAGAATGTCTTCTCCTTTGTTTTGTTTGAGTCTGTTGTTCACCATCGTGTTTGTCCTGGTTTCTAACCTGTTCCCTGTTTGTTTCTACCTCAGTTTAGTTCTTTCTTCCTTCTGTTCGGACTCATCCTGCCTATTTTGTGCATAGGTTTGTTTTATATATCTGTTCAACAGAACTTACTGGATCATGGATTTGGATTCCTATCTCACTACATTAGACATATTATAGTAATTTTAATGTTTGTCTGGAACAGCTCTCTCTGCAAACGAGACATTGGGTTTCAGTGGGACTACTTGTAAAAATAAAGATTAAATTACACTTGAAAATAGATGAAATATGTTCATTTAAAATCAGAACATTCCAAAAATCAACATGTGGCACCACGACATCTCCATCGGTCTCTTATATACCACCTCTGTGTCATGTTTATTTATTTATTTAATTATTTTTGATACTGCACAACATTAGTTAATCATTTTGAAATCACTTTTGTCAGGTAACCATGAGAACTGAGCTCACAAAAACCAATGAGCTGCATGATTAACCTGCACACATTTATCCACATCTGTGCTACAATAAGCTAGCTCCTCATGAAAACTTGAAACGTTCATCAGGATTCAGGTGAGCTCCGTCAACTCGTCCTGAGTTTTGTGTCGGTGGAAGTTTGTGCTCACCTCCCACTCACTCCTGTCTGTCTGTGTTACAGCACGATCGATAAACTCATCAAACTCAGATTGTGTGTTTTGGCGTGGTTAGACAGTCTGAGCGGGAGGTGGTAAAACCATAACCATTACAGCAAACACCGTTCAACACTTAGATCTGACCACAAGCCGTCTCCAAGTACATTAACACACTTTAACGTCATCACACGAAGTACTTCGGGTGTTCCTTTGTGCCAGACGCGCTTGAGAACAAAAGTATCCGTCATAACAAGCTCAAAAGCTTTTAATGCAAGTCTGCAGGAGGAAAACAAGCACTTCTTAACTTTAGCTGTGGTTTACAGCAGTCCCTCCTGAGGATGCAGTTAATGTATTTAACCTTTACCATTCCTCTAAACAAGAGGACTCACTGAAGAACAGCTTATAAATATCTGTGAGCTTGAGGAATCAAACAAACCCTTAAAAAATAACATAACGTTGGTGCCAAGTAGATAAGTGTTATACAAACACATGGATTAGCCACAGGGACCCACTGATTTGTAAAGTAACAGACTGAAGCCTCAACTATGGCTTTGCCACTGCCATCTGTCCTGGAGCCGTCATGGTCCTGGGTGACCCGGCGTTTATCTGTATGATGATGATGATTCAAGTTCAAGCTTTGTACGGTTTAGTCTTGAGTTTAGTTCTTTTAGTCTTTCTGAGTTTATTTGTATTTCAGATTCATTGTTCTTGTCTTTTAAGTTCCTTTTGTGTCTTTGTCTCATGCCTGTGTCTCCTCTGAGAGTCAGTCATGTGCTTTATTTATGTCCTCTGTCATCTGTTTATTCCCTCTATGTGTCATGTTGGTTTTTCCTTCTGTTCATGCCTCGCTCTCTCCATCTTTCTCTGCCATGTCAGTCTTTCATGTGTCCTATTGTCTTCCCACGTCCAGTTGTGTGTCTTAGTCTGCGTCTCAGTGGGTTTTCTGTCTTATTTTGATAGTCCTTGGCTCATATGCTTGTGTTTAGTTTTGCTTCCCCTGGCTCTGTGTCTAATTGTTCCAGCTGTGTTTCCCAGCCGTCTCTACCATACTAATCACCTGTCTGTGTATATTGTGTCAGTTGTTCTTTGTCTTTTGGCAGAACGTCAGTTCACCTCCCCCCATATTCACAGTGGTTTTTCCCAGTCTAGTGTTGGTTAGTGTAAGCCTTCATTGCCCTTTATTTTGTATCATTGTCTGATCTTCTATCAGCCCTTAATAAACAGCATTTGGTTAAGATCAAGTTCTGTCTGCTTTTGGGTCCTCTCTTCAGAAATGTGACAAGAATGTTGTAGAAAATTCTAGAATTTCACCAAATCTGGAACAGACTTTTTTGACAATCTTTTAAAACAATTAAATGCACAGTCGTGTTATTTGTCAGATTGTTGCATTAAAAATACTTCCAAAAGGCACCAACAGCACAAACATGCTCAGCTAGCAGCCACCTGAATTCAACTGAATTGAACTTAGAAAAACAAAAATCATCCTGGATACAGGTCCTATAAAGATCAAACTCGCTAAAGACCAAAACTGATGTTTGCCATATGCTGTAAACATGCTTATTTCTGCTGGGAGTCTATGAAGACTGACTCACTTTTGAATCCAGGTTCAAGTGGGCATTAGAGGAACTGCAGGTCTTTGCACGTCTGTCAGCAGCAGCTACATTTTTACTGTTTTCAAATGCAAGACAAAGACCAACATCTTTGATAAAATCCCAACAAACAGCATTCAGAGCTTTCACACAAGAGAAACGAGGTGCACTGCTGTTCACACACTCCTAACATACACAGTGTCATTAAACTGGACTCATATTCTGGATATAAACCACTTCATTGCAAACAGAATCACTGTTATCAGAAAGGCAATGTAAAATTACAAAGTGCTTTCCCTTGAGTTCATATTAAAAACTCAACAAGTGCATTTTAACAAGTAAAATCTTCCTTTAAACCATAAACCACGCTGACAGCACTGACCTTTGAGGGAATGTGGACCTGGGGAGCCACAGATGGAAAATGCCATTTTATTAGTAGCTTCATTCCATCAAATTTTCCCTTACCCTGTTTGCTGTGCTGATACAATTTCACACAACCCACAATAGACAGACACTTACAAAACCCAGCAGTACAGTAGTCAGCATGTCCCTCTGCACCAACAGTTTAACAAAGAGCACAAATTCGTTTTGCCATTCTGGTTTTTGCTGTTGCACCAAAGGTGTCACAGTAAACCTGTGTCTGTAGAATATGTCATGGAAAGCAATATTTCAGCATGAAACCAAGGCCCAACATCTGAAAATGTGATGTCCTCGTTTTATTTTGCGCCACATCAAGTCTACAGAGGTCGTTTTGTTTGGTCATTAATGCAAATATCTAATCAGCAAATCACAAGACAGCAACTGAATGCATTTATGTCGACATGGTCAAGACGACTTACTGAAGTTATAACTGAGCATCAGTTGGAGCGTGGCACGGTGACTGCTGACATTTTCCCACATAACCACGTCTATGATGGCACAAAGAAAAAAAAATGCACCATGTCTGGCCCTTTGGACACACGGCTGGCTTTAGGTGGTTTACATATTCATTGCTTAAACAGGAAAACCATTTTGTTGTTGGGGTTTGGTGGTTTGCTTGTCTGGAAACATATATCAGAGTAGCAGCAGCTTTTATTGTGAAAAGCTGCTCCTCTGCGAGCCGAGCAGGGAAACTGTGCCGTGAGTAACTCTGTAGAGAAATAGTGACCTTAAATGCTGGCTTGACATTTTCATCCATTTGCCTTACGAGAACAACTGTACAGGATGCTCATCTTTTATTCAACACATAATTCAGACCACACTCATTTAACTCTGGCCATTAACAGCGATTACATAACATTGCAAAAGAAAGGACTAAACAGGAGGTCATTTTCTTCAATGCAGTCCCACAGCCAAAGGTGTAACACCTGTGTTTGTTTCACAGCATTAGGCTTCACAGCTCTGACGTACCACAGGTTTTGTTTTTCTTATGTAACAGCTTTTATTTTTCATGTTACTGAATTCCACCAATTTTTTCATTAGTTTTGTTATTTTACTTTCACCTCCACTTGTAAGTATCGATCAAAGCGTTTGAAAACCATTTTAGTTTTTCTGGAATGAACATTTGTAAAACTGAACTAACTAGAAAAAAAATACTGTAGTTGTAGAATTAGAAATAAGAAATATGTTTAGTTCATTGTCAGGTTAAATTTCTTTACATCTTTTTTGAGAGTGTGATATTTACGTGAGTGCAAATGAAGCATTTGTATTGTACTACCTGTTCTGAACGTCTTACATTTTGCTGCCGACAAACAGAACCCATGTTATTTAAAATAAAATCACCAAATTATAATAAGGGTGACTGTATGTGGATGTGGTTAAAATAGGCTCGTGAACACGCAGAAGGTAGAAGCCCTGCAGGTCGTTCCTGGTGTGTGAATTATTGATATTGTTTTGTTGGATGAAAACAAACATTTATTCTGTAAGTTCTTTAAAAGTGAATAATGTGCCATCAAAGCACCAACCACTAATATCAGCAAAGTACTAGTACTAGCCACAAATAGCCACAAACGTTCACGTCTTCAAATGTGTTTACATCATAGCGATCTGTCAGGACAAGCAAGGCAAGCAGTGCTTTCCCTGTGAAATCCAAATATAGTCAATTAACACGTACCAAAGACAAATCATAATCATATGATCATCATAATTCTGTAAATTATCACCATTATGTGGCTTCAGTTGTCTGTGGAAGCGTAACTATGGAGCCCTTGCAAACTTTAGTTTCTGTCATTTTCCATCTATGTTAAAGTCTGCGGCTGGTAAAAACCCAAAACCAGCAGTTTCTGTGCTTACCGACCAGACCAGAGATCATTCATATTTACTTATATTGTCAATAACCTCTTTAGTCTTTGATTGGAGGCTAACAGGAGACCAGTATGCTAGAGAAGCTAACCTGACTTTGCTTCTGCTCTGAGATCCGTTATAATCTTTTCATTACACTAGCAAAAGCTCACTATGGTCAACGATGTGTATGTACACATAACATAGATGTAAAGTTGCTATTCTTTTTGAGATTAGCCACGAAGGAGAATAAATACAATTTTAAGGACTTTGAGTTTTATAAAAATAACCAACTAAATATCCAGCTGCACTATTCAGTCATCTCTTTTCTTAGGTTTATGTAAACATGAAGAACATGGATGGTTTGGTTTTGGAAAAGGTGTAACATGCCACATATTTTTTAAGAGATAAAAAAATCAATCGCGCCTTTTTACGGGCTTTATTGTGGAAATGCAACACGTTCTCACTCCCAAAGCGTAACATTTTACGCTAGGTGACAAATCGTCAACATATTACGTTTTCGGCTACCCACCACGTTCCCAAATGACGACCTCGGAAAAATGAGGAAATATGAGAACCGTATGGACTCAATCTACACATGTTCGCTCTTTTTCTTCAAATCGCTTAGAAACACGCTATTTAACATCATTAAAGTCCTGGTTAAGATCAGGAAAAAGGTTATGGTTAGGGCTGGAATACAGGGCTGGAACGTCTATTACCGCGGGAGCGTCATTGCACTGGATTTCAGCCATAACCCGCCGCATACCATAAGAACGCTGAAGGTCTCCTTTCACGTTCCTCAGGAACACCATGGGACGTGACAAAACGTCAACATGTTACGCCTCGGGAGTGAGAACGCGCTGGGAAATACTGTTCTGGGGACCAATGGAGCTATTACGCAGTTTTCCATGAGGCCAGGACGTCTTATAGCGTTTCCCTGAGAGTTTTCAGCAAAACAAAAAGAAGCTGGTGGACCCCAAGAAGCAGCGTTTAAACACCTTAAAAACAAACAAACCTTGACTTAGGGTCAAAGTGTTCAAAGAGAAACAAAGCATTTTAGCATTTCAGTCTACAAAGACGACAAAAGCCTTGTTCTTCTTTCCATGACGGTGGCTGCGCACACGCAAACTTTCTCCTTTCGGCAAACAAACAGGTTGTGTGGCGCTTGTGTTTGCCTCTGACCGTGTCTGACCGCCGCAGCACCAAAGGCACTTAAGCTTTTTAGGATCGCAGCCATTCATTTGTTATCAAGTACATCTGAGAGACTGCATCCCGGCTCGCCAACAAAAAACACTTCTGAAGTCTGGAGTGCTTTTGTTCACGGGTTCAAAGTAACCGCGAGGCCTTTTACGCAACACTTAAGATTAGCCACTGAAGCATTTTATTCTCATACAAAGCAGATAGGAGCAGTCATTACCTGAAGTTCATCGTTCAGATTCCACACTCCCCCATATGTATGCATATTAGCCTCAATCTGACATTTAATAAAGGTTTTTTTCTGAGCGACCCCCATCTGGGAAGATTTCACTGAGCTGCAGGAACTTGGAAAATTGTCTCTGTGGGATATTGAGAGAGTGGGCTTAATTTCATTTCTTTTTAAAACTCGAGAGCTGCAAATTACTCTGTCAAGTCTAAACACACGTCCACCCTCCCCCCGTGCTTTTTTTCATCTGCGAGAGATAAATTTACAGGAAGAAAAGCTGCAGGTATGACACGAGAGTTATTGGTCAAAGTGAATTAGACTGTTAATCTGCTGATGCATGAAGGAAAGGGATCAGATGGTGATTCATTTATACTTCCATCCATCCGTCAAACGCTGTGTTCACTTTGTCGTGGAACAAGTGGAGCTAAAAGTTTGCTTTGTTTACAGTGATCAGCAAAAAAAGTGTTTTCTTTGGGTTTGAAAACGCGCATTCATTTTCTTTTCTCGTCACTTTCTTAAAAGAAACTTGAGACTGAGCCTTGACAGGGATAAAAAGAAGAAGGGGGCGTCTGCCAAAGAAATAACCTGTTATTATTGTTCTTTTCAACCTTTTTTAACCTTTTTTTTTCTTGCAAATGAAATTTGGATTGATGACTCATTGCTCTCCAAAACACTTATGAAAGTAAACTTAGCGATCTCAACGTTTCCAGTTCAACAAAAGTGCCAGACCTCTGACATAAATAAGACACAGACTCATTACTGAACTATATATCATATAAAAGTTTTAGACAAGGGTCGTGTCCAAATTCATGGGCTGCATCCTCCTGAGGACCCGGCCTTCGCGGTCTACGTGGGGCGGGTCCTCAGAAGGTCGGGTAGGCCGGAAGTAAACGGCCGTGGAATTGGACGGTCTAGCCTTCTGATTAGCGTCACCGCTGTCTCGATGGAGTTTAATAAACTCGGCCGTCTGCTCCTTGCTATCTAAAATATAACAGGACACTGGTGTAAATTCTCGACCGTCTCACACTTCTGTTTAATCAGTTTTCTGTTTGACGTTTATTCAGCTGTGTGAAAACCACCCGGGGAATTAATAAAGTTTTATTTTATCTAATCTAATAACTTTAATCTCAGCCAAACCGATTTACTCACGAACAAATAAAACACTGAAAAAAGCCCAACAATAACATTTTTAGGTTGTCTAAGTGACTTATATATTACGTTTAACCTGAGTAGCGAAACTCAGCGGTGATCTGAAAATGATGTGCCGGGAGTTGTGCCGTTCTCGGCGGCATCAGTAACCCTCAAGCTCTCGGCTAGCTATCGAGCTGGTGGGTAACAGACGTCTCCAAAAACGTCGAAGCACTTTTGCAAATATGCGATATCTTGATAAACGAGCAGATATTTGATGTTTACACAGCTACTTTCTCACCTTAAAATATGTTAAAAGTTTATTTTGAGACCCAGAAGGATTAGTAAGAGTAATTTTAAAACTTAGTAGCGGCCGCCATTGTTGGTAACTGGAGTTTGGCTGGGCCGCGCTATGAATTCTGGGATATGGTAGGGCACGAAGGACAGACCCGACCCATCCTTCAAATTCGGGGAAAAGGAGGACGCATTTGTCGGCTGCATTCGGAGGAGTCTACGAATTTGGACAGCCTTCGGCGCGTTGCTGTGACGTAATCGGTCTACAAATGTGGCCTCAGGAGGATGCAGCCCATGAATTTGGACACGACCAAGCTGTGAAAAACACATGGGTTTGCCTATGCGCTCGATTGCAATTTCTCCATTTATTGTGAAAGCCATGAATGTTTTCTCCGATTAAGGGAAATCTTTCCATTTTTCTCTCATTTCTGCCCATTTGATGAATTTTAACAAATTTGATTAAATGCAAATTTTAAAAAAGCCCTTAAAGTAATTAGTTGATATCAGGAGATAATGAGACTAGAACACCTACAACGTCCACATCGTGAGGTTGGAGCTGCTGATGATAGGATGGTGTAAGCAGACTTATTAGGGTGGATGTACTAGTCAGCAGGGCTGAGAATAAGTGAAATACACAGAGTCTTCAGATGTCAATTTTAACACCACATGGAGATGTTGTGCTTCCTGTATGAAGCTCTCGCTGATCAGCAGTGAAATAGATCTTACATGATGCCAGTTGAAATGAATTTATTGAAGCACCGGGGACGTCTGCTGCCGTCAGACAGCTCTGACCAGACAGAACAAACAAAGCTTGATGGGAAATATTTAGCGCCGAGACCATCCGCCATTGATCTCCCACCAAGGGCTGTTTTCAGATCAGCTGAACGTGCTGAGCTTTATTGCCGCCGCCTCGGCTCTCGGGTTTCACGGCAGCTTTTAGAGGTCGATATGGGAGCCTGTAGGGGACATTTGTTTGACATGATGGATGGCAAAGCAGACTGGAAATGAATAAATAGGCAGCACATTAGAGATAGGCAGCACCGTCCTGACAAACAGGCAGGACGGTGCTGATTTTGGCGGTTTTGCCCTTCATGCTGGCTCATGTAGAAGAAAGTAAAAGGAAATGTAATTAATGCATTGCATTGAAAAAAGGTTTGCATCTTTAAAGAAAGCCTAGAGCATTTACATAAGGCCTCACTGGCTGGCGTGTCTGTCCATGTTTTTTATGTGAACATTAAACTGTAGGTAGGTATGAAAACAGGAGCCACACCCAGACGCCGTTTTTAACTGTGAGTAATTTAGATAATTTTTTTTAAATTGTATAAATGACATTTCATTACTACAGACGTCAGAACTGTGAGGCTGATCTAAAAAAACGTATCTGCTGAGGAAGAACTGAGTCTAAAACGAAAACAATTAGATGTTTGATTTCTAATGAAAAATGAGGAATTTGAAATCATTACATCTGGTTTAAAATAATTTCTGTTAAGCTGAAAGTAAAGCACACCATGTGCCAGTTACATTTAAACACATAGTTTGGTTTACTTGCATTAAACTTGCATAACAGTGGGTTTTTAGGGGCATGGCTTCTTTGACTGACAGGTGCATCGTGACACAGGCGGTTGTAGCTGCACGGTGGCTACATACACATTTTGTGTAAGTTGATGTATTTTGGTCACAGTGAGCAGCAAAGACAGCGTGCAGCTCAGGTTAAGTGTTTCTTATCGGCTCAAATTGTGGTCATAAATATTTTGTACTTGTAAATCAGTTTTGTGTGTGGACTTGGCCAAAAAATACGTGTGAAACTCTGCACTCAAGTTTCAAGTTACAAGTACGAATTTTGACCCTAGTTTTCTTCCTTTCAACTGATTGGTCAATGTCATGTCAATCACAAATTTATCCAATCAGAGAACAGATGGGTTTCGCTGTCGGTGGGGCACTTTTTTTGAACTGCAGGTCCTTGAAGGGAGGAGGATCTCTAAATATCTAGATGCTAGGTCCCCTAACTTTCAGTAGCTGTTGAAAGGATAAAGTTGTGGTATATCAGTGGTTAGAAATACCATTATTACTTTAGGATTAGTTTAACACAAAGTCAGGGCTGTGAGTCACAGTGTGCAGCCTAAAGGTCCTTTCACATCGGGCTCTATGTCCTCTACAAGAGTTTCTGTTTTTTTATCTTCAAATGTTCAAGAAAAACATGTTTTGCTAATTCATAACAAAGAAAGCTTTGTAACTATCCTCACTAGTGAAGACTGTGTCATTTCCACAACACTGCCCCCCCTCCACCCCCGAGGTCCACACCGCTGTTGAAAAGGCTCAGGAGGTCCCTGTATTAAGCAGGTAAACCTGTGACACAACAATCACCAAACTCGGACCACCACACACTGTTTTCCTTCGTGGTGATGAAGGAAAACGCTGGGCTGGCATGTAAAAGAGCATTTATTCCCTTCAAGGACCTGAAGCTCCATAATGCACCCCTCCAACAGCCAAACCCAGCTGTTCTCTGATTGGATTGTTGAACTTGTGATTGACATGACATTGGCCAATCAGATGAAAGGAAGAAAAATAGGGTCAAAATTCTTCTTAGTCTTGTATGTGTAAAAAAGTCTTTTTACACATACAAGACTGATTAACAAGTACAAAATATTTATGACCACAATTTGAGCCCTCGGCTTGTCTCTGTGTGGGTTTTGTGGCTGCGTGTGATGTATGGAAGTCCACATAATGTGTGTTATCACATGACTGGCACATGCCCTCTCCGTGTGTGTAAAGTGCCCAGTCGGACGGGCTGAACACATCCCTGATGGCCTGTGTGTGTCTTCACTGACGTCAGTTGTAACAACAGCACCAACATGACATTGTCCAGTCCCGTTAAGAAACAGCAGTCGCCACGGCAGCATGACACACGCTTACACCACCCTCTCTCCAGAACATACAAGCAGGTGACCGTCTCATCTTCCAGCCAACAAGTGATTTTGGTGTTTGCAATGCAAACCACAGATACCAGGATTTAAAACCCTGTGGTGTCCCCAGCAGGCCACAGAAATGTTTATCTATTTATATGCAAATGGTACAGAGCTCCCGTGGTGACATGGAAAAAATATTATTGCATTGCAGCAAGTTAATAAAGCAGGAATGTAAAAATCTCGCCACAAGATGAAGAATTTGTGGTGTGTAGAGGACACTGGGTGAGCTGTGGGGCTATCATGTACAAAGCATGGACAAATTTGATTTCTTCTCAATTCATTTAAAACTTGAGATGAATTCTAATGTTTCTAAATGAGGTCTACCAGCTCAGAGACGGGCTGCTCCTGTGCTTCCCTGGAAAAATCCCACACTTCCTGAAGTGCACTGGACATTTTCTGCACTGTACAGTAGATGGTATAGACTGCAGACGTAGCTTCTGGATTTAAGAAGTGAAGCTCACTACTGCTACCAGGAGACAATACCTGTTTTTCCGAAAAGTTGAGTTTATGGTCTCAGTTATTCATTTTGGATCATATTGAATAAAATATAAACTCGATTTTGTATCAGAGAGGAGGTTAATCCAAGTGATGTTGTCAATCAAAAGTCCTGAGCCAATGACGATGTGGTTTCAACCGGCATATCCACCCCTGGATTGTTACATCTGGGCTCAAAACACCAAGATGGTGAGTCCAAATTGGACTGCACTCACCAGTGCGTAACATTATGGCGGCTTTATCCATTTTCCACTTTTGAAACATTGTTCTAGCTCTAACAAAGTTAGATTACTGGAACAAAAGGAGCCCACCCTGACCGAGCTGAAGCAGCGCTGCATTCCTAAGTCATACAGACAAAGGAGCTTGCAAAGAAAAGCATCTAGACTTCTTTAAGTTGCTTGAAGACATTGACCTTAGAACTGAAGAAGCTTCTCGAATGAGAGGTGAAACGTCTTCAAGCAACTTAAAGAAGTCCAGATGCTTTTCTTTGCAAGCTCCTTTGACTACAATGACCTGGATGACTGAGAACCTTCACAGACCTAAGTCATGATCTTCAAAGATGGAGTTGACAAGTTGACATTTCCATTTTCACTCACAGAGAATCCAAAAGTACTGATACGTTCAAATTGTTTAACACGGAAACCCTTTCTGACCATAGGGTTCATAGACCCTCAATGAGGTAATATTCCTTAATATAAACAAAGCTTGGTTGGGGTGTAGTACTGGTAACAGCCACTGGTATGTATAGCTCTCTAACGTGTTTAGTTAGAGTAACATACGGCATATACTAATTAACAAATTTAGACAATACAACAAAAGCCTTAGTGGAAGCCAACGTTATTTTTAAGGCTTCAAATTCAATGAGGTATAAAGTGTATTTAACTATTATTTCTAAATAATATTCCATATTCAGGATCTGTCTAAACCCCGGAAATTGTAAAAAGTGTATTTGGAGGTGTGTATGTAGTAAGCATTGAAGCTGAGACAGAGAAAGGCACACAGGTAAACTGGACTGTATTTAGTAAATATACCAATGCTGTTTCCCAAGTAAAACATTCAGAATGTATAGATGCCTGGTGCAACTAAACAAGGCTCCCATCAGTATATTACAATTTACAGCAGAAACAGAAACAGCTTTAACCGGTTTCAGAATAAAAAGAAAAATGCCACAAAGCTATAAAGAGTTCAAGGCTCGTGGTCTGATCTGTTGAGCACAAAGAGAAGCTGGATGCAGTCATCCAAATATGTTATTTTAAACCCAAACCCAATATGGATAATTAAGACACAATCCAAGGGAGACCAATGGACAGCCAGACACAGAGTTCCTTCAATCTTTCACAACAGATATCCATCAAAAGCTTTCTGAAGAAACTTTTTCAGTCTCATCTAAAGACACCATGTCCACACAAGCCCTAATTAACAAGAGGTCTTAGCTCTCACCCAAAGGTTGGGGTGATACTTTAACTTCAGATGGTCAGAAGTTGGTTCCATGTCACGTTTTACCTCCTAGTATCAATTTCTTCAGTAATGACACAAGAGATGAACTTTCTATTCTCTAACTAATTGCACCAGTGCAACAAATTAAATTAAACATCTTTATGTGAAAATCCATCAAGCAACTTGTTTGTTCACTTATTAAATGCTCACCTTCATCTTCGGTGAAGTCTTTGATTGAGGCCCAGGTCTTGTTGTTGCAGTAGAAGGAGGTGTTGGCTGGCAAGGTGTCATTGAAGCAGTGTGCCGTGCTCCGCACACACTTCTGCCGCAAATTTCCCATGAAGAGCTGCAGGCCAATAAGTGCAAAGACACTGAGGCAGAAGACCGTGAGGATCATCACGTCAGCGAGCTTCTTCACCGACTGGATTAAAGCCCCAACGATGGTCTTCAGTCCTGAGGGACCGCCGCGGGCGCAGGGATGCAGAAAGGGTTAATGTTTGAATAAGTCTTTGAGAACTGGTGTAACTGGTCTATGAATGGCGGGTATGTTGAAACCTGCTAACTTGATGAAGATGGCAGCCAGCTTAAATGACATGATCAAAGCAGTATGCCTTCAAATATTTAACTTCAACCTCTCAGAGGTCCAGTTACGTCTAAGGTATGATTCTATATGAGATTAATGGCTCTTTGAAAATTGCCAAACAGTTCCTTATTGTCAATTGTGAGTTGGAGTGTAAAGGTTGTTTTGTTTTTGTTTTTATGCATAGGCAAAACTAAACGACAGCCATCTTTATGCATGAAGGTGGAAAAAACAAATCAATTAACTGAAAGCATAAAAAATGCAAATACTCCATTCCTGTTAGGTGAAAACCTGAAAATATTCCTTCAGATGACAATAATCTAAAATATTTTGTAAAAGTTTTAGTCAATCATTGTTAAATTTTGGGGGAAACAGTCAGGTTTTCACCCATGAGCAGCTGATGAAGAAAAGTCACTGTAGGCTAATAATCACCATCAAAATACAGCAAAACAGACCACAAACTCCCCCATGTAATACTACGATAACAACACTAACACACACATGAACACATGGTAAAAACAGCAGGAACAAAAACACACAAAGGGTGCAGACAAGTTGACTGTTATCAGCCAAGTCTTACCAAAGAAACCACCAGTTTCTTATAGATTTTTAAATCACCTCTTAGCACTTTTTTGACTTAGTTCTTTCATTAGAAACAGACAATTACCAGCTCAAACAGGGTTTCTATTACTTTTTCATATTCAAAGATTTTGTCTCACAGAATAGCTTTTGTTTGTTAACCTGGAGGTGTCTGTAAACTAATGAAAATGAGATTAAGCTAAGCTGCAGTTCTGACATGCTGTCACGGTGCTATTACTTTACTAAAGTTATAACATGTGATTAAACACTGTTATAACATAGCCACTAACATGGCACGAGAATGTTTTCATCACATGTTAACAATGCTGTTAGCACTGCATGCTAACATGCACAGTGGAAACATACAGAGGCTAGCCAGCAGGACATCTGAATAACCGACTGCACAGTTTGCATATTGATTTGTGTCTTTGTGGACATAAACTGGTGTCTCCTGAAGTGTGCTGGGAATGTTTAAGTGACTTAGATATCTCCTAAGTGCATTAGCAAAGATGTTGCTATGTTCCCCGGCCTTTTATGTGTCATGGCTACTCATTTTAAGCTTTTTGTGTGTAATTTTAGACCAAAAAAGTAAAAGGTGGGAGTCCCTAACACATAAAACAACTCATTGTCTTATTAATACAGTGTTTCCTAATATCAGACTACTGCTTTTTCCTTCACAGGCTGAAACAAAAACAGCAGAACAGGTTAGATGAGATTATGTCAGCTGTATCTGCAAGCATAAACTCCATAAGCAACTTGATCAAAAAATGGGTAGCCATTTTTTGGATAGTCAGCATTTTCACTAAAAAAGATTTGGTCTTTACAGCTAGGTCATATTTACTGGAATAGCGTAAAAAGCTTAATTAGCAGGTTGTTTTCCACTGCAGAAACCAGCAGGTGAGCAAATATGTTCTTCGGTGTGGGCACTTCTGAAAACCCCTGGAAAAAAGGTTGGATGGGTCTCAGTGCTGATTGGCCAAACTCAAAGAGTACACCTGCCCTCTCAATGGCCTTTTTAAGCAGCAATCTTCTCTCAAAGAAGGTGCTTGCACAAGCACCATGACAATAGTGGTATTCAGTTTCAGAGAGCCGTAGTTATAGCAACAACTTACGGCGAACTTTTGATAAACTTAAACCTAACCAAGGCATTTCAATATATAACCCCAACTTTGTTTTAATGATAATTAGTAATCACTAAAACTTCTGTCAGATTCTTGACTTCAACAGAGAAATAACTCACTCGACCACCAACCTCTCCAGATTTATTTTGTCCTTTAAAAGTGTTATTTTGTGTACAGGAACAAATTTGTAGGTCTGAGGCTGAACAGACAAACGCTTTTGTCCAAGAACACAAATAACCCAATTTTATGGCCACAAAACCCCATCAAGTAGTGAATCTGGTGAATTTTCCACAGCAAAAGCAACAGAGGGAGTGAAGGGACGCACCAGGTGGTCAGTTCTGTATCTGTTTGTCCCACTTTGTGTGTTATTCAAATTTCTGCAGTGGAAAAATAATTACTTACACTCTATCCTCCTTATCACAGGATCAGAATATTATCCCAGTTGCTCACATGATGGCATATCTTCCATTTTAGTTTATTAACTTATGTGCATGTAGGATTATTATCGTACATTTATTGCAGGATTTAGCACTGACATGATGTTACTGAGCAAGCATGTAGTGTACTTCTACGAGGTATAATCATAAAGTTTTGCAACTTTATGGAAAAAACGAACATTCAAAAGTCACAACTGATTTAAATTAGACCTTTAACCTTTTGCAGGTAGTCCCTTAGTGTGACCCTGGACCACTCCCAGCATATCTACTGCCCTACAATCTGAATTGGTTTATGGGAAGAGGACAAAGTTTCAGGGAGCTGTGGTCTTCTGGGGAATGCTAATTTGGATAACAGCTGGTGGAAGTCCAGAGGTGCACAAGGGTATGGCCTTGAAGGGACGCTCAACCAAATTTAAATCAGGTATGGTTTTTTGAGTCTTGTAAAAGTTCGTGATCACACCTTGTAGACAATAGTTGTGTTTTCTAAAGCTAAGTATGAATATATGTTGATTTGTATGGTGAAGCATTAAATATTGGAAGTCCTTTCTCCTGTGCCATTACTTGACTCATGGCCAAGAGCTGTTTCTGTTTGCTAAGCCTCTGTTTTCCACTCACAACCAATTACCATAAAAACCTTGGTGCTTCCTCCTGCATACTACCTCTGTTTACTTTGTTAAAGTGGTTGTTATGAAGTAGAGAGCTATCAGTAGGTAGTATGCGGGATGAGATTTCAAACACAGCCACTTAGTGCTTCCAGCAGATTGGGAGGAGTGCGTTTGGTATTCACTCCCCTGCATTCGCGGTCTCACCTGGGATGACAGAGATGGTTTTGAGCGCTCGCAGCACCCTGAACGTCCTTAAGGCTGACACATTACCCAGGTCCACAAACTCAGTCACATATCTGCAACAAGCCGGGAGACAAAAGCACAAAAACAGACACACACAGAAGGGTATGACCACACTGAACAGCAAGCCAGCACAGAGGGATAGAAAGGTGGAGATACAGCGAGAGACAGAAATAGATACAGTAGAGACAGGCCAGGTCGGAGGGTCAAGCCAGAGACTCGACTGTTAAGAAGGGGAAATCAGGTATTCAAAGCTATGGATTTGGATGTAAACTGGAGAAAAGGCAACTCAGTCAAGCACTTTAATATTTTAATGCCTGTAAGGTTCTTTTTGGGTATCCACATAGTAAACTTTAACTGATAAATAGTTACATTTTAAATGTCAGAGTGGTGTTTTCAACATCAGATACCAGAACCAAAACAAATGCCTTTGGGTTGCTTTTGTCTAACTTCAAACATCAAATGTTCAGTTTTGTGCCAAAAAAGACAGAAATCCAGCAAACAGGACATGTTTTTAAGAGTTCATCACGAGAAATGCTTTTGTTTGTGTTTGGCTCTGGAATGGACACTGAATTAACCAGTTTAGTGCGTCAGATTGTTTTAGCAAATATCCCAACTTGAAGGCATTTTGTTGCCATCGATTCTCCTGTTAACAAACTTTTAGACATATCTGATTTTTCCTTCTTTATTGTTCCTTTAATGCAGATCAGGTGATTGCACCTATGGTCCCTGATTGGGCAAGGAGTGGGAAGTGGGTGGGGTCTGGAGCTGCAAGACACGGCAGACATGGGACGAACAAGAGAGGACGTTCACAACGCGATTACGATCGTCTCCTAGTTTGTTTGTTTTATGTCTCTTGTCGCCCCCTGGTGGTGGTGGTGGTGAGCCCTTACCTGGGATGACCGAGATAGTTTTCAGGGCTCTCAGCACTCTAAAGGTTCTCAGCGCCTGCAGGTTCCCTACTTTGATAAACTCTGTTAACAGCCTGTAGGGGGCAGTGTGATGGTTGTCAACAAACAACAAAGGAAGAGAAACACAACAAAGTCTGAAAATACTGCCGTGATTTTAAACCACCCAAAATTGACTTATTTGGAATATGTGAGCCCTACAGGTCATGCAATCAAGGTGTACCGTTACACACCTGTAAAGGAAAATTTTCAAAAAATATTTTTAAAAAGTCAAGTATACAGGAAGTTTACGTTTTGGTTATAAAATTTCTAAACATCACATTATTCTGTGTTTAACTGTTACTTTTTTTTAAACTGTTTAATAATCATAAGCCAGTCCTAAATGATCCACACTACATCCAAACAATTGTGAAAAACTGTTATTATTACCTATTGAGTTTACCTGCTCTTAAAAAACAAAACAAATTACCTACATTTTAAGCTAAAATGCAGCTCAGAGTTATAGCTTAAAAGATCAGATATTCATTGATCAACATTTTCTAGCAGTTGCATAAAAAAAAACCACCCAAAAGAATTATGCAACTCATGTCAGTGCAAACTACAAACTACAAACTACAATACAACTGGCTACAGTTAGCACTGACTACAATTCCTTTAAATTGATACAGCCATATAAAAACATTTTTCCAGGACTCTGTGTAGACAGGTGGAAAACCAAGTACACCACACAACTATTCAGAAGCTTGTAGAACCATCTTTAGCAGCAACAATGTTAAGCAATTGTTTCCGTATGACTTTATCAGTTCATCAAATGGTGGAGGAATTCTGACCCAGTCTTCTTCACAACACTGATGCAGCTCATTGAGGTTTGTGTTCATTACTTTGACCTTTGATGATCTGTCTGAGCATTTAAGCCAGGTTGAGGTCTGGACTATGGGCAGAAATCTGTGCCATCAGAAACTGAATCTGAATAAGTTAGATTTGAATTTGAATTGCTCGGATTGAATCTGAATTGTAACTTGAATAAATGCTTTTAAAAACTGAATATGAATTAGCCTAATTTTAAATTCAATTTATTGGTTTGAAAATGATCATCACTAAATTGAAATTGAATTTTATATTTTGAAAATGAATTCATTTCCTTTGAAACCGTATTTTATCCTTTCCCTCTGACTTTTGCTGTTTTGCTTCCACCAGGATAAAATCACACTTCATGCACAGCTCTCTCTCTCTCTCTCTCTCTGTATTTCAAGAAGTTTAAATATCTATTTTCTGCATTATTCGCTTGCTTGTTATGCACCAGTCTACTGTTGTTTACAGCGCTGTCGGACGCTGTTTTTTTCCTTTTACTTACTTCCGAAAAGAAAGATTTCTGCTGTTCAATACTGAACAAATGTAATCCTTAATTTCCTTCATGCTTTTCTGTGTTTTATCCTCAGTTACTTTGACACAAAGGCCTCTGCTGTGATGCTCACACCTTGGATAAAGTTAAAGTTAAAGTCTCACAAGTGTCAGCTTTCTTTTTATAGATATAAAAATATGGAAATGTACTGATGCATGATCTGAATTATAATATTTCTGACTGTCTGAGGCAAAATTTCCCCGGTTCAAATTGAATTGAATCGAATCGAATCAGGACCTTGTGAATCAGAATCGTATCGATTCTAAAAATCAGTGACGATACCCAGCCCTAATTTGATTATCAGCACCTGCTAAACTGCTAGCCATGGAGGGATTTTCACAAAGTGTTGGTGATATAGACGGGTGACAGAAGACAATCCTGGATGACAAACAAGGAGTTTCAGGCATCTCAGCAACAGTGTTTCCTTTGGTTTTTATACCTGTTAAAACTCATCAATCCAATCAAGCTGCAGTCTGCACAAGGTAACTTTTACATCAGCATCCACAGTATGAATCTCCTAGGGGGGAAAAAACTACTAAAATCTGCTCTTGCACTCGATATAAAACAAACATCAAATCTATAACAACAACCTAAAAAAAAGAAGTTTCTAACAAGAGACATAAGCCACACCCAAGCTGTGAACGCCCTCTTTAGATCGAGTCAGACGAAGCCCTGAGAGCCAAAAGGCGCCAGGCAACAGCGGCCATTTTGGGCCCCCAGTTAGATCAAGACATTTGATACTCAGTCGCTAACGGCCCTCCATTACAGCTCATATTTCACCGGATTTGACTGTTAGGCTGATTGAATTACCAAGGAGGCGTCGAGAGGTGTGGCTGTCAGAACACGCCGTTTAGATGCAAGAAGTCACAACCAGCTGATGGAAGCAGTGGCAGCAGAGACTTCACAATGGAGGGCTCAAAGAACCAGTTCGGACCTCATTGGTTGTTTTGTTGTTGTTGTTATTGTTGTTTGTTGTTTTGTTACTGTATCTTTTAAAGATGTAATCTTGAGAATATGAAATTAGATTAAATTCCTTCTTGCTCTGTTTCAAGTGATAAAAATGATGTACGGGTAACACCACGTCCCATTTTATTGAAAGGGATTATTTCCAGTTTTACCAAATCATAAACAATAATACCTAATATGACAAATGCTTTCCAGTTTTTTACAATTTATTCTTCTATTAAGTAGAAATAATAGAACACTGATCGATTTCTCATATTTGCTTCTGAAGACCAAAACACGAAGTAGCTTTTAAAAAAAAAAAAAAAAAGTAAAAAATACTGGTAAATAAAATATTGGCATTTTTTGTTGTCATGGCAACACTATACAGACTAAAATGTAAAAAATAAAGATTTTTATTGTGTAAGTTGAGATTTTAAGTGGTTATTAGCAGTTTTCAGAAATGATTTTTAAACTAAATGAACAAAAATATTTTATCTTATATATTAAATATTTCATTAAAAATGCATATGTGAACAGTATTTATAATATAATGTTACCATTTAGATTTTTGTTAAATATTTGGAGGCCTCAGATTCTCAGATTATTTAGCAGTTATAATATGGACCATAAAAACCTTCAGTTCGCTTTAATTTTCAAACAGATGTTTATTTAAAAAGGAACTTTTCACTGAACTCCTGCATCAGAAACGTCACTCTTCTCCTGTTTGCTCTCGTATCACAAGTTTGGACTACACAAAGTTCATTTTTACTGATCATAGTTATGATTTTAAGTACTGCCTGTAGTCCAGGTCTGTAATTTTAAGCCTTTATCTTTTTGTCTTTTCTCTAAATGCTCATCAACCGGCAACGTTTTCAACCTTTTTGTCTTTGCTGCAGAATTTGTTCCTCTTCCAGTGTGAATATCATTTTATACCTCTAGAATTTGCATCATTAAATCTGAGCTCCTCCATCTGTTTTGTGCTATAAAAGAGGAAAATCCTGCTTTAAATCAGTTTCCACTGAAGAATGAAAGTAAGAGATCGTGTGATGGTGCTTGTTCAGCTCCATTAGTGCTTCGTTTCTTTACAGTAGTAATTTCAAATGTGTTTTAATTAAATCATGGATGATTGAGTGTGAGAAACGGATCAATACGACGTATCACACGTTGCAGCTTTAATGCTGTGGAAATGACTGTGGAGTCTGCTGCTGCTGCCGGTGTGGTGATGGCAGCCATTAACATGTCATTACTCCAGCAATATCAGTAACACAGGGGTGTGTGTGTGTGTGTGTGTGGGGGGGGGGGGGGGGGGGGGGGATGATCCTGGTTACTATGGGAATCCTGACTCGATGGGAGGGGTCAAAAGCATCAATCAAAAAGTGTGTGTGTGCGTGTGTGTGTGTTTACTGACCATGACTCTGGTTTTAATAAAGCTCTGGAGCATAAGGGTGATGTGTCAGGGGCGGAGTGCTTGTGTGTGTGTTTATTGAGACATTGTGTGTGTGTGTATTAACATATGCACTTAACATGTTCTTCACTCTCAGTGTGTGTGTGTCATGTAGAGGTGACTTATGTGTTCCTGTCCTGCTAAAGATCCATCTGACTGCAGGACATCCCTCAGTTCAAGGACATGCACCAATGACAGTGTGTGTGTGTGTGTGTGTGTGTGTTGTCTCATTCTCATTTGTTCTGTGTAACCTCTCAGCCTTGTTTAGCTTTTCTTTGTTTCTTGCCTCATAGCTTCCACTCTGCAGCTAGCTCGTCATGCTAATCATGACTGAATGTTTCAGGTGACACCTGAGAGCCGGGAAGACTTGCTTCACAAACACTTGGAGGGTATCCCTATTACGGTCACCTTAGGCAGCCAATCAGAGGGAAGTTGTTTCTACAAAAAGGGGCTGGAGTCAACTGGCTTGTTTCAGACAGAGATGAGCTAAAGAGCTGCACTTGGGCACTGCGTAAGATAAATAAGGATTATTTTGAACTGTGAATCATGCAAAGCTAGTCTGGTTGAGTTGACAGCTCCAGCTGCAACTATAATTTTTTTCTCTTAACTTTATAGTTGATGCACTGAGAGTTACTGAAATTGCATCAACTCTTCCATTAACTCTGGACTGTCTTCAAAATGTATGATTATACACTTAAATGTTCACGTGTTCCTGCTCTGGAATGACTTCACTTCCCTTACATGGTCGAATCAGTGAACATAACCCAGACAACAGCTGCGTTTTCTTAAACCCTCTGACTCGCTGACAGGAATTCGGATCATCTTTGTATTTAATGGGGAGTTTTTGGAGGATTTCACGGGAGCTCATCAGGGTTGTACTATGTGACTCGACAGACTTGGTGTCCCATCATCTGAGGGCACCTTCATGAAACGTTTCAATTTACAGAGTGTGCACGGCGGGGGTGACGGTGCTTCATTACACCACGCTGTAACCCGCGAGCCGAGCCTCAGGGTCATCTATCGATCCGATCGCTTCGTCCTGACTGTTCATCTACCCGCCGGCGACCCTCGCCGCAGGCCTGCTGCTAATCGACTCTCTGATTGATCACCGCCTCGTAACAAAGCAAACCAAACTGCAGCGATTTTCCATCAGTCAGTCAATTACCGATGTGGATGGGTCATGCTCTTTTTCTTTGTGAAACAAAGCGGCGGGATGTCGCTCGTAGAGGGGGCGTCACCAACATTGTTAAGAGGAATAAGAGGCGCAGAGCTTTGGAGTCTTTTTCTTGACTTGAATTGATGGTTTGACAGTCGATTATGCGCTGAGGGGTTTGAGAAGCCTCGTGCTTTTTAAACCTGTAATTTGGGAAATGCAAGAGTGTCACTGAGGAAACCACTTCACTGGTTTTTTGTTCTATGAAAACACCGTAAAATGGCTTTAAGTAGCATCCAGCCAATAAAAGATTCACTCATCTTGCTTTAGATCTGCTGTCTCTTTTGTTGGCGACGTTTCTTTTGTGCCTTTTATTGTTTCTTGCTGTTGATGTTTATTTGAAAGATTTTAATTTTTATTTCCACAATTTAAAACAAGTATGCAGTCAATATTGGTGACGGTATTTATGAGTTAGTTATTGTGATGTTGTTTGAAATTTTTTTAGTATACGTGAAAAATGTGTTTTAGAAAGAGAAGGATGTTCTCAAGCTGCACAACAAAACAAGCCATCATTTACTCATATTGTGGTCGTGTTAAAATATTCACCATCATAAGAAAAAAATCCAGATTTTAAACATAGTCATTAAAAACAAAATCCTTTACTAGCAAGTGCAGGAAGTCTTAAGAAATTCTGCTTTGTGGTTTGTATGCGAGTGCAACGCAATCCATGAAATAAATGAAAAAGACCTGCAGAACACAAGCGCGACGACTATAAAGAGAGCAAAATTAATTTGCTTGTTCCACCTCTCATTCTCCAAATCTCTCTAATTAAATGCCCGAGTGGTGAACGCTCATTTGTTTCCACAAAAAGTGCAGCCAATATTCCTCCAGCACCCACGACTCTGTCCTTTAGCGAAAGAAAACAGATGAAGTCCGGAGTCAGAGATAATGGCTTCACAAAACATTTCATCAGAGTGCGTGTCGGATTGGTCAGCTGAAGATGACCTCAGTGTGAAAAGAAATCTCAAGGTTGTTTAGAAAAGCATCAAAAAGCAAAAGAAAATCGAGGAAGATGAATCTTTTTGTCTCTAATGAGCTGCTGATAAGCAGAAATCACAGATTCTTTGACTCCAGTGGATCTGTCACTGAGTCCACCTACAGGGCTGAAAAAAGAGGCTCACAGTGAATCTTTAAAGTATTAGGAGCACTCATCGTTTAAAATCAGATGAAAAAGCAGATTGTGTACAGGCTGAGCTTCTTCACGCCCTTAAAAATGGCTCCACCACTTTTCCAGTCGCCCCACCTCTGCAGGAGTTCGCAGGGAATGGTGGAGTAGATGCTTTAGCCCCGTCCAGCTTTTAAAATGTTACACAACTATATAGTTATAAAGTATAATTAAGTTTTCAATAGTAAGCCTTTTTAGGGAAACTGTCCCCTTTCAGGCTGTCATGCTATTCCTCCGTGTATGTTTGTCTGCTCGTCTGTACAATTACACCCGAACCTCAAAGCTGAGCCTTGTGAAGCTTGGAGAAGAAGCCGATAACGTCTGGTGCAGAAGGAGGTGCAGTTTTTACTCTGAGAGAGAGGAAACCACGTCTCCAAGGCTACTTTCAGTAAAACGATACAGGCTGTGTGTGTGAGCATCATCATAAGAAGTTTCAGTTTATTAGTCGTGTAAATATTCTGGCTGTAGAAGCTGATTTAGTAGTGACAGAAAAGTATATTTTGCTGAGGAACGTAGAAGAGGCGAGCATGAGAATCAGTAAATAAGTGTAATGCACTGTGTCATTTGTTCCCAGTGAAGAAGAAGCTCAAGAAGCGGCGATCGTCGTCGCCGGTCAGGCTTATGCTCATTAACGGCGTCGAGTTTGAACTGGCAGCACAAAGTCAGACTTTCTCCTTACTTTGCAAATGTGTCTCCTGCTCAGCTTTGGAGACTGAACATATATCTAAGTTCGTGTGAGACGCGTCTTTATTCTTTAATACCGCAGCGTTAATCCGCTCAGAACAACAACAGAGTCACGTCATCCACGCCGCTCTGCAGCTCCGAGCCTCTCTTCATGCTGTCTGATGAACTCTGGTCATTTCTGCAGATTTATTTATTTTTCTATTCCATTAAAAGCATGAAATAGCAAAATCACTACAATTTCCTGGTAATCTTTTATTCTTTGAGTTTTAAATTGTGTATCCAGCAAGGCCATGTTTTACCAGCCCACCGCCTCCATCTGCTTCTTTTATATCCAAGCAGTTTCCTTCTTACTCTGTCATCTTTTTTATCTTGATTTGTGAAAATGAACTTGCTAAAATGTTCGTGTGCAATCGGAGCGTTTTTCTAAAAACACAAGCTGATCTTCATCTGTGATGCTGCTGCTGCTCAAACTTTCATGTAAGAACTGAGGTTTAGACTCCGGCGGTGCCGCGCTTTGAACGGCAGGTGGATGACTGGTGTTCTGCTATTTCATCACGCGGTCCTGCTGCCACTGTCACATCAGCCGATCGTCACAGACTGCATTCGACTTTCACAACCTATTGTTTGTTTTTCTGATCACCACATGAAACAGTTACCACAGCACCTTGGAAATGGGACTTTCCATTTTATACTGATAATATCATTTGCAACCAGAAGCTGCACATTAGTGATCAGAGGATGGAGACATAGCCATAGTAAGGCCCACTGGTTTTTGGCTGAAGCACAGGGTTAGGGCTTCCACAGGTCCAGAAGCCTAGCAGCCGCCTGTGTCACCATTTACCTGTCAGTCAAAAAGGCCACGCCCCTAATAATTCAAACTTTAAGCCTTAACTAAGTTGAAATAATTTGACTTTAAAAATATCATCGCCATAGAAAAACTGATTTTTGGCTGTAAATGTGTTTATTATGTAAATCTGAACATTTTAACATGATTCAGTTTTGGAGCCTCAAGTGGCCACTGGAGGAACTGCGGCTTTTCATACTTGAACGTTGGCTACACTTTAAGTCCCAGAAGTTGCCGACTATGGCTATGCTGACTTCAAAGGAGCTTTGTGTAGTTTGTGTGGTGTCACTGATACCAAATTTCAACCTTAATTTCAACAGACAAACTCTGGTTGCAAATTTTTTTGTTTTCATTCTCATATAATTTAATTTAATTTAATTAATTTAATTTGCTTTTCACGTTCCACAGATAAAACCCTGTGACTTTTTGGTCCATTCAGTAGACTACCTATGAGTTTCAGTGGTTTCAGTAAATGTAAACACGATTTGCAGTTTTTTGTGCAGGTTCACAATCACAATCGAAGAGCTATTCATGAAGACGCTGACCTCCATCTGCACGTACACGTAAGTATGTACACGTAACCACATGCAAATCTATCAGGAAGGCATTTGATTGGTCCCAAATTTATTCTAGAGTAGCACAAAGAGCCCAAACATCCAGGCAGCGTCATAAAGAATAAGTTCAGACAAAATACTGTGTGAAAGTTTACTCAGGAGAACTGGTGCTCTTTAAAAGGCAAGAGGTGGTCACAGCAGTGAGATCCTCTCTCTGTACTGCAGTATGCAGGACGTTTACTGATTAATTACAGCTGTTCATGGCATTCATTTATAACAACCCTCACTTTAAATCTTTTGAGCTTTTATATAATACTATGTGTGTGTGAGTGTGTGTGTTTGACTCACGCCATGACAATGACGCTGAAGTCGAGCCAGTTCCAGGGGTCCCTCAGGAAGGTGAACGGGCCCACACAGAAACCTCTGGCCAGGATCTTAATGAGAGACTCAAACGTGTAGATACCTGTGAAGGTGTACCTGAAAGAGGGATGATAACGTTTATCAGTATTGGAGGGGAAGGGAGTCGTGTTGCGATGAAACAAAATGAAAAGGATAGAAAAGAAACAGCAAAAATAAAAGAAAGGATCATAAAAAGAGAAAAAAGAGGAAGGATGAGGACACAGAACTGGACGGTAACAAGGTAAAGGAAGAAAATACGACAAATGCTTGTCCAGACGAAGAGCAGGGGCAGAAAGAAAGAGAAAGTTACGGATGTGGAAGAAGTGAAGGACAAAGACAAAATGAAGAAAAGAAAGAAAGCCGGACGGGTGGAAGAGAGAGCCAGGATAAATATTCATAAAACTCTCCACCACACATCCTTCACTTATTTATTTTGTCCCCAGAAACAAGTTTGACCCGACTCGTGACAATTCAAGCGTACAAAGACAGGCAGGAGCGCTGAGAGTCTGTCACGTTAGGCCTGACCGAGCAGCTGCAGCAGCTGCAGCCTCCACAGCTGGAAGCCAGCGATGAACTACTGTATGTTAAAGGGTCTGTTCACCAAAAATATGCATTTTTCCAATGATCCCTGAATGTGCTGCAAATTCAGCACATTCAGCAGCATCGTAAGTGCACTTTGAACATTAACAGCATATTAGTTTAAGGGTCTGCGACTGACACAAAAACACACTAAAATTTGCAAACCATTTCCCTTTGTTACCTCGAATTACTTTGCAATAGCTACTATGACTTGAAAGAAATGCATATCCAGTAATATCATCGCTTAAATGTAAATTTCTATGAAGAAGAAAGAAAAGTTCCCAGGTGTACTTACTCCAGGTATTTGGCCCAGTACTCCGGCTCGGACATGGCCATGAAGCAGCAGTTTGTCAGGATGGTGCACATGATGAACAAGCTGAATAACGTGAGCAGGTTAAGGACTGAGAAGATTTCCCATCAGACAATAAACACTTTACATTTGAATCAGAGTTCAATACAAAGCCCACACTGTGGAGAATTCAGGACAGGTGGCATCCAATGTGGGAGGGACTCCCGCTACTATAGAGGGATTCCCAACAAGAAGTAGAAGTTCTCCAAGTTTTCAATACAACATTAGCTTCGAGCTACACCTGTAAAAGTGGAAATGGTCCCATAATCCCATAATTTGCTATAGTTGCTCCTGGTATACTGCTGTATACACCAGCATGATACTGTATTAAACTCAACTGCTTTGACTGGGAAAAATGTCTGGTTACTTGTCACAGATGATTTAGTTCGTTTCCTGTGTGTGTCCTTCAGCAGGAGTGGTAGCTGATCAAAAGATGCACTCGGGAGTATCTTTTGGAGAGAAAACATACCAAACACAACTATCTAGACAACATGGATGTGGTTTGTTTGGCAGAGACTGGCAACCAGGAGAGTGAGCGGCACAGCCAACAAAGCTGAGGAGAGAAGCAGAATTATCAAGTGTATCATGTTAAATCTAAAAGAGCAGATTGTACAACCTGAATAGTTTTGTCTGTGTTTTAAACTTTATGTTAAATAAGTCATTTAGATACTCGTAATAAAGAATCAGATATTTTAATACAGGTGAACACATCAACCATCAGCTCCTCCCAGGTGTTTCAACCCCAAATTGCACCTTGATACGTGACTTTAATAAAGCCCCAGTCAACTAGGCTAGTGACCAGTCCCCAACTGTTTGGCAGCTGGTTGCTGAAGGTTGCTTGTCATCAGGTGAAATTGTTCACAAAAGCAACCAGACCCCAGTCACCCATCACATGGACTCTTCACCCTCCTGCCCTCTGGGAGGCGCTACAGGAGTCCAGACTCCTGAACTCTGCCTCCTGACATCTGACCCACGTTAACACATGGACTGAACATACACACACTCACAACCACCTACAGACACACACATGGACAACTGTACCCTAAAACACACAATAATAACATGGACTGAACCACCACTCACAACCACCAGCACTTTACAGCCTCTGTAGAAATTATCCACATATCTCACTTATCTTAACTGCACTACTGTATAGCTCTGTGTAAATAATCATTCTGTACATACGATCATTTTTTATTCTACAACTGTTTATAACTTGCATAGTTCACATTTCTGTATAACTGTATATCTCAGATTCAAATCAAATTAAAATTTTATTTGTCACATACACAGTACGATATGCAGTGAAATGCTTAGACAACTGCTCGTGACCTAAAGAAAAACAGAAAAGGCTATGAATAAGATAGGAAATAAATATGAAAATTAAAAAGGGTAAATTTAACTAGGAAGGAATAAAATAAAATAAAATATAAAAATTAAAGTTAAAAATGAAATGATATAACTGTACAACACAAATTAGAATGAAGGGTAAATTTAACTGGGAAAGAATAAAATAAAATAAAATATATAAATTAAAGTTGAAAATAAAATAAAATAACTGTACAACAAAATACACAGTATAGAAATATATATATATATATATATATATATATATATATATATATACACACACAATGACAGCAGCTGTACAAGTATTAAATGGAAATGAAGAATATAATGTCCAGTGTTGTGCAATCCACATTATTTAGTGTCTTGTGCAGTGCACATATGCTTAAAGTGATTTAAGTGATGAAGTGTAAACAAAGTCCAGAATGTCCAGTGTGTGTGTAAGAACTATATGTGTGGGTCAGTACTGTGTGGTGGTGTGATTGAGAGACCTATCTCAGATTTCTGTATAGTTTCATATTTATATCCTGTTCATAGCCTGTACATACTTATAGTTATAGAATATTCATAACATACTTCATACCGTGTACATTATAACAAACCATAATAGACCCATTTCTGTAATATACTTACATATCTATATTATTGCTAATATATATTGTAATATATCTATATCATGGCTAAAGCACTTCTGGATGGATGCAAACTGCATTTCGTTGCCCTGTACCTGTGCATGTGCAATGACAATAAAGTTGAATTCTATTCTATTCTATTCTAAATGATAGTTCTTGAGTTTGTGTTACAAAGCTCTTGATAAACAGCCTGGATGGGATAAACAGTCAGATATTCTACCTGCAACAACCTTAAATTTGCAAATAGTCTTGTATAGTTTGTTGGCTGGACAGAGGTCGAAATTTAGCACAGAGAACAAAAGAGAACTGCGAGAGAGTCAATTTAGTATACTTTTCTGTGATTTTCAGCTCTTAGTCAGTGTGGATAAAAGCAGCAGCTCAAATGTAAAATGGAAATGTCTTCAGTGTGACGCTGGTGATCGAGGAACCGAGGCTTTTATGACTCGTTCCCTCATTGTGCGTCTCTCTGGAGTGTGTCAGCTAAACGCCTGAAATGTAAGTGTAAAAATGTCTCTTTTTGCCACAACATGCCGAAGTGATTTTACATGTGCTGTTTTTTTTAAATGCCTTTCACTGATTTCCCATTAGGGCTTAAATAAAGATGAAGTGAACTGAAAGGCTGTGTCGAGTTAGCATGTGTGTTTCAGCGCTCCCCTCCAATGCCTGCCACATTCAATACAGCAAATTAATATGCCATTAACAGCGGCGATGGGAGAAAAGGCCCACTCTTGTCTAATCATCATATAATGGGGAACAGTAACTTTCCAAACTGTCAGAAGGCAACAGTACATGTTAAATATCAGCTTCACCTGCCACGTTCAACACGCCGCGCACGGTGAGGTGGGAGAGACTTCATGAGACCTCGCTCAGCTGTCAATCACAGCTATAAATGAATCATAATTATTGTAATTTGGCAGAAGGAACATACTCCCTGTGTGAAAGCGGCCCAAACTCCAGCTGAAACTTGTTTGAGCGGCGGGGTAATTGTTGATTGAGTGCCGGCTGTAATGATGTTGCTGGAGCGTTGTGGCAGGCGGCGAGATAATACTGTTACCAATTGACAAACAACGCAAATGTCCCCTCACCGCCGCCGCCACAGAGCCAGAAGCTAATTATGGGGTAATGATAGACCTGCTGTTATGGACTTCCCAGGCCACCATACCGGTAATATCATTATACCTCCCACACCCACCACGGGATCTGTCTTCCTGTCTATAATCTACCCCGGTTTTATTTTTTCTCTCCTTCTTTCCACATTGTCCATCTCCGCCATTCTTCCCTCATTTTTTCCAGTTAAACATATGCCACTGCCTGTCCTAAAGGCTTTTATTTTGAAAGAGGGGCTAGGAAGAGGAAATTCCATAAAACCAAAAGGATAAACTCAGAAGAGTCTTTTATTCTGTCTTCATTCTGTCACCCCAACCAATCACAGCAGATGGCCGCCCCTCCTTGAGCCTGGTTCTGCTGGAGGTTTCTTCCTGTTAAAAGGGAGTTTTTCCTTCCCACTGTCGCCAAAGTGCTGCTCATAGGGGGTCATATGATGGTTGGGTTTTTCTCTGTATGTATTATTGTACGGTCTACCTTAAAATATAAAGCACCTTGAGGGGACTGTTGTTGGGATTTAGCGCTGTAAAAATACATACAAATCATTAAAAAATTGATGTTTAGGTTGCCTCAAAAGCTAGTATAAAAAAAAATAAAGGTCCTAACTTTGGTCATAATATATAAGAACAAATCAGAATATTGTTTTTATTGATTTGTTCTCCCAATGTTTTGATAATCATGAAATAAAGAAAATAATTATTCTGATTGATATGAATCACTTTTTCTTTCCAAAACGCAATTCTCCAAAATATAGGGTGAGGGTTGGGTTACCAACTATGATGACTTGGACTTCAGAGGTTTAACAGACATGACTTTAAAGCTCACACAAAGCAACAACACACAACAAACACAAAGCTTATTGACTCACTTTGGTTCAACGTGAACACAATTAAAACACAACGGCACTGCAGCTGGTGGCTGCAGAGCCGCTCTGAGTCCCACAGCAATGCCTCATGGGATGCAAAAATCAAATGACTGTCCTCAGGAGCAAGGCCCCATGGGAAATAACACGGTTTGCCTTCAGAAAAACACAATCGCTGTATTCTAATATCACAGCGGTTCATGAGTGTATTTGTGTGTGTGTGCTTCCACCTCAAACAGCGGCTTGTCATAGTGGCGCCACTGTGGTCGGGCACCAATCCAGAACACACTTGATCACACACAAACACTTCTAAAGCACAAACACGTACTAAAACTCCACTTCAGCACCGCAGCTTGTACCCTCACATCGCGCACCTCCTCCACACAACACACACTAATTTTTATTTCATCTCTCAGAACAGCACGCACACACACCGTGGACATCAGCAGCGCCGCACCTCCATCGATGACCTCTTGAACCCACTTATTCCCCTGACAACAGCAGCGTGTCCGCCAGCTCAACGTCTCTCAACACCAGCAGCCGCCTCCCACGGTAAAAATAGACGGGTGTGAGGTGAGGATAAGGGGGGTGGGTTGAGTTTTGGGTGTGAAGTAATAGCTGTCATGTTGGTCTGGCGTCTGGGGCCTGAGGCGGACGCCAGCGTGGAGCTGGTGCACGGGCGACGGGCCAAAAACCCTCAGCTATAGCCTCTAACGTCGAAAGTCAGTAAAGCGTCCAAAGTACATCTGGATTCACATTTAATATCAGCCCCTGCACTCAACTAAACATCTATCTATCCACAATGGAAGCAGTTATCATCTGCAGTCTGAAATTAACTCGATAAATCATTATGTAGCTGAAAGGGCCTTAGAACTGCTACCCCCCTGATGTCCAGCAGGCGGCGAGTCTTTTGGTATGGAAGTCTATGAGAAAACGAGCCTGCTGCTCAACTTGATCTCTGACCTCAGTGAATGCTCTCCTGATGAGTTTATGGTCTGAATCTGTAGTTGAAAGGTTTATTAAATAAAAAACAAATGTTTCATTTGTAAATTATGATGACATTTAGAGCAGAGAATGCTTAAAGATGGGAGCTTCCTTCAGACTGTGCCACGTCCTCGGTGTGTCACTCAGTTCCTCTCGTTCATGGCATCAAATGGAAACCAGACAGGATATGACTCATTGTTGCAGTTTAACCCTGACCAACATGTTTGATCATACGTGGTACCAACCAGTAAAACCAGTAGGGAAAAAGCTGACTTTCATGCATCGTTTAGGAGTAAAGGTTCACATCTAATGACGGTATCTTAATTTTAAGGAGATGTTAATTTCATATTACATGTTTTTACAGTCCTCAGTGGAGCTGCAAAACCTTCACATGTAGCTTTATTGTTGCTACCAGCAACCAGCATTAATAATTAATTTGATTGAAAATTTGAAGATATTCAATTCTTCAAAGCAGCTTTCACACTTTGAAAATCTTTCCAGTAGTTTGGATTACACACTTATAGGTGGAGCATGTTTTCCACTCTGGGTTTAACCCTTTAAGACCTACCATAGAACCAAGGCCACCAGAGCTTACTTTATATTTTTACATGTTGTGGAGCCATTTTTGGGAGCATTTCAAGTTGCTATACATCAATACAACCATTACAGCCTAAATTTTAATAATATGTCTGCATTAAGTCCATAGTAACGACATAAATTGCAAAAAAGTGCAATAAACTAAAAAAAAAATTTGAAAATTGCTTTTGTTTTTTTTTTTACATATATTTCTACTTGGAGAAATTTAAGAGGCTTATCCCTCAAAACTTTAAATACAAAAAAGTTGCACAAAATAGTTTCCCACCACAGGGAATTTATTTTGAGTGTCTTCATAGTTTTATTTTTGAAATACACCAATTTTTATACACTGCAGGAAAAACGAAAAACAATCCTATAATGCAAATTTGCAAAGAAAACAGCATGTGTATCAAAATAAACTATTTCCAGCAGTGCAATATGAGTCCTAAGCATCACAGAAACTATTCAGAAAAGCATAAAGTCAAACATAACTTATAAAAACACCAGTATAGGCTTCAAAGGCCTACAAGTAAAAAAACTAAATTTTTCGCGAAAATGACGTCACTTCCTGTTTCGGGCAGGTCATGGCGGACATGCGATAGTTCGCGCTGACGTCTATTTCAATGTGGGAAGTGTTACGAACAGCTGATCGGATCAGCAAAGCGTGTTTCTGGAATATTATGTTTTTGTTGCTGCAAGTGCTTTTTATGCAGTTTTTGCAAAGCTATATGTGGAAGGAAACTGTGACCGAGGACAAGCTGATGGCATAAGATGTAAGTACAACTCCTCCGGTTTCATATGCAAAAAAAATTATTGCGCTAGCTTACGTGGTTGCAGAGCTACCGGGATTTAAAAATAGTTACGCAAAATGGAGCGTGCTGCTCTGACCGGTTTTAAAGGGTTTAAACTCAGATCTGTATAACTAACAGGCCAACATAAACTACACACAATCAACGTTGGGATTTCTTTGTAACTAACACTAAGGATACATTTTCCTGATCATATCACCTGCTGTTGTTCACTGTAAAGTCATTTAATGTGGTTTAGTTCCATTTTTATGCAAATGAATCATGTGTCTTTTATTTTAATAATCTAGCTATGCAAATATAGTCATAATAAAGTCATATAGCAGCCACACACAAAAAATACAACTTAGTTAAACTAAGACATCTTCACCATTCAGAGGCTGGATCGAGTGATTTGTGTGCTTAAAAAATGTTATCATAATTGCTGCCATAAACTTCCTGTCAATAACTATGATTAATGAACCAATCATTTCTCTCTGTGGAGAGCCAGCTGGTTTCTGTAGCGTCTATAGAAACAATGAAAGTGACCCTTACATTGGGGAGGGGGCGGGGTCAACAATTGATCTGAAGTGACTCTTACCACTAAACCACACCACCAAACCAGCCCCACCTACAGAACAACGCCGTCACCCTTGACCCCTCACCGCAGAAGTCAAGCCTTCAGGCCTGAATCGTTCTCTTCGCCGCACATGAAGTCGCACATTTGCCGAGTGTATGCAGAGCGATGACTCATTGCCTTTTTCCCCAGGTTTTTGTAAACCAGCGCGTCTGCAGTTTGGAAACCACTGAACTCGAAATGTGCATTTGCTTTCATAACGACAGCCTCGTGCTGACTCTGTTCCTCGAATGGCCTCTTGAGTGTGGCCGCAAAAGTTAGTCAATACCACAGTACAGCATCGCCAAGTTGGAGCTTACAGATCCTAAAACTGAAGTGACTTAATTCTGCATTCTTGTTAATTGCCAGCAGGGGGCGACTCCTCAGAAAATTAGCCTACTTCTCACTTCCTGTAACCTCAAGGAAACCGTTTTCTTTTGATTTTACGAGCTCGGTATTTGTAAACACAACATTATTATTTTGTCAAAAAGGAAACAATATTCCATCAGCCAATGAGCATTCATTGTTCCTTTGTTTTACAGTCGGCATTTCCAGTTAAACACCAGGATGGTGACAGTGAAAACTCCTAGCTTAAATTGTCCTGGAATACAGATGCTATGGCTGTGTCCCAATTCAGGGTCTTCAGCCTTAAAGGCCGCATTTTAAGGCCGATTACGTCACAGCGACGCGACGAAGGCTGTCCCAATTCAAAGGCTGCTCGAAATGCAGCCCTCAAATGCGTCCTTCATTTCCTTGAATTTTAAGGACGTGGCGGTGTAGACTTCGTGGCCCAACATATCCCAGAATGCATAGCGCGGCGGTGGGTGTGGATAATTTTGCTGAAAAAAAACGGCGGATGAGGGGCGCCCGAAGACTAAACTTTAAGTGAGTACTGAATATGATGTCACTTATTTATGTGCAAATGTTTAATAATGAGGAACATTAAAACATTCCTGTTGGCCACATGTTGGCAAAGTTATGTGACATTAGTGACGTTTGTACTAACTTGGTTTTAAAGCCTTTACTTTAAAATATACGCCGTTCAATAGCTGAGCTTAATCAGAGAATGATCAAAGCTCATGTAGAAACAAACAAACAAATGAACAAAAGATTTTCTCCTTCATTTCTGTCAAACAAAGCTGTATGAAACGTTTCCAGCTGTTAGTATCATGGTTGCTAGGCAACCTGGGCAGCGCAACGGAGGCTAGACCGTCCCGTTTCACAAGCCTCTCACTTCCGGCTTTAGCGGTCTTTGAGTACGCGGCCCTTGAGGACCGTTAAGGCTGCGTACTTTAAGGCTGCAGACCCTGAATTGGGACACAGCCTATGAAAGACTAATGCATTTATTTTATTGGTTGCCTTAAAGTCTTTTTAAACCTGCTCCAGTTTTTATGGAGGTTTTCTTGTTTGTCACATAATTTTGCTCAGCAATGGATCTGTGTTACGGCTCTAGGTCATTTCATTCAGCTCCTTATGTTTTAGTATTCTTCTGTATTATGACTTCTGATTCTTTTGTTATCTTGTTTTGAATATTATATCCATCCATTCACTTCCGCTTATCCTTTTTCAGTGTTGCGGGGGGCGCTGGAGCCTATCCCAGCTGTCATAGGGCGAGAGGCAGGGTACACCTGGACAGGTCGCCAGTCTGTCGCAGGGCCAACACACAGGGACAGACAACCATTCGCGCTCACATTCATTCACACATTCACACCTAGTGACAATTTGGATTATCCAATTAACCTATCCCCAATATTATATCCTATGTTTTGATTTATTCTGGTTTAGGGTTTTGTTCTTAGGTTTTGTGTCTTGTGCCCTCGTGTTTAGTGTAGACTTAGTTTGGTGTCAAGTCTGCGTCCTTGTGAATTGTTTCCTGTTTTATTGTGAAGGTCTGTGTCTTATGTGAGTGTATTCAGTTTTGCTTCCCTTGTCTCGTCTTGTCAATTACTTCCACCTGTGTGTAATCTCCTTGTGTTCTTCTGTGTGTATTTAAGTCGTGTCTACTCTGCTGGTCACTGGTCTGTCTGTGTATCCACTGTGTGTTCACCCTGCTGTCCACCTTCGTGCGCCTTTGCTCACCCTCGTGTTCGTGTTCGTGTTCATGTTTGCTGTTCTGTAGTTTAGTTTGTCCCAGTTTAGGTTACCTTTAGTTCCTTTTCACCTCATGTTTACTATGCAATAAACCACCTTGGCATCTTTGCAAGTGCCTGTGCTTGGATCATTTATTCCCTCCACGCGGCTCACACCGTTAGCCGTGAAAATCTGAATGTGAAACCTGAATTTGACCTGATGCAGCCGCACTGATGTCACCCGCTATAGTTTCTTAAGTCCTGTTGTGAACGCTGGAGTTTTGTATTACTCATATTTCCCATCAATACGAGAGATGGGCGGGTCTGACTGAGAAATCAAGTGCTCCCTGGCTGATCCCAGATAATCCTCTTTCCTGAACCTTAAAATAATAAAATTTATAAAAAGGGGTTTATTTTTTCCTTCATTATGACCCAAAATGAGCGACTGAGGTGACAAACTGAGCAGTTTACAGAGTTCAAGTCAGGGAAAGGCTTTTGTGTAGACTTTATAGTCTTTCTCCAACTGCAGGCATCGCCCCCTGGTGGCTACTGGAAGAATTCAGTTTGAAGCTCCATCTATCTTCCTGCTGAAAGCAGCTGAGCCAGAAGCTGACAGTGACGCTCGTCACATAAATTCCCTCATTTCAGAGTCACTTAGACCTTTTCCTCATGACAGCTTGTAACAAAATCAGGATCAGCTGGGTGTGCTCAGCATTTTTACACACTCCACCGAGCATGAATGGATGGTAACTGCTCAATTACAACAGTTAGAGCACCTGTGTGGAAACACCTGCATTCATCGTGTTTTTTAATTCATTAATTTATTCAGATTTTCCTTTAATTTGTCACATGTATATATACAATATGTATATTTCACCACTTCTTAATCTTTAAATCCAGACGACACTCAGGCTTGCCTACAGGTGTTAAGAAACCACAACAAGCAAACATATTAAAAGCTCCTGACAGGCTATAAGTCAAAGGTCAAAGGTCGACACTCCTCCAGGAACAAACTCAGAGATTTGGTCAGCAGAGAGATTATAGTCACAATATTTCTGTGTGTGTGTGTCCCTGTAATGCCTGTGTTTTTGTGTGTTTCTGTGTGTACTTGTGTGCCACCTTGATGAAGGCTGTGCAGTATTTACTGGCCATGTTTACGGCTCACCAGACAGCTCAAGATGATCCTGGCTCAGAAATACGACCGACAGCACGAGCCCTCTGAATCTGTCTCTCTCTCTCTCTCTCTCACACACACACACACACACACACACACACACACACACACACACACACACACACACACACACACACACACACACACACACAGTCAGTTGATATGATCGCTTAATATGCTGTCATTACTGTGCGTGTGCCTGGAGACCGTCCAGCTGTGGGGCCCAGTATAAACTCAGCACTGGAGGATGTAAAGAGACGATCACACCGTTAATGTCTCCTACAAATATCTGATGACGATTGGTATGCAGACCTGTAATGTCTTGCATAAACATATTCTGATAAGAGTGATGCTATTTTATGTATTTTTATCAAATAAAAAGTCTTTTTATTTCACATTAATAATTTACATTTGATTAACTTTTTTCCATAAAACGCTGAACAGTCGCTTTGTTTTTGTTTTTCTGCTTCCATTTCCTCATAATGAGAAAAGATCTAATCTGTGAAATTAAAGAGTTTTGAGCACAGAAATGCAGGAATTGGCCTTTAGCTGAATAAGTCAACGTATTCACTTTATTCATAAAAGGCATCCCCTGACTGTTTACAGCCAGATCTGATTTGTTAAGAATCAGCTTAACACAGACTTTGTGTAGACCGACCCGTTTAGCCCAGGATCATCTTAGCAGTCTGAAGATAGACGTCACTTTTGGACCAGCTAGCTGGCTTGGCTAGCAAAAAGCATCTGCTTTTAACTGATATTAATGAGGATGGCAGTTTTTAACTAACTTTGCTGAAAAAATAATCATCTGAACTACCGACAGCAAACACTTGCTTAGTTTAACTTTACACATCTGTGAGTTAAGCTAACAGATATTTTAATTGTACGCAACTTTGATTACAGTGAAATATGGAACATTTTTGAAAGCTATGAGAACCTTAGTGCTTTAACCCTTTAAGACCTACCATAGAACCAAGTCCGCCAGAGCTTATATTATATGTTTACATGCTGTGGAGCCATTTTTGGGAGCATTTCAAGTTGCTATACATCAATACAACCATTACAGCCTAAATTTTAATAATATGTCTGCATTAAGTGCATAGTAATTACATAACTTGCAAAAAAGTGCAATAAACTACAAAAAAATTGAAAATCGTTTTTGCTTTTTTAACATATATTTCTAGTTAGAGAAATTTAAGAGGCTTATCCCTCAAAACTGTAAATACAAAAAAGTTGCACAAAATAGTTTCCCACCACAGGAAATTTATTTTGACTGTCTTCATAGTTTTATTTTTGAAATACACCAATTTTTATACACTGCAGGAAAAACGAAAATAAATATTATAGTGCAAATTTGCAAAAAAGCAGCATATGCATCAAAATAAACTATTTCCAGCAGTGCAATATGAGTCCTAAGCATCCCAGAAACCACACAGAAAGTCATAAAGTCAAAGATAACTTTTAAAAACACCAGTATAGGCTCATGAGGCCCTGATGGTAAAAAAAAAAACTACATTTCCGCGACAATGACGTCACTTCCGGTTTCGGGCAGGTCATGGCGGACATGCAAAAGTTCGTGCTGACGTCTATTCCAACGTAGGAAGTGTTACAAACAGCTGATCGGATCGGCAAAGCGTGTTTCTGGAATATTATGTTTTTGTTGCTACAAGTGCTTTTTATGCAGTTTTTGCAAAGTTATATGTGGAAGGAAACTGTGACCGAGGACAAGCTGATGGCATAAGATGTAAGTACAACTCCTCCGGTTTCATATGCAAAAAAAATTATTGCGCTAGCTCACGTGGTTGCAGAGCTACCGGGATTTAAAAATAGTTACGCAAAACGGAGCGTGCCCACTCTTACCGGCTTTAAAGGGTTAACAAGATACGTTTACTAACACAACTGGAATATTCAAATGTGAGCTTTACTGTCAGGGACGTATCCACACCTGGAACCTGGGGTGGCACAGTCCCCCACCTACCACATGCAGCAACCTCCGCTCCTTTCAAACATATGATTGGCTGGTGCTGCCCCAACAAATGATCCCCTACATCACTACACCAGAGCATGAATAGGGCCGTTAGGAATCAGAGTACATTTACTTGAGTATTTTACTGACATTAAATATTTTCTAAGAGAGAAAAATCAAGTGAGTAGTGTGGTTGTTTCCAGAGGAGCTGCCCTCTTCTGGCCAGAGAGAGGAACTTATCGTACTGTTAAATACGTTTCATGTGTTTCCAGCAGGTTTGCAGAATAATGAGTTTTGATTTGCAGCGAAAGCGTGTTAGCATTAGGTCTGCTATCCTTCAACATAACATAAGCTGAGCAGTTAGCATGCCACCCATCACACAGACTTTGTGTACGTTCACCTGTCAGCACAGAGCTGGACCTTTAAACCTTTATCTCTTCAGTTAACATAGAGCATCATTAATCCGGCTGCGTGCCAGGCCCACATGCATACACAGTATGTACACATAGCTTTACAGGATCTTGACTTTTTGTGGTGCCAACCAATCAGCACATTCAACAAAAAGGAAGCTGTCCCCTGTCTTTTATCTTTGAGGACCTTAAGATGTACTGCTGTACAATCAATGCTCACATAACTGCCCGAGCGAATTCTGTAAAAAGCAGGAGCATAATAAATAATTATCATCATCATCAGTGCGACTGGGATTGTTATTGTGATCAGCTCACGCGTTCTCGTACCTCTAAAATAAGGAAACAATGACAAATCCTAATACTGCTCAACAACCTGAAATCCAATACTACCAATAAATACTCACATTAACAATTAATCATTAAAATCCTTATCTAATTTATCTGTTTGTTTAAGAAAAGCAGCAGAGACTAAAACATTACGTTCAAATCTCTTGGAGCCTACATTTCCCATGATGCAACCTTGTCTTAGACCGTCCTGCCCTTTAAACTTGACTTTTAGTTTATATTAATATTTATTTTCCGATAAATTTGAATATTTTCTGATTTTAATTTGAATATTTTCTGATTTTAATTTTAAATATTTTCTGATTTTAATTTGAATATTTTCTGATTTTAATTTGAATATTTTCTGATTTTAATTTTAAATATCTTCTGATTTTAATTTGAATATTTTCTCATTTTAATTTGAATATTTTCTGATTTTGATTTTAAATATTTTCTGATTTTAATTTGAATATTTCTGATTTTAATTTGAATATTTTCTGATTTTAATTTTAAATATTTTCTGATTTTAATTTGAATATTTTCTGATAAGAATGAAGCTAAGCTTTTCTAACCCTCTAATCTTGTGAAACTGTGCGTGATGGTCTCTTTAAACGGGACTGCGTGTTGATGGTTGTGATCAAAATAAAACAGTATCTGAGATATCGCTGCCCCATCAGTCACAGTGAGACGCAGTGAAGCACAGACGAAGGCAAAACAACAACCACAACAACTGCTTCTGTTGCCATCAGGGTGGCCCGGCTTCTCTCACACAGCATCCTTCAGCACACACTGAAAGCACTGGAGGCTCCTCTGTAACTGACCCCTGACCCCCACCCGCAGCCATTTCTCTGCACATCATAAGGCAAGTGCAGACAGTAGCAGCAGAGTTTGTGTACTTAAGGATATGAGTGCACGAGGATCTTGATGGCGAGTCTCCGGATAGGGTGGAAGGGGCTGAAGATGTAGAGGGCGGATGTGGCACTGAAACGGAAGATGGCCTTCCCTTTGTTCAGGACTATGAACGTCTGCAGGAGAACCAGACAGAAAAATACATAAATACACAGATTTTATTAATAATGCACTGTGCTGCCAAAAAGGCTCTAAAGCAGTGAACCAGGGAGCCAAGGCCTCCATTTTTATTCCTTAGAATTAATTTCTAAATAATATGGGTGCTGTGTCTTGGGTTTGTGGGTTTTGGGTGGGTAAAGTGTTCATCTCTGTGGCTTTAAGATTTCTTCATGTATAATCTTTCTGTAAATGTAAATAAGTGATGAATCTACTTTAAATTATTTTAGTTCTCTGAAATGTAACAAACCATAAGATCTGATACATGTAGTATTTTCTATAACAGTAGATTTGCAGTTTAGTTTACATAGATTTTGAGAATAGTATGTAGATTGTTCCTGGCAGGCTCTACTGGAGGCTGGCTCCAGGAGTTAGTCAGTCCCAAAGACTGAATAAGACCTGGATGAGCCACCGTCTGGTTTGGAGATCTGTGGCCAATGCTAACAGTCTTAGCTAGAGAAAAGCATATTGGCTAATTAGTGCTAAATAATGCTACAGCTACATCTACAGAGAGAAAACAGTGGCTCAACTGCAGAAAAACCAAAATAATCAAAGCCATAAACGTTTAAGCTAAATGACTTTTAAAACCTTTAAAGCAACTTTAACCAAGACGCCAATAAAGTGGCAATAGGATGAAGTCGGTCTGCTATCAGTGTGTTTCCATCGGTTTGTGATTGAAGGGGGTTAAGTTGGCAAATATACACGCAATCAGTTTGTGATAAAACCATGTTCAACTGTGAAAAACTGACAAAAATCACAAAACTGTGCGATGTGTTGCAAAATCTTAAAATATACATACAAAAAACAATTCACATTAGATACTCACAACCAGAACTTCAGATCTGAGACAGAGGTTATTTTCTGAGCCTCCTCCTGAGGGGCTCAGAAAATAACCAGAACCAACCAATCGAGAACTATTTCAAAGACATGCAGTTGTGCTCATCGGTGCAGATTGACCCCGACTGACTGAAACACGTTGGAGTCTGTTAGACGGCAGTTATTTCCAAACCTTCGCCAATCTGCCTGAGAGCTTTTCTGTCCCAGAATCAGGAAAAATTCAATGCAATCACTGAAAAATCACCAACTTTTCCCAATCACAGGGAGAATATCATCCTAGAGTGTCTGCGCCATCGCAGACTAAAAAATAATAGAAATCCACTCACCAAAACCAAAGCACGGACTTCTGGGATGGTTTGTATCTAGGGATGGGTACCGGTTCTGACATAAACGGTAGTAACCAGACCAAAAAGCAGCGCACATTTCGGTGCTTTTTTTTTCCTGAGCTGTGATACACTTTAGATTCTAGCCAATCATTTTACGTTTCCGAGGATAGTAGGCGGGTCCAGGTACGTACGTTCTTTTAGAGCAGAGCTACAGATTAAAAATGTCCAAGGCGAAGCGGTCAAAGTCTGGCTGTACTTCACAGCAAAAGATGCAAACTCAGCAGCTGCAACAAGTGCTTTAAGCTGATACTGTCAAAGGAGGTAACACCTCAAATCTGATGAAACACCTGGCGACGCATAGCGTTTTTTTTTAAAGCCGAGAAATGCGCCGTATTTGATAGCTTGCTGCGAGACCTCACACCGAGCACATCTACTGCAGGTGTGGTGCCTGTTATCGACCCGGAGTTAGCAACATCCCCCAAAAACCCGAAGAGGAGAGTCCTGGCCCCTAGCCCTGCCAGTGTAGCAGAAATGATGAGGATGATGATGCAGCAGCAGCCGTTCTTCTCTGCGTGAGTAGCTTAATGTTGTTCGTGTGTAATTTACGTTGAGTAGGCTAACCACGTTATTACATTAATGCATGTAAGGTGAACTAGCAAACATCATCATAGCTACATGCAGCTGTCTTCTTGTTTGATGGCAGATACTCCCTTCACCCTGGACAAAAAGGCTAAAATGACCAAAGAAAAAGTGGGAAACAGTTAAACATGAGAGGTTTTTGGACAAAGTTTGTGTTTTTTCCATTGTTTAAGCACTGCTTCCAGCCAAGAGTGATACCATATATGCCCCATAGCTGCAGAAAAGGCTAACATTGTTATCTTTTTACAAAAAAGCAGCTGAACATGAGAGGTTTTTGAACAAAGTTTGTGTTCTCCATTCTTTAAGCACCGGTTTGAGCACCGTTTAAGCACCGGCACCGTTTCAAAAGTACCAGATTGGCAACGATACCCATCCCTATTTGTATCTCACATCAACCCACGATATTAATCAGATAACTTATCAAATATAACAAAAAAAAATAAAATAAAAAATGGCTTCCACCTGCTTTCCTGTGGAATCGATCAGCTTTGACTAAACATTTTTGGTTACATGAAGTCTGAAGTCAGCTGATTTGTCCTATTTACATGGTTAAGTCTCCACAATATTACCATGTAAACAGATTTGTGAGCAATCCAGGACACACACACACACACACACACACACTTTCTCTGGGTGACCTACCCTCTTGTCTTTGAAGTAGTATGGGTCGATGTCTTCCAGAGGAACGCCCACCAGATGAGATGGGATGTCAGCGAAGATGCGTGGCAGCTGTTTTCCTGCCTCCAGATCGGGCCGGGGCCGCGGGAGCTCCACGTCGCCCAGGTCCTGACGCACACACAGACACACAAACCACATGAAATATCTCACATCTGTCTGCTTATGACGGCTCACTTCTTTATTTCCACGTTTACCCTCCAGCATCTTGTTGTGCTTGTGTGAGCCGTGTGTGTGTGTTTGTTTTGACGCACCTCCTGGTAGTGTTTGTTGCGTCGGGCCTCCTCCTGGGCGATGCGCTGCTCGATGGCCGCCAGGGAGTCCGGCGTGAAGCGCTGAAAGCTCTCTGGTCCCATTGGAAACACACAGCCAGCCATCTTCTCATCCTGATCCTGCTGCTGACTGGCCTAGTATACCAGCTGCGCGCACACACACACACACACACACACACACACACACACACACACACACACACACACACACACACACAGGGGACAGAGGTTAGCTATGAAAAATGACTTCCTACTTTAAACTTCCAGTGTGAACATAGTAATCTAATCTAATTCCACAACCTGCTGAATCAAACAGAACACACTTCAACACACTGTCACCAAAACCCAGCGGAGCTGCTGCTGGGAACTCGTTCATCAAGTCACAGGAAAAAGAAATGCAAAGCTTTGTAGCAGTTCAGTAAATCAAAATATAAATCGATCCAGTTGTGCTGGATATGATTATGTTTAAACTTAACAAAATTTAAACCAGTGCATGTTTGCAAACATCAAAAATATAGAGATGACACACCAAGTATTTCAGATATTTCTGACACAGTTCATTGTTGAGTTGTCTCCAAGGTCTACAGAAGCTTTAATGGTTTTAATAATTATAAGCAGCATGGCAGCTTCAAGTTTACAGCGGGATTATTATGATGATTGTTATTTGAAATTAAACCAGAATATGAAATCTGTAGATTGAAAAGTAAATCACAAGCCCAAAATCTGCTGACGTCTCACATATAGTCAGAAAAAAAACAGCTGACTGACCACCAGAAAATCATCCTCCTGTTGTGTTATGAGTCATAATGTTTCCCAATATTAACCCTTTAAGACCTACCATAGAACCAAGTCCGCCAGAGCTTATATTATATGTTTACATGCTGTGGAGCCATTTTTGGGAGCATTTCAAGTTGCTATACATCAATACAACCATTACAGCCCAAATTTTAATAATATGTCTGCATTAAGTGCATAGTAATTACATAAATTGCAAAAAAGTGCAATAAACTACAAAAAAATTGAAAATCGTTTTTGTTTTTTTAACATATATTTCTAGTTAGAGAAATTTAAGAGGCTTATCCCTCAAAACTGTAAATACAAAAAAGTTGCACAAAATAGTTTCCCACCACAGGAAATTTATTTTGAGTGTCTTCATAGTTTTATTTTTGAAATGCACCAATTTTTATACACTGCAGGAAAAACGAAAATAAATATTTTAATGCAAATTTGCAAAAAAGCAGCATATGCATCAAAATAAACTATTTCCAGCAGTGCAATATGAGTCCTAAGCATCCCAGAAACCACACAGAAAGTCATAAAGTCAAACATAACTTTTAAAAACACCAGTATAGGCTCATGAGGCCCTGATGGTAAAAAACTACATTTCCGTGAAAATGACGTCACTTCCGGTTTCGGGCAGGTCATGGCGGACATGTGATAGTTCACGCTGTTGGACGTAGGAAGTGTTATGAACAGCTGATCGGATCGGCAAAGCGTGTTTCTGGAATATTATGTTTTTGTTGCTGCAAGTGCTTTTTATGCAGTTTTTGCAAAGCTATATGTGGAAGGAAACTGTGACCGAGGACAAGCTGATGGCATAAGATGTAAGTACAACTCCTCCGGTTTCATATGCAAAAAAAATTATTGCGCTAGCTCACGTGGTTGCAGAGCTACCGGGATTTAAAAATAGTTGCGCAAAACAGAGCGTGCCCGCTCTGACCGGCTTTAAAGGGTTAACGACTATGAATCTCAGAGCAGCTGTTTGTAAAGAAGTCACTGAGCATGCTCAACATCCAGCTTACTGTGTTTGCACTGTGGGATTAATCACTTTAGTTTTGACGTAATTTTATTTTCACATCTGTCCATTTCAGCTTCCTCTTAAAAAAATCATCGGTGACATTTGCAAAGCATAAACTTGCCGAGCACATTACAGTTAAGGACTACAACGCTGTAACTTCCATATTTTATGTTAACAGAGCTGCGAAATGCGTCGGTGCTGATGCAGAGACTTTAGTAAGGAAGTCAAATAGAAGCGGCCTCCCTCTTTAGGTCAAAACTGATGATAGGAAACACTCGTTGAGTATATTTTGAATCCTCGAGTCATGAGCTGACGAGCGTTTGATTTGAGTGCCAGGAGTGTCCGTGGGCATCGGGACAGAGCTGTGATTGAACGGCCTCGTCGCTCGCGGGATGATTACGTCCTCTGAGACGGCGTTCTGCCACTCAGGACAACCCCAGCTTCACCTCGCTCATCATTCGGCTGCCGCTCGGGCCCTTTGAAAGGGCGGCAATCAGCCTGAAAAACTCTCCACGATCGACTCCAACCTGATGAAGCTCAATCACACCTGCCCCCCCTCCCACTCTGCTTGACACCTCTGCGATGTCAACAGCTGCACGAGGTGTTTTACAAATAACCAGATGACACTACTGTATGAAACACCGAGTCAACGGGAACAGCGATTTTGATCCGTTTTACATATTTAGTCCAGGTAAGACAATCACACTGCTCATTTTTCCCCTTTCTACATGATGGTGGCCTGTTTCCATGAAGATACAATCCCAGTTTGGGATGGAAGAACCGGACTGGTCTGCACAGAGCGCCAACCTCAGCTCTATCAAACACGCCAACTGATGGCTGAACAAAGGCACCAGACCTCATTAACAGGCTGCATGGAGGCGAATCCTCGATGAAGAAGAAAGAAAGCCAGAGTCCAATCCCCTCCCCATCAATCAAATCAATCAAATCCTTTATTGATCCCTGATGGAGCCATTCACGGCAAGCAAGGACAGCAGCACATTAAACAATTAACTCACAGACGAAGCTGATTTACACTGAAGGCCTTCAGATTGAGAAGCAGCAGCGACGTTATTTCATTCCTTCATCACTGCAGAGAAGAAGCCACGCATGTTTTACAGTAATATGTAAAATAATTAAAGCTAAATATTATTACGCGGTCAACGAAGGAGGAGGCATAAATATAGATAAGTATCCTCCTTTCTGATCCAGAGGAGTCTGCAGGTCTGCCGACCTCTACTTGTTATTGGTCACAGGGGAAAGGACCCAAACAACGGACACAGGAAGCCAGAGCCAGGTTTTAATCTCTATTACAATCCTGCCTGTTAATGATTAATGAAAACAAGATAATCAGGACTGCTCAGTGTAGCTACCACACAGGTCTTATTGCACACGTCTGCACCCACACACACAGCTGCCCTTTCCAAGGGACGCGCCACAAGTCTCGGCCTATCTCCCAGACAAACTCCAGCATTTATGATCATGCTTTTTGCCATAACTGAGCTCCCCTTTAGGAGGAAAACATATTAAAACAGAGAAAAGAAACATCAGATTTAGACTGAAGAAAGTCGGTGAGGCAAAAACAACGGGGGAAAGAGGGAAAAACAAAGAAGACGAGGTCCTTGAAACGGACATAAAGTAGGACTGAATGATGAAAAATGTGTAACAGGAATATATAACTGGGGCTTTTAAAAGAGTCTGTTCAGGCAATAGCATCCATGTGATTGGTGAAACGAAATCTTTGGGTTTCTCGTTTCGCCCTTCATCCACCTCACCAACTTATTTACTACTTTTTTTTCCAGCCATACACCCATTAAAAGTATGTTTAATCAAACAGATCAAATTCATCTTGTTTATAGTTTAGTTGTAAGCTGAAACAAGTGCAGTGAAGTCTGTGAGTCCACCAGGCCTGCAGGGACTAATGTGCAGGTTGGAGAAGACTGTTTTCTGCAAGAAGGTCACTGTGGTGCAGTTAATATTGGAAGATGGCTAAAGACAAAACACACTCGCACATGCATAGAAAGCATGCTATTTGTGTGGTGTTTTGTTTCCATGTATAGAGTCTGATAATTATGGGAAGTTGAGATAATGAAGTGCAGACCAACAATAGTCTCGTTAAACTCAGAAACGGGGCAATCGAGTATAGGGTTACACTGAAGGAGAGAAAGAGAGAGACTGACTATAGGATTACACTGAGAGTTTCAAGAGAGTGTGTAACAGGTCTGTGTGTGTGTGTGTGTGTGTGTGTGTGTGTGTGTGTGTGTCCAGACCATCTGCCTTGGATCCTAATTGAATGATTAGACAGCCCTCGTTTTTCAACCCTTCATGCATTTATTCTTCACAGCTCCCAAATCTGATTTCTGAAGAGTGTGTGTGTGTGTATGTGTGTGTGTGTGTGTACGTGCATTCACGTGTGTGTGTCCACATCAAAGGAAGATCTAGCTCTGTTTTCCATTCTTATCAAAAGCTGTCATCCACTCAGTCTCTCTCACACACACTCGTGCCCCAACTACAGCAGGTCCCGATGAGCTGCTTGGTCCTGGTTTCCATTTGACTCCATCACTTGGTCACGTACACGTTTATTGGTATCATAAGATTTGTTGGCCCTCCCAGCTGAAACAATAAAATTCCCCAAGTTGAGTTAGGAAAGATCAGCGACACTGAAAGATGACAAAAAGGCTGGAAAAGCAAATAAATCTTAAGTTTTTCTTCTCAAACAGAAAGAGAAGAAAACCAGGAATCATCACGAAAAAGGCCCCAAAGTTGTCCCATGTTCATGAAGGCGAATCCTTTTTATTCGTCACAGTCAGCAGGAATTTGTAAGAAATCTGTTTGATAAGAAGTAACTTTTGTGTCTGCAGGAGCCTTGTTGCACAGACAAAGCAGGGACACGCTACAATGGAAACCCAAACCAGCTTTTTCTAAACCTAACACTCATATTCATTGTCCTCGAATGTTTACAGGAAAACAGTTAGAGGAATACTGTTGACCGGACCACAGGAATCAGCAGCCAGTAACTCCATGAAGAACCTTAACCCACACAAGCCACTACCTTAAATACATACAAGCAGCTTCAGTGTCCACCATCCATAAACCCTCAGCTAAAGCAATGTGGGACAAGCAAATCAGTGTCTTTGTTTACAGGGCTTAACCTAAGCTCTGCAGTAATACAAGTCTACCAGACCAACGTGGCGAAGAGCAAGTCGATCTCAGTTCTGGTCATTAGCTCACAGTAATGACCAGTGTTGGTCAAGTTACTTGAAAAAAGTAATCAGTAACTAATTACTGATTACTGGTAAGTAGTAATTAATTACTTAGTTACTTAGTTACTTTTTAAAAACACGATTTACAACCTGAACAGGTGATAAAGCGATAGATCTTTCAGCCCAATTCTACTTTTTCTGCATAATCCATCATACAAAATGTAATCAAATGGAAAAGTCTCTTTTTAAAACTTGTTTTATTAGTTTTAATCTTTTAACTTTATGCATCAAACAAAAATGTAATTATCTGCAACATTCTCTGACTGGAAGAAATTTGTTTAATATTTAAACCTATTTTCTGCACATTCCAGCACATAAAATATTTTTTTTTTGTGTGTTTACACTCAGTCTTTCAAATAGATGCAAGTAAAACACAGCAGAAAATAAATAAAGTCAAAGACTAGCGGTCCTGTTGCTCTATTTTCACCTGTAAAGCAGGAGTGGTGTAGGCGGAGGTTTACCCTGGTGCAGGTGTGCCGCAGCGGTCAGTGGAAGAATCCGCGAGTTTCTCTGTGAGTTTCCCATTACGTCGTAGCTACTCGGTGCTTGTTTGGAAGTTTAGGGTTTTTTTCGCTGTAAAAAGAAGTTTTCTTCCCACGCACAACGGACACTAATGTTTTTGTCACTTTTTATGGAATCAAACTCAAAGTAAGGTCAGTACTTCCAGGCTTTAAACGCTGCACGCTCATACTCTCTCTGCACTCGATATATGATCCATTGTTGATCTGCACACAGCTGTTGTCACGAACGTCGCACTCGCTTACGTCACTGTCATGAGACATTCTCGCAAAAAATTACGGTTTTAGTAACGCAGTAACGCAGCGTTCCTACGGGAAAGTAACGGTAATCGAATTACCGGTTTTGCAATAGTAATCCCTTACTTTACTCGTTACTTAAAAAAAGTAATCAGATTACAGTTACTGCCCATCTCTGGTAGTGACCAAGAAACGAGAATGTGATTCGGCTGTAGTGGAGCTAATTTATGCCAAAAAGGCCCTGATGATTGTGTCCACACATCTATCCTGGCAACTTTCTCTTGGAGGAAGGAAGTCCTGTTGTAAGAGTTTCATGGAGGGATCAGCTGACTGCTGAGTGTATCATGTTGCAATCAGGATGAATTATAAAATACATCTTGGGAAGAAAAGATTTGAATGGTATAATTAACTTGCTACCTCTACAGCCTAATTCCAGATCAGCCATAAAAGATGGATGTCACTTTAGCTCCTCGCTCTTTGACCAGCAGGCTGTGGGGCTTATTTGCCTGAGATAACAGTATGGGGGATACCCTGTTTCTATGCCATCAGCGCCATTAGAAGAAATAGCTGCTCTAAACTGAGCAGTTAGAGAAGGATGACCGTTCACTATACATTGACCTCAATATTTAAAATTCTGGCCATGTTTGATATGAGCATCCACACATATATATATATATACATATATATATATATATATATATATATATATATATATATACACATTAAATAAGGTAAATGCTGCCAGATTAAATGTCTACAGTCTGAATCGTGTAAAAACACGATGCATGCCTACAATCTCGCTGCGTTCAGCCTGTAATCTTATCTCGGACACCTCACTGTCAGCTCCTAATTTTAACCACGTTGTGAATGAAAGCTGTCAGACGCATGTGTTTTATGAATGATTCATAACTCTAAATTACATCAAAGAGGCCTAAAATGTTCCACTCACACAGCTTTCTGAGGACCTTTTAAGACCACAAGATTGTTTCCAGCAACCTTTTGACAAACTCCTACATTTATTGTACCTAATTTATAATCAGAGGAACATTCAGCTCTGAAATTACCAGCCAGGGGAACCATTACAACCCAGTGACTGGTCAAACTTGACTTTTAGTACATTTTAGTAATGGTGCCGTCTGACATTTAAATGCATTATTATGTTCTTTACTCTTTGATTTCTATTTTGTCGTCTCATATTTCAGCACCCTGTTACCATTGTCTTTTGTTTAACAACTTCCTGTTTGACTTCTTCACAGTCTTGGACCTGCCTATACCCTTTCCCTTCTGTCTGTTTTCCTTTACTACCTCCTCCAATGTCCTTTCACGTTCTGGAAAAAGATGCAGGGTGCACGGGCATGAGACACAGATGAGCCAACACAGTAAAAGTCCTACGAGCTGATCTTCTGATCTTTCAAGGCTTCTGGCCATTTTTCCAGGCACTTCTCTCAAAGAATGCTCTAATTGGCATTACCTGAAAATATTTCTTCAGAGTCAGACAGAGTCATATATTTAATGTTACCCTTCTTTCAGACACTAATCAGCCTCCATACTGCTTCCAGCAGCTTCAGGCTAAACCACAATGAACTGCTACAAACTTCAAATGGCTGAACAGATGATTACAGATCTGTTGCTCTGCAGAGCTTCAACTGTGTTTCGTGCTTTTAATTATGTTCCCTGCTCATTGTGTCTTTGCATTGTTGTTTACTACTAATTCTTTTGCAGCAAGACCTTTAGGTTTCAGGAAATGCTGAACCAACTAGTGCTTAATGCCGATACTGCATGCTGCAATCCCCTTAATAAGTGATGACGTGTCGGCCGCGTGTTGGATGAGGCTCTCGTCCTGTTAGCACGCTGCAGTGCGGACCTTAACCTTAAGATCAGGACTGTTTCGTAGCAAGAAATCGTGCACTAATCTCGTCTTATAGTCGGATAATCTCTGACGTTATTTTGGCTTCAATTTGGTTGCTTTTCAGTATTTTACATCATGGAACCTGATAGCACATTATATGTCAACCAGTCTGACTATACTGCTGTTTGGAGGGTTGGTAAAGTCTTTCAGTCTCCTGAGTTCTGCATGTTTGAGTGTTTTTTTAGGAATTATCAGTCAGAATATGGAACATCATCTTTAGATTGAGGCTAGCTATCTGACCACCTTCGTAAATACTCTTTTTCATGGATGCCTTGATGTTAAACTTTATTGCAATCATGATTTTTTTTAAACCCTTTAAGACCTACCATAGAACCAAGTCCGCCAGAGCTTATATTATATTTTTACATGCTGTGGAGCCATTTTTGGGAGCATTTCAAGTTGCTATACATCAATACAACCATTATAGCCCAAATTTTAATAATATGTCTGCATTAAGTGCATAGAAATTACATAAATTGCAAGAAAGTGCAATAAACTACAAAAAATTGAAAATCGTTTTTGCTTTTTTAACATATATTTCTAGTTAGAGAAATTTAAGAGGCTTATCCCTCAAAACTGTAAATACAAAAAAGTTGCACAAAATAGTTTCCCACCACAGGAAATTTATTTTGAGTGTCTTCATAGTTTTATTTTTGAAATACACCAATTTTCATATACTGCAGGAAAAACGAAAATAAATATTATAATGCAAATTTGCAAAAAAGCAGCATATGCATCAAAATAAACTATTTCCAGCAGTGCAATATGAGTCCTAAGCATCCCAGAAACCACACAGAAAGTCATGACATCACTTCTGGTTTTGGGCAGGTCATGGCGGACATGCGATAGTTTGCGCTGATGGACGTAGGAAGTGTTATGAACAGCTGATCGGATCAGCAAAGCGTGTTTCTGGAATATTATGTTTTAGTTGCTGCAAGTGCTTTTTATGCAGTTTTTGCAAAGCTATATGTGGAAGGAAACTGTGACCGAGGACAAGCTGATGGCATAAGATGTAAGTACAACTCCTCCGGTTTCATATGCAAAAAAAATTATTGCGCTAGCTCACGTGGTTGCAGAGCTACTGGGATTTATAAATAGTTACGCAAAACAGAGCGTGCCCGCTCCGACCGGTTTTAAAGGGTTAACTGTCAGTGGTGCCACAGAGTTTTGTTGCTTTTGGAAAAGAAAGGAGCATTTGGATCTAGAAATGTTATCCACTTACGAGGTGAATAACGCAACAAAGATCGCTTTTCTTATGCTAATAATAATTAACATATTTCCTGCTGGGGACAGCTGGGCTGTGTTGGTGAGTTTCCTCCAACAATTAAAAGTCATCCTCCTCTGCAAAGTCAGTAAGTCTAGAAAATTGTTAAATATATGTGCATATAGAACATGAAAATAACAGAAATGCTTCCCTTTAAAGTCCGTTTTTGTATCCTTATTTTAAGTTGCAGTATTATCACCAGACATTTAAACCTCTGTGAGCCAAAAACCACAAGGGTGCAAACTTGGAGAGTACAACCACAGCAGCAAGCTGTTTCACCTCTGAAGCTAGACTGAGGTCTGCACATTAGCATTCGGCTGCCTTGCTCAAGAACAATCTGAGGCTTTAATTCTGCACAACATGAAACAACAGCAGGGTTTGTTTTTTACGACAGACACCAAAAGTTAAGATGTTATGAAACAGGAAGACGGGGGAGACTGGATGAATTTCTGGGTCACCACGCCAACACAGACAACCAAACAAGCGTCGCCCTCAGGAAGGACACACACACACACACACACACACACACACACACGCACACGCATGTAAATATGCACGAGGAAAGTCACATTCAGGCACAAACATGCAAACAAGCTTCACAACTTTTACATTAGGGCTGAAACATTGGAAAATAAACCTGCAGCTACAAAACACCTCCAGTTCATTTCCTACATATTCATCAATCAGACCGTTATAAATAATTATAAATGCAAAGCAGAGGCTTTATGAACAATCTTAAACTGGAAAGTCGCTTTATGAGTAGATCCTTTTCTGAAACCATCACAGACACCATTAACTACATTTATGCTAGTAGATTCAGACAGATAGGTTGCTGTTAGTCAACTTTGATGTCCTTAAACTCTCTGAATCTCCTTTTTGTTTCAAAAATAATACTTCAGATAAATAATCCAAACCCTTGCAGCTGCCTGATCACGTCTTGAGTCTGTGGTGAAGACCTGGGGATGAGCATGGTGGCACATTCTCAGGGTAAATCACCGAAAATAGTGACTGAAACGATGTCAGTGGTGCTGTAAAATAATTCAAAATAAACAATGAAACTATGAAACTATTATTACACACAGCAAATAATCAATGCAGAAGAAACGGCATAATAATTATTATAATAATAATAATAATTATTATAATAATAATAATTATTATTATTATTATTAAGAAACTGAATGAAGAAACTCAAAAAGTGAGCTTCAGATGATCCGACACCATTACATTTAAAATCCTTCCTGCTGAACGAGCGGTTCGTTCAACCAGCTTACTCAAGTGGTTCAGCTGGTTTGAGTTCTTTCCTGTTAAAAGGGAGTTCTTCCTCCACACTGTCGCCAAGTTCATACTGCAGAGAATCATTTGATTTTAAGGGTTCTCTTTAATATTGGAGAGGCTGAAACAGCAGCATAGCGTCACGACCCTGCGTCTTATGACCCAGTGTTTTGAGTTTTAGTTTATTTTGATGTTTATAGTATTTGGTTAAGCTCATTCGTTTTTCTAGTTCATTTGTTATTAGAGTCCCCTTGTGTCTTCCAACCCCTGTTAAGTCTCCCTTGCCCTTCATGTGTTTCATGTCTGCGTCTCATTATGTTTCCTGTTTTATTTTGAAGGGGTCCTGTGTTCCTATGTTCAATGTTTTTAGTTTTACTCTCCCCTTGTGACGTCGTTATGTTCATGTGTTCAGCTGTTTCCCCGTGTGCTCGCACTTCCCTCATTAGCCTCCTGTGAGCATTTAGTCCGTGTGTTTCTGCTACAGAAAACTGTAAAGTAATGAGGAGCTTAAAAATGACACATGCATGAAGAAAATGACATCTGTCCAGCTGTGGCCTGTTCACTGACGGACATCAGACGAGTAAATAAAGTGGAGAACCCTTAGAGTTAAGTCCCTTACTGGAAAATAATTAGCACTGTAGTGTATGTGGATGTGGAGGGCCCGGGGTTAAAGGGACGACCTTTAACAACCAGAGATGGGCAGTAACGCGTTACTTGTAACGCGTTACTGTAATCCGATTACTTTTTTCAAGTAACAAGTAAAGTAAGGGATTACTATTGCAAAAACGGTAATTAGATTACCATTACTTTCCCGTAGGAACGCTGCGTTACTGCGTTACTAAAACCGTGATTTTCTTGCGAGAATGTCTCATGACAGTGACGTAAGCGAGTGCGACGTTCGTGACAACAGCTGTGTGCAGATCAACAATGGATCATATATCGAGTGCAGAGAGAGTATGAGCGTGCAGCGTTTAAAGCGTGGAAGTACTGACCTTACTTTGAGTTTGATTCATAAAAAGTGACAAAAACATTAGTGTCCGTTGTGCGTGGGAAGAAAACTTCTTTTTACAGCGAAAAAACCCCTAAACTTCCAAACAAGCACCGAGTAGCTACGACGTAATGGGAAACTCACAGAGAAACTCGCGGATTCTTCCACTGACCGCTGCACACCTGCACCAGGGTAACCCTCCGCCTACTCCACTCCTGCTTTACAGGTGAAAATAGAGCAACAGGACCGCTAGTCTTTGACTTTATTTATTTTCTGCTGTGTTTTACTTGCATCTATTTGAAAGACTGAGTGTAAACACACAAAATATTTTATTTTATGTGCTGGAATGTGCAGAAAATAGGTTTAAATGTTAAACTAATTTCTTCCAGTCAGTGAATGTTGCAGATAATTAAATGTTTGCTTGATGCATAAAGTTAAAAGATTAAAACTAATAAAACAAGTTTTAAAAAGAGACTTTTCCATTTGATTACATTTTGTATGATGGATTATGCAGAAAAAGTAGAATTGGGCTGAAAGATCTATCACTTTATCACCTATTCAGGTTGTAAATCGTGTTTTTAAAAAGTAACTAAGTAACTAAGTAATTAATTACTTTTGAAAATAAGTAATCAGTAAAGTAATGGGATTACTTCTTGGGGGAAGTAATCAGTAATTAGTTTTTTTAATTACTTTTTTCAAGTAACTTGACCAACACTGTTAACCACACAGTCATAGCTCCACTGTTACTGTGGAACAAAGCAATAATAATGAACGACGATTAAAAATGTCGTGTACTGACGATGATGTTCTTTATTTCAGTAATGGTCACTAGTCTCATCTCCAAAGTGAGTTTTTAAGGTTATTTTTGCACACTACTGCAGGACACTGTTTTGGTTTTTTATCTACAGTTTACAGACGTCCCCTAAACACGTCACACACACAGTTTTAGCAGCGAATGTGAGCTCTTTAAACCGTGGCCCTGCAGACGGCAGCTTTCCCGAGAAGCACTCATCCAAACGGCACGGCTGAAGTCGTTTGTGACAGGAAACCAAAGACAATAAATAAATAAAGCAAAGTAAAAACATGTTGACCTGTCGTGTTAAGAAGCAGTTTTCAAATTTCTTTCATAAGTTTGAGCACCTCATCCAGCTCCAAAACTCAAACACAGGACAAGAAACCAACAAGATCAAAGAAAATGTTCTGCATGGTAAAGCTCGATTTTTCATAAAAAGGTGAGGGACACATTCAGGCTATGTCCACACGTATCAATTTGTTTTAACAGGCTGTAAACCGTTCATTTCTGTTGCAAAGCTGTGGGAGTCGATGGGGAGTGTCTCATTGTCGCTGCCAGACTCCAGTGGCCACTCCAGGAACTGGATTTGTGGTGCTTCAGTTTTGGGCTACGTCCACACGTACACGGGTATTTTTGAAAACGGAGATTTTCCGTTTTCGTTTTAAAAAATTAATCCCGTCCACACGTAAAGGCAGAAATGAAGGAAAACGCTGCTAGGAACATGGCAAAGCAACAGGTGGCGCTATATTCCTAACCGTGTAGAAATGTTGGCCAGTCAGAAGTCTAGAAGCCTCGGTGGGAAATAGTAAACAAAGCTGGGGCATAGAAGCAGAACCGAGTCGTATGTGTGGAGGGACAGTAACTGTGTGTGTATATGTAAGCATTTAAACACTGCAGAGAGAACAAGTAACAGTGTTGTAGAAATTCATTTCACCGAAACAATAATGTGGCGCACAGTGTGACGTCAAAAAAGGCGCACATCTTTGACGCTGCGTTTTCTCCGTTTTTCTCGTCCACACGTAAAAGCAAAAACTGAGTTTTCAAAAATACCCGGGTACGTGTGGACGTAGCCTCAGTCACACCTGCTGCATGGAGACACACACCTGTGCTGCTCTATGACATCACACACGTCTGTTAAAGACACAGTGATGTGCAGAGTCGGCTGAAAACAACAGAATGCTCCTTTAGGGAGTTTCTCCTCCTTATTTCCATTTTTCAGGCATTCATCAGCCCTGCCTGTGTGTGTGTGTGTGTGCGTGTGTGTGTGTGTGTGTGTGTGTGTGTGCGTGTGTGTGTGTGTGTGTGTGTGTGTCTGTATTCACTGGGCTTAGGTGAATGCATATTCTGTCCTCCTTTATTTCCATACCATTTCAGCTATTCATCAGATACAGTATGTGCCTCTGTGCGCCCCCTGCTGTGTGTGTGTGTGTGTGTGTGTGTGTGTGTGTGTGTGTGTGTGTGTGTGTGTGTGTGTGTGTAGAATGGCCGCACGCTTGGTTTGCTCTTTTCTCCTTCGAGCGTTTCTTCCAACCTCTGGCGAGCTACAAACTCTGTGTCTGTGCAGCGTCGCCACATCCTGTCTGAAGCCTGTTTGTGGAATAAGGTCAAACTAAAACACCAAAACAAAAAACCGTCTGTTCTTTACAGAAACATAAATTAAATCCTCAGACTCAGATGTTATTGTAGCCGGAGACGTGCTCATTTCGAGGGGTGCACTCCTGTCGGAGTACGGAGGCTCGTTAGTGACAAAACGACACAGACTCCTGCGCTGTGAACAAACAGCGGATGGAGATTATGAAGCATTCATGGACAGATTATTTAGGGTGAAGGCTGAGTTTAGACTGCAAGTGTGCGTCTGGATTCGGGCTCACCGTCGTGTCGGTGCTGCTTATTCTCAGCTCTGTCAGTTTATAAACATTGCATGCAAACTCCAACTGGGAGCAGCCGAGCAAACTCCGCAGGAATTCCCCTGGAAGTGAGGTTTCATCTTCTGCTAACTAACATGAAGCTACTCCAGTGCAGAGCTTCACCTTGTCCGGACGCTCCGTCGCGTGTTCAGAAACGGGCTAAAGTACTAAAGTCTGTAAGTGTTTCTTAAGTGTTTTCAAACCGGAGCTGTTTGTACAACATCACTGTTAATGTTAGAATAATTTATTATGATGTTATCACCACATTCCAGGATTTATGGAGAAAAAAGACCAAATGATCCCGGCCTCCTGGATGTCACATCAGACAACAACACTCTCCAACCTTTGCAGAGTTTGGCAGAGGTCCTGCTGAGCTGATGTTCTGTCCCAAACACTTAACGGGTTTCCTCTCACAGGGAAGCACGTCTTGCTTGATCTTGAGTGAGATGGATAGCGAGGACCAGATCGTTCTCATCCTCCAGAACATTGTTGGTGTCTTCTGTTGTAGCCCTCCACACTGTTTCTCCTTTTCTTTCCAGCCCATACCTCCACCTCCTCCACCTGCTCCCTACTCTCACTTCAGATCACAGTGTCGTCTGCAAATGAGTCCATAAAAGTTCATATAGACCTCATCTGTCAGCCTGTCCATCACCGCAAACAAGAAGAGGCTCAGAGCAGATCCCTGAAGTAATCCCGCCTCCAACCGCACACCTCACCACAGCCTCGCTGTCCTCACACGTCCTGCACCACCCTCACATACTTCTCTCTCACTACTGAATTCCTCATTCAGTAATAAACTGCAGGGATGACTTACTGTCATTTTTAACAAGAACCTGAATGTATGCCAGAATATTTTAGTATTTTTAGAAGAAGAACATAAAAAGATTAAGTCATTTGTGCTTCTACGTTTAATGGTATAAATGCCTTCATCAGTTTACACCATTAATCACGTTTCTGTGATGTTTGATTGGCAGGAATCCTGCTTTAAACACACCTAAACAGCCACAGTGCTGATGTTGTGTTTCTAACAGAGATGGGCAGTAACGCGTTACTTGTAATGCATTACTGTAATCCGATTACTTTTTTCAAATAACGAGTAAAGTAAGGGATTACTATTGCAAAAACGGTAATTAGATTACCGTTACTTTCCCGTAGGAACGCTGCGTTACTGCGTTACTAAAACCGTAATTTTTTGCGAGAATGTCTCATGACAGTGACGTAAGCGAGCGCGACGTTCGTGACAACAGCTGTGTGCAGATCAACAATGGATCATATATCGAGTGCAGAGAGAGTATGAGCGTGCAGCGTTTAAAGCGTGGAAGTACTGACCTTACTTTGAGTTTGATTCCATAAAAAGTGACAAAAACATTAGTGTCCGTTGTGCGTGGGAAGAAAACTTCTTTTTACAGCGAAAAAACCCCTAAACTTCCAAACAAGCACCGAGTAGCTACGACGTAATGGGAAACTCACAGAGAAACTCGCGGATTCTTCCACTGACCGCTGCACACCTGCACCAGGGTAACCCTCCGCCTACCCTACTCCTGCTTTCAGGTGAAAATAGAGCAACAGGACCGCTAGTCTTTGACTTTATTTATTTTCTGCTGTGTTTTACTTGCATCTATTTGAAAGACTGAGTGTAAACACACAAAATATTTTATTTTATGTGCTGGAATGTGCAGAAAATAGGTTTAAATATTAAGCTAATTTCTTCCAGTCAGAGAATGTTGCAGATAATTAAATTTTTGCTTGATGCATAAAGTTAAAAGATTAAAACTAATAAAACAAGTTTTAAAAAGAGACTTTTCCATTTGATTACATTTTGTATGATGATTATGTAGAAAAAGTAGAATTGGGCTGAAAGATCTATCACTTTATCACCTATTCAGGTTGTAAATCATGTTTTTAAAAAGTAACTAAGTAACTAAGTAATTAATTACTTTTGAAAATAAGTAATCAGTAAAGTAACGGGATTACTTTTTTGGGGAAGTAATCAGTAATTAGTTACTGATTACTTTTTTCAAGTAACTTGACCAACACTGGTTTCTAATTCATAAAAAAGGGACAAAGTTAAAGTAACTCAGAACAAATGGACACTGGCTGAATTTGTATCCCTTCAGGATGCTTCTCCGGGTCTTCCCTTGCAGGTTTTTGACTCTTTTTTCTATTTTTGTCTTAACACGCCCTCTATGCAGCACAGACGAGGCTGAAGGAGAGCAGCTCAGAGCGCGTGTGGCAGCACTCAGGACCAATCCCATCAGCTCTGTTGGCTCGGCTCTGAAAGCAGAGCGTCCTGTCACAGCTCGGTGATGGAGAGCGAAAACTCCCACAGAAAAACCTCTGCTGAGAGGACACCGCCGTCCAGGAGCAGCAGCAGTGAATATGCAGCACCTTCAATTCAATTAGCCTGAGAGGAGGAAACGCATTTTGTCACCGTGCCGCGGCTGCGATCGCAGCGGAGCTGCTGCCCGGCACAGGGAATGATTCACTGACGTCGGGCAGAACGCCAAGCTGGCAGAGGACCACTGGGACCGTTTGGGGTGGGTGGTAAAGATGAGGGGGGTGACCCTGACATGCGGCCGCTTCCGTGTGTCATGTCAGAGCTGCGTGTTGGATGACAGTCCCTCACACCTCTACACACACTTAAAATCCACCTTCCACATAGCTGCAGTGTTCGCACTTCAGACGTCGCCATCATAACATAAACTGTGCTTTTGATTTTGCGCCCTTTCATATTTTCATATTCCTGTCTCCTGAAAATTACATTCATGCAGGACCTTTCTTAATGAATTAAGTGCTACATTTATGTATCACATATCACACTGCTGGCCATTGTGATGTTGGCTTGTGTCCTAGGGATTCAGTTGCTACGTGCTTTGGCTAATAAAGTACAATGTGGAGCCTCTGCAGACTTTTCTGTATTAAAGAAGGAAGGAAACAAATCTCAAAGCGCTGCAACAGACAGGAGGAGCTAAACGATGGATGTAAAAATAGTAAAAACTGATGTAAACAATATTATGTGCTTAAAGAAAAATAATTTCTCAGATTGTCTCACATTCAACTAAAAATGAAACAGTCAAAACTTTTGTTTCTCTAAACAACGACGATCCAGCAACGCAGGTAAAGAGGCTGTTTGGAAGAACTTGTTCTCGAGCAGTAAAATACTGAATCCGAGCTGAACTGTGAGTCTGCAAAGAACAACAAATGTGCTCAGTCTTTCCACAGCGACCCCTGAATGCAACACCGTCGGCCTGCAAATGGATGATTATATAAACTCCACTTCCTCCAGTTTCTGATCCGGAGAGCTGTGATCGTGTCTTTTTAAAAAACAGGGCTCTGCTCTCTCTTCTATTCTCTTCTATCAGACAGTTTGGCCCTAAATTGGCTTCCTGCGTCCCGCCCGTCAGAGGGAGTTGGATCAGTCTGCTGCTGAAGGTGCTTTTCTGTTTCTCGGTGGGGTTGACTGATTGTCCCTGACTGCCAGTAGTTGGTTCATTGTGCTTTGTTGTTGCTTGGGCTGCAGACAGTCCTGGCCCTCGCCTCCACACTGAGCCAACCTGACTCATTAGTTTAGCAAGTCCTCCGGCCTCGCCGGCTCGGACGCCGATGACTTCATCGTAGAAGCTGTGCGCTGGCCGGCGCAGAGCTCTCGACGTGTTAGCGTCAAGTCCGTCCTGCTGTTTGTTACCTGTCGCTCTTCACGGTCGTCTGCAGTGTTCACACAGGGGGCTTAATCCTTTCAGAATCAAAGCTAAACTGTTTCAAACCCCTGACTCAAACATTACAAAATGTGCACCAGAACCATCTTCATCCTTCCTTTCTTCCTCTCCTCCATCACTGCTGCCTCTGCCACGATTTCTTAACTGCTTATTTGTCCTCCCTTCTTACCTTCATTCCTTTTTCCTTATCTTACCGCTTCCTTTTTTCCTTTTCCCTCTATCTTTCCATCATCCTGTCTCCTACCTTCCTTTTTCCCTTTTAATCCTTCCTCCTTCATCTGTCCTTGTTTTTCTCTTTTTGTATCCTCTTCCATTCCTTAAATATTTTCATCTATCAACCTTAAACTGTCACTCTTCCCCTTTTTCTTCCTTCCATCCAAACTTTATCTTTCCATAACCTATCGTTACTTCCCTTCTTTCCTCTCCTACCCTCCCTTGTGTTTTCTAATTTGTTTCTTCCTTTTATCCATCCATTCATTATTTAGCTTTTCTTTCTGTTTTTCTCTTTCCCTTTCTTATTCTTCTTTCCTTTGTTGGCTCATTTTTTTCTTATTATTTATTCTTCTTATTTATTCCTCCCTGCAGGGATTACTGTTAAAATTGAGTTACTGACCCATTGCTGTGTCAATAAAAGCGCAAAAACTAAGAGTGCGTCTGCTGTCTTAATTTAAGATGAAGTTCCTTATTTTCAGTAGCTTTTTGAAGAGATGGTGTCTTATTCTCAGGAATTTTTGCTAATTTTTGTTCTCAGAGGTGAAATATATTTCTAATAGTTAGCTCAATCAAGAAAGAAACAATTCAGTTTTAAGAAAATTTGTCCTATAGTAAGTTTTTTTTGTTAAGTGGATAATCTACATTAGGTGTAGAATCTTAAAGTAAGCAAATAATTCTTGAAAATAACTGGTTCAAGAAAGCATAATACTCAATTTAGGTACAGATTTTCTAAATATCAAAGTCTCTTTCCTTATAATAAGTCACATTTTCTTCAATTAAGCATACATTTTAGACAGTTTTGTCTAGTTAAAAGGCATACAGCAGTTAGATTAATTTGCTAGTTTTAAGAATTCTAGTCAAGCAACTTTTGCTTACCCCATTGGCCTTTTTTTTCCTCAAAACAAGAAAATTTTGTCAGATTTGAGAATATTTGGCTCGTTTCAAGTATAGCTGTTTTTGCAGTGTGCATTTATACTCCATCCATTCATCTTCCTCCCTCCCTTTTCTAATTACTTCTGTTTCTTTCCTTAACACTGCTCTACCTCCCTTCTTGCTTCCTTCTAATACTAGCACAAATATAACTCCACTACTGTGAACAGCAGCTGGAGATGGAGGTCGATGCTCCGCACATTGCTCCAACCGATGCGGCCCTATGATGGGGTGGGAGTCGGAGTTATATTGACCGCGGTATGAGAGACTCCTTGGAAAAGCAGCTGAAAGATATTACGGACTGCTATGACAGGAAACAGGGAGTACTGGCTTGATAGCAGGAAATGACCTTTCAAAATAAGAGCCAGAGGATCACAAATGAGGTGCTGTTCGGTCAGAGAGATAAAAAGGGAAATGCTTCGGCAGCTGTTAATAAATCCAGCCTGGCCCCCCCATGTGAAGCGGCGTGTGGGAATCTCTGCACACGACACGTCAGAGTCCCGCCTCGGCTCACGGCTGCCGTGTGATGTCACAGGAGGCTGTAATGGGCGATCAGTGGTTTTGGTGGCATTAGGCACACAGGCTCCGTGTACTTGAATCAAGGTGTGTTTGTGCAGACCAATCACATCACATCATAATTGCTATATTAGTTCCCTCCACTGTCTCAGTTAAGTGTCTCCTCTGAGTGTGTCCGTGGTTATTAACACACAATGACGGCGCTGGTATCGGTTCATGTTCTGGTCAAGGTCGTATCGAAGATAACGCTGTTATAGGAGTCGTCAAATCCCCATCAGACGGTAAAGGCCCGCACTCGACCCTCCGAACTAAAAAGCAGCCATTAAACGCTAAAATTCATTTACGCACACACGTCTTCAGTCCCTGTTTCCTTTATATTTCTTCACATCCTCTTGTCCTTAATTGGTTCTTCCTCCCTTTGTGCTCTTGTTTCCTTTCGTGCTTCATTATTCCCTCCCTGCAGCTGTAGTCCGATCTTCCTTCCTTCTTTCCATCATAACTTCCTCTGTTGTTTGTTGGTTCCTTTTAAATCTTCCTTTCCATCTTTTCCACATTTTCTTTATTTCGTCTGTTTTTCTGATTATCTCCTATGCTTCCTTCCTTTTCCTCTTCCTCCATTCCTTAATTCTTGTCCTACCTTTTCTTAATTTTCTCTGTCCTTCCTATTTTTCATTCTTTGCTCCTTCACTCCTCCTACCTCATTTCCTGTTTTTCCTCCCTCCCTTTTCCTGTCCTTCATTTTCTCTTTTCTCTTCTTATCTTTATCCCTTCTTTCTTTCCATCCTCCTCTCCTCCCTCCCTTCCTTACCGTTATCTCCCCTCCCTTCCTTCCTTGCTTGCTTCATTCTTCCATCTCCTCTTCATTGTCTCCTCCTTTCCCCATCCTTTCCTTCCTTTCAACCAAATCTCTCCTTCCTTGCTTGCTTCGTCTCCCCTTTTCTTTTTCTCTTTTATCCGTCCCTGCTGCCTTCTCTTCTGCCTGTCCTTCTTTCTCCCTTTCTTCTTTCCTTCTCCCTTCTTTTTTCTCTCCCTTACTCCCTTGCTTCCCTCCCCTCCCCTTCTTTGCTTCCTTCTCTTCCCATCTTTTCATCTCCCTCCCTCCCTTATTTGCTTCCACATTTCCACTTTCCCTTGCTCCATCCTTCCCTTCCTTTCTTGTAACCCTTCATCTCCACTCTTTTCCTTCCTTCCTTCCATCTTTCACTCTCCCTCCCTCCTATCAATCCTCCATCCTTCCTTTCCTTATTTGTAACCCTTCATCTCCACTCTTTTCCTTCCTTCCTTCCTTCCTTCCTTCTTTCACTCTCCCTCCCTCCTATCCCTCCTCTATCCTTCCTTTCCTTTCTTGTAACCCTTCATCTCCACTCTTTTCCTTCATTCCTTCCTTCCTTCCTTCCTTCCTTCTTTCACTCTCCCTCCCTCCTATCAATCCTCCATCCTTCCTTTCCTTTCTTGTAACCCTTCATCTCCACTCTTTTCCTTCATTCCTTCCTTCCTTCCTTCCTTCTTTCACTCTCCCTCCCTCCTATCAATCCTCTATCCTTCCTTTCCTTTCTTGTAACCCTTCATCTCCACTCTTTTCCTTCATTCCTTCCTTCCTTCCTTCCTTCCTTCTTTCACTCTCCCTCCCTCCTATCAATCCTCCATCCTTCCTTTCCTTTCTTGTAACCCTTCATCTCCACTCTTTTCCTTCATTCCTTCCTTCCTTCCTTCCTTCTTTCACTCTCCCTCCCTCCTATCAATCCTCCATCCTTCCTTTCTGGTAACCCTTCATCTCCACTCTTTTCCTTCCTTCCTTCCTTCTTTCACTCTCCCTCCCTCCTATCAATCCTCCATCCTTCCTTTCCTTATTTGTAACCCTTCATCTCCACTCTTTTCCTTCCTTCCTTCCTTCCTTCCTTCTTTCACTCTCCCTCCCTCCTATCCCTCCTCTATCCTTCCTTTCCTTTCTTGTAACCCTTCATCTCCACTCTTTTCCTTCATTCCTTCCTTCCTTCCTTCCTTCTTTCACTCTCCCTCCCTCCTATCAATCCTCTATCCTTCCTTTCCTTTCTTGTAACCCTTCATCTCCACTCTTTTCCTTCATTCCTTCCTTCCTTCCTTCCTTCCTTCTTTCACTCTCCCTCCCTCCTATCAATCCTCCATCCTTCCTTTCCTTTCTTGTAACCCTTCATCTCCACTCTTTTCCTTCATTCCTTCCTTCCTTCCTTCCTTCTTTCACTCTCCCTCCCTCCTATCAATCCTCCATCCTTCCTTTCTGGTAACCCTTCATCTCCACTCTTTTCCTTCCTTCCTTCCTTCTTTCACTCTCCCTCCCTCCTATCAATCCTCCATCCTTCCTTTCCTTATTTGTAACCCTTCATCTCCACTCTTTTCCTTCCTTCCTTCCTTCCTTCCTTCTTTCACTCTCCCTCCCTCCTATCCCTCCTCTATCCTTCCTTTCCTTTCTTGTAACCCTTCATCTCCACTCTTTTCCTTCATTCCTTCCTTCCTTCCTTCCTTCCTTCTTTCACTCTCCCTCCCTCCTATCAATCCTCCATCCTTCCTTTCCTTTCTTGTAACCCTTCATCTCCACTCTTTTCCTTCATTCCTTCCTTCCTTCCTTCCTTCTTTCACTCTCCCTCCCTCCTATCAATCCTCTATCCTTCCTTTCCTTTCTTGTAACCCTTCATCTCCACTCTTTTCCTTCATTCCTTCCTTCCTTCCTTCCTTCCTTCTTTCACTCTCCCTCCCTCCTATCAATCCTCCATCCTTCCTTTCCTTTCTTGTAACCCTTCATCTCCACTCTTTTCCTTCATTCCTTCCTTCCTTCCTTCCTTCTTTCACTCTCCCTCCCTCCTATCCCTCCTCTATCCTTCCTTTCCTTTCTTGTAACCCTTCATCTCCACTCTTTTCCTTCATTCCTTCCTTCCTTCCTTCCTTCCTTCCTTCTTTCACTCTCCCTCCCTCCTATCAATCCTCCATCCTTCCTTTCCTTTCTTGTAACCCTTCATCTCCACTCTTTTCCTTCATTCCTTCCTTCCTTCCTTCCTTCTTTCACTCTCCCTCCCTCCTATCAATCCTCAATCCTTCCCATCCTTTCTTGTAACCCTTCATCGCACCTCTTTTCCTTCCTTCCATCATTCACTCTCGCTCCCTCCTATTCCTCCTCCCCTTACTCCCCTTTTTCATTCGTTTTCCCTTTCCTTTCTTCCTCCCTCCACTCCTTCCTTTCATTCCCTTTTCCTTCCTCATCTCTCCTCCCTTCCTTTCTTGCCTCCTTCCTTCTTCTCACCTCTACTTCCTTCTCTTACTCTTTCCCCCTCACTTGCTTCCTTGATTACAGCCCAATCTCTCCTCCCTTCTTTGCTTCCACGTTTCCACTTCCCCTTGCTCCATCCTTCCTTTCCTTATTTGTAACCCTTCATCGCCACTCTTTTCCTTCCTTCCTTCCTTCCTTCACTCTCCCTCCCTCCTGTCCTTCCTCAGGCCGTTCTCACTCCCCGGGCATAGCATACCAACGTTTTGTCACGTCCCGTAGCGTTCCTGAGGTCACCTTTCGCGTCCTTATGGTACGCGCTGGGTTATGGAAGAATCCCAGTGGAATGACGGTCCCGTGGTGGTCACGTTCCTGCCATGTATTCAAGCCCTAAACCTAACCTTTTTCTTCCTTCCTTCCTTCCTTCCTTCCTTCACTCTCCTTCCATCCTATCCCTCCTCCATCCTTCACTTCCTTTCTTGTAACCCTTCATCTCCCCTCTTTACCTTCCACCCCCCTTTCTGGACTTCTCTTCCTTCCTTCCTTCCTTCCTTCCTCCGCCCCTCCTTTCCTCTCTGTCTGTCTGAACCTCTGGTTGTCCTGAGCGTCATCTAACCATCTGAGTCATTAGCGTGTCTTGTTTGCATGCTCTTTACTTTTTATCGCTGTATTTTTTATCAGCTCAGCTGCAGGTTTGTTGTGTTAAACTGAAATTAAAGGAAACATGCGTCAGTGTCTCAGGCTGCAGCTGTCGAGTATCAGACCAACCCGCTTCTTTCTTTCTGATGGAAGTCTGTGTTTTTAACTTGCTGCATCATCGTTTGCACGGGAACGCGACAACATGGAAAAACATTTTGTAAACAGCTTCAGGAGTTTGGTTCATGACTGACAGCTGTGAAAATATGAATATGAATGTGAACGGAGCAGAAGTGAATCGATAAACAGAGAACAACAGGCTGAAATAAGAGATACAGACACAGAAATAGAAAGCTATTTGTCCTTGCATGTACTGCAGGCATGCATCACTCTGTGAGTGCGTCTGATCGTCTCTGTGTCTGTCCTCATGAACACAGGGATGTGGTTATCACTGCAACATTATTACACTAAATAGGACTTTTTCAGCTGTTTAACAATTACAGCTGATTTTTTATTGAGTCTCCCTTTTTTATAAGCTGCTCAGACTCATTTCTTTCACAAACACGTTTCTTTACCGGAGTAAGATTTTCACTCAACCACAGAAATATAAATGAAACCGACTTTTGGCAGTAAAACTAAGTAAAACACACCGGGTGCTGTTAGGTAGCACAAAGCTGCTGTTTGCAGTTTTTCGATTCGATTTTTAGCTGTGGGGTGGCTGTAGCTCAGGTGGTAGAGCAGGTCATCTACTGATCGGACGGTTGGTGGTTCGATTCCTGGCTTCCCTAGTCTGCGTGCCAAATATCATTGGGCAAGATACTAACCACAAATTGCTCTCCGATGCATCCATCGGAGTATGAGTGCGTGTGAATGTTACTTAGAAAGCACTTAGAAAAATGTGCTTGTGCGAATGGGTGTGAATGGATGAATGCGAGTAGAGTAGAAAAGCACCATATAAGAACCAGTCCAGTCTATGTGCCGCCGCAAGTCTCAAGCTTCGTGATGGCGTAAAAGGCTGTAACTAAGTCTGTACCAAACTTTACGTTTGGTCAGAGTCCAGGCCAGAGGCATCCGAGTCACAGTGGGAACAGGAAATCAGACATCTGTTAAATGATAATGGCAATAATGACTGAAGTGCCAAAAACTGCAGTTCCTCTAATGGAACCAGCCTCTCATGTTAAAATGTTCAACTTTAACCCTTTAAGACCGCCAGAGCTTACTTTATATTTTTACATGCTGTGGAGCCATTTTTGGGAGCATTTCAAGTTGCTATACATCAATACAACTGTTATAGCCCAAATTTAATAATATATTAAGTCCATAGTAACTAAATAAATTGCAAAAGAGTGCAATAAACTACAAAAAAAATTGAAAATCTTTTTTTTTTTTTTTTTTTTTTTACATATATTTCTACTTGGAGAAATTAAAAACTTTAAATAGAAAAAAGTTGCAAAAAATAGTTTACAACAACAGGACATTTATTTTGAGTGTCTTCATAGTTTTATTTTTGAGATACAGCAATTTTTATACACTGCAGGAAAAACGAAAAACGATCCTATGATGCAAAATTGCAAAAAAGCAGCATATGCATCAAAACAAACTACTTCCAGCAGTGCAATTTGAGTTCTAAGCATCCCAGAAACTATTCAGAAAGTCATAAAGTCAAACATGACTCATAAAAACACCAGCATAGGCTTTTAAGGCCTACAAGTAAAAAATTACATTTTCTGCAAAAATGACGTCACTTCCGGTTTCGGGCAGGTCATGGTGGACATGTGATCGTTCGCGCTGACGTCTGTTTCAATGTGGGAAGTGTTATGAACAGCTGATCGGATCGGCAAAGTTTTGGAGTTTCTGGAATATTATGTTTGTGTTGCTGCAAGCGCTTTTTATGTGATATTTGCAAAGCTATATGTGGAAGGAAACTGTGACCGAGGACAAGCTGATGGCATAAGATGTAAGTACAACTCCTCCGGTTTCATATGCAAAAAAAATTATTGCGCTAGCTCACGTGGTTCCGGTTCTACGGATTTAAAAATAGTTACGCAAAGCGGAGCGTGCCCGCTCCGACCGGCTTTGAAGGGTTAAAGCAGAAATATACTAATTTTTTCTGGATGTACCGCTCTAACCAAGCTAATGTTTCCTAAAGATTTTTAATACTTCCCCCCACAGCAGAGACACTTTTTGCCCTCGTGCTCAGATTCAAGAAACATTTAGAAAATCAGAGCCATCCTCAGTTGGATGAAGGTACAGGACACAACCAGAGCAGTAATTAACACACACACACACACACACACACACACACACACGTTCTCAGGGGAAATCAGAAATCAGGAGGACACAGACGGCAAGGACTCAGACACCTGTGGCTCCCTGCTATCAGCCAATCAGGAGTCTGGAAAAGATTCAGGAAACATCCAGATGATCAGGCCAAGAGGACGTGTGTGTGTTTGCAGAAAGGTTTCACATCGAATGATGGAAGGAAACAGAAAAGAACGACGAGACGGAGAAGAGGATTATCGATCAAATTATTGGAATAAGCTCCTATAAGCTTCAAGTCTGTAAGCAGATCAGGTGACAGTGATGTGTGGACAGATACACGAAGCTTAGATGAGATACTCATATACTTACTAAAATTAATGTTATTATTGTTCTGATCACGTTTTCTCTTTTACTCTGCTTATTTCACGTCTCTTTCTTCTTCTGCCTCCCTTTCTTACTTTTATTTCTTCCTCATCTGTGCTGACTTTCACTTCCTGGTCTCTTTGTTTAGTATTTTGTCTTGTGATTTATCTCCTGGCTTTTGTGTGACTCTTTAGAGTTCTGCTTCTTTATCGACTTTAACCCAGCCAGTATAAGCTCACTGTTAGTCCTGCTTCATTAAGACAGCGCAGGGTCGACATCTTCAACATCTCGTTCATCCAAACTTTGTTTGTTGTTCTAACAATTTATTCTGTCTCCAGGTAAAAACACCTGTCAGTCACCTGCCTGAAGCTCCACCCACAGGGAAAGTCATCTCTGTTTGAAATAGTTATTAGTTATTTGTATTGTTGTTTGAAATAATTGAACATTCACAATTTGTTATGTGCCTTACACTCTCCATTTAATCACCTGGAATGTTTGAGTGGATGTTTCAGTGTCCAGAGGTGTGGAAATATCTGAAGAATTCAAATCAAGCACCAAAAGACTGATACTGATCAGGACGAGAGGAGAGGAAACATAAATATAATAAGAAAGCAGTAAGAATAAGAATTTATAAAAGGAACGTCAGAGATCAAAGGAACAAAATTTGTGAGTCAATTAAAAAAAAGGAGATTCTTTGTTTTGTTTTTGCAGAAATCAAAGATTACAACCAGAAAAAGAGGACGATGGAAGCATAACAGCAACTAGTGCAGCAGAGAAGGGAGGAAGAGAAGAGCTGAGAACAGAGAGGAAAAGAATCATTTAAAACCCAGAAAGTGTCAGAAAAAAAAGAAGCGCAAGTAAACAGAAAAATGACAAACAAAATAGGAAGTGTCAAAAAAAAGAATAAAATCCGCTGTGGAGAGAAGAGGAAGAGGACGACAAAGGAGAGGACAGAGGAAGTGATGAGAGCAAAAAGTAAGAAGCAAGAAGGAAAGAAAACGATGTGAAAGAGAAAAGAGTGAAATGAGAAACCAAAGAGGAAGAGTGGTGAAAGAAAAGAAGAGACAAAGGAGGTGAGAGGAAGTGGAAATAGAGGAAACACTCGACACGTGGAGAGAAAAGGAGTGAAAAAGAAACGAGGAGAGACTGAAGAGGAGGTCTTAAATTAACCAACAGCTTCTCTGTCATCAGCTGCTGATTTTGGAGAATAACTCTCCTGCAGTCACCACACACACACACACACACACACACACACACACACACACACACACACACACACACACACACACACACACACACAAGGAGATGGCATTCTGGGTAATTAACACCATCATGTCCAAAAGCAGCAGAAAAGGAAGAAAAAAAAGATGAAAATCTGCATGAAGAGATTTTTTCTGCCTGACTGGAACTCTGCTCACAACAACTGCAGTGTGTGTGTGTGTGAGTGTGTGTGTCTCACGTCATGCTACTTTATTAAGCTTCGTCAGTAACACTAACAGTTTTTAGGTGTGGATCATACAAACGACTCAGCTGTGTTTAATAAAACTACTCTCAGAAAAAGATCACTGTTGGGGTTTGTTTGTTTTTTGTTTGTTGTTTTTTTAACAAACCTCTGTTCTCTTGGTTGCCGTGGCAACATGTCACCTCTGCAGACACAAAACATGCTTTTGGAAAAATTCCTTTCACATGTTGCTGATTGGAGGAAGCAGAACGGGACAGTTGGTGTGAGCAGACTCACCATTTCTACTTTTTGCTGCAGGTGGGGCTCAATTCAATTTTGTAGCTCTCGATATTTATATTTCTGCTATTGCAGAATATTTTACACGTGTTTGTGTTTGCATGACTTTGTTTACTCCAAACTGCTGTAAAGCTCAGTGTTTAGATTCAGGGCAACACTGTAACAGGCAGAATATTATGGCCTCTGAAGTGATACAAGCATGACTGTGTGTGTGTGCACAGAGTAGCTCATGCCAGAAGAAATGACCCTGACACAGAAAAGGGGGGATAAACAAAAGCCTGGCAACTAAATCGGCCTGGCAGCCCGGCATGCCGCAGCTGTTTGTTTGTTCATCCTGAGATACTGAAGAGGTGGAGGTGTGTGTGTGCTTCTCCCTGTGTGTGTGTGTGTGTGTGAGTACCAAGCATAATAACCTCAAATCTGGCACCTGCACCAATCTGGCAACCCCACACTACCTTTCTGTTTTTGGCCTTCAGTGACAGGGATGCCCCTTTTTTTCTTCACTCGTCACGTTTGTTAGCACGTGGCTAAAAACAGCCTCTAGCTTCAGTTAGGAAGAACTAAAGTTAGCTAACTATGCAAGGTGCACGCACACCAGACGGCAGCAGGTACATACTAGAGACGAGGAGACGCAGTCATCGCCTCTGGAGACTAAAACATGAAAACCTGAGAACCAGAGAAGAGTTTGTGGAAACACTCTGTAGTCTTGAGACTGTGACCTTGCTGCTCCCACTAATTTAAAGAGAAATTAAAGCTTTGAAGCATTTAGTTTGTTGGAATCGAGGTTTTGTAGCTCTGCAGATGAGCAGCAGGAAGTGATCTAATTGTCTGTCCCTCCCCGACAGCGCCACCTTTCAGGTGAGGTTACACTGTGACATCACAGCCACACCCGATTCGGGCCCCGAGCCGGGACGCTGGCGGCGGAAAGCTGATATTTATGGTGAACCCTGCAGGCTCCGGTGAGCGGTGCTTACACAAAGTGACACACATTCACACATTCATTATTCATCCGCTCACTCTCTTATTCACCCACTCGCTTTTCCCCTTCAGTCAGTTCTCAGCTTTTGTCCTTCAACGTTCGCTTCAAGAACATTTTGCTGCATCACAAACTTTGTCTTCCTGTGATGTCCGTGAGTAGTGAAAAAAATATAAATGTTCTGCACAGTGCAGGAAAGGAAAGGAAAGGAGAGGGAAGAAGAGGGAAGGAGAGGAGAGGAAAGGAAAGGAAAGGAAAGGGAAGAAAAGAAAAGGAAGGAAAGGAAAGGAGAGGAAAGGAAAGACAAGGGAAGGAAAGGAAAGGAAAGGAGAGGAGAGGAGAGGAAAGGAAAGGAAAGGAAAGGAGAGGAAAGGAAAGGAGAGGAAAGGGAAGGAAAGGGAAGGAAAGGAAATGAAAGGAAAGGGAAGAAAAGAAAAGGGAAGGAAAGGAAAGGAAAGGAAAGGAGAGGAGAGGAAAGGAAAGGAAAGGGAAGGGAAGGGGAGGGAAGGAAAGGAGAGGAAAGGAAAGGAAAGGGAAGAAAAGAAAAGGAAAGGAGAGGAAAGGGAAGGAAAGGAAAGGAAAGGAGAGGAAAGGAAAGGGAAGGGAAGGGGAGGGAACGAAAGGGAAGGAAAGGAAAGGAAAGGAAAGGGAAGAAAAGGAAAGGAAAGGAAAGGGAAGAAAAGGAAAGGAAAGGAAAGGAAAGGAGAGGAGAGGAGAGGAAAGGAAAGGAAAGGAAAGGAAAGGAGAGGAAAGGAGAGGAGAGGAGAGGAGAGGAGAGGAGAGGAAAGGAAAGGAGAAGAGAGGAAAGGAAATTAAAGGAAAGGGAAGGAGAGGAAAGGAGAGGAGAGGAAAGGAGAGGAAAGGAAAGGGAAGGGAAGGGGAGGGAAGGAAAGGAGAGGAGAGGAAAGGAAAGGAAAGGGAAGAAAAGAAAAGGAAAGGAGAGGGAAGGAAAGGAAAGGAAAGGAAAGGAAAGGAAAGGAGAGGAAAGGAAAGGAAAGGAGAAGAGAGGAAAGGAAATTAAAGGAAAGGGAAGGAAAGGAGAGGAAAGGAAAGGAAAGGAAAGGAAAGGGAAGGGAAGGGAAGGAAAGGAGAGGAAAGGAAAGGAGAAGAAAGGAAAGGAAAGGGAAGGAAAGGAAAGGAAAGGAGAGGAAAGGAAAGGAAAGGAAAGGAAAAGAAAGGAAAGGGGGGAAGGAAAGGAAAGGAAAGGAAAGGAAAGGAAAGGAAAGGAAAGGGGGGGTCATGTTGTTGGTTTTAGGACAGATTTGCATTTCCGTCTCGTAACATTCGTTCACTCTGACAGCGCCTGAATACCTGATATAAAAAAATTTGGTTCCCATAAATCCTTCCAAACATCCTGTTAGGAGAGCCGCCTTCTCCCGTAGTTTGTAAGATTTTCATCCAAACTGAGGCAGTCGTTTTGTTTACAACACTCCACACGCCGTCCTCGACACACGCCGACACAAAGCCACTGGCACTTATTTACTCTGAAGCACATTTTCTCCTCAGTTTTTAATTTCTCCTCACTTCAAAGAGACGCTGCTCAGTCTCTGCATCACCTGGAGTCTTTCTGACATCGTTCACATACAACTCTGAGGTTTCCATCTCCTTACTCCTTACAAAAGTATAGACGTTCCTCACTGAAGGAGTGAAATACTCTAGTAAAAGTTACAGTATTGATTATTTATTCAAGTAAAAGTGAAAAGTAGAGGCTCTGAAAGGTACTCAAAGTATCTCTTTGGAGGACATTTCTACCAGCTAAGCTAACTGAACCTCATATCATCTTGATACCATAATAAAATAGTATTAATACAGGGGAATGCAGCTTTATTTCAACCTATAGTCTAACGAGTGTTCTCAGTTTGAACAGCTGTTATTGAGAACACAAGCAGAGAAGAACAAAGGGGCGAGTTTGCCTCAACACATAATGAGAAACATTAGAGACCCATAAGATCGTTGCAGTGTGGAGAAAAGTCAAATCGTTTCCACTGTGAGCTCCAGTAGATCCTCTGTGATCAGCTGACCTTTGTGCTTCAGTCAAGTGAATTCAACAAGCTAATGATAGCTCTGACTCCCACCTCTCCTTTATATAAAGCCAGTAAAAAGATGAAGAACTTTATAACTTTATACGGATTTCTGTCAGCTTTGATGTAATCTAACACTGACCATGAACAGCACAGCCAACCAGCACCAGTCCACCATAGAGTTTGTCTCATCCATCATCACGATGGTGTTAAAAGCGCATATATTTGGGTTATGAGTCAGGAAAAACAAATACTTCCCACCTTTGCATTAGGGGTGGGGGAAAAATGGATACTGTGTAGTATGGTGATATTTTGTTTGCTAATAATGTATGGATACAGGGACAGCAGAAATCGATATTTTGTTACAAAAAGGTTTTTGTGCTCTGACTTCAGAGCATGTTGATCCTTTTTCTGAGCAAGAATCCTGACATTCCTTCACTGTCCAAATGTGTTTAACTTTTTTATGGCAGCAATAAACATGACAGTTTACTTATTTTAATTTAAGACATGTTTTATTTTAATGAAGTTTAAAACTTTTTTATTTAATGTAAAATTATATTTTGTTTTAATTTACTTTCAAATTCTTCAGTTGCTGAAGGGGCTGCATAGTTTTCATAAACTGCATAGTTCAGAATAGCTATAATTGTACCAGATGGTTGATTCAGTTAAGTTGGACTAGACTGTAATACAAACCGTTCAGTTTGTCAACAATAAAACTGAAATGAGAGAAAGACTGAGTGTGAGACTTTGATATTAGAGAAAATGAATATTGATAAAGTTTACCTTTATGTACAAAATCTGAATATCGCAAAATATTTTTAAAAAATTGCAATAATATCGTATCGTGGGATGTATGGTGATTCCCATCTCTACTTTGCATATCGATTCAGCCACTTTATTTTGGATGTGTATTTAAGAGTTAAAACAGATTGAAGCGAGTTGAATGTAGGAACCTGCAGCGCTGCTTTACATGTCTGTAAATCGTGTCTAACATCATGTCTGATCACACTATAAACTCTGCTGGTTTCCAGTATTTGGTAACAAGACATTTCACTGTTACCGACACTCATCACTTACAACTCTACCAAGAAAGAGTCACAAACCAGTGCCCGACCAAACCAGTTGAACAATCAGTTACAGAGTCTATGAGTTCAAATGATTTTAAACATTCAGCCATCAGACTGAAGCAAAAGTTTTAATCCAGAGGTAACAAAGCTAACAACATGCAGTCGGGTCCCAACTTCAACCACATCAGTCATCAGTATATCCCGTGTCCTACTGATCCCAGAATCCATGTTGTCCAGTGCAATGTGCACCTGGTTTGGTCTCCCCAGGCAAACTGGCTCTGGGTAAGATAAAAACCAGGTGTTACTTCACACATATAGGGGTCACAAGACCCCACGATAAGCCAGGCCTGGGGGGGAAGAAAGGCATCAATAGCATTTGGGGTCTGGTTGAGTTCAGCCCAGTTAGCCACATGGACCAGTCCTCATGCTGACCCACCAACCAAAAGAGGTTTGAGTTCAGCTCAGTTCGCATCGTGTTGCTGTGCGTTTCCTCCTCTGTCCTGTTCTGTCTGGTTTGTCGCTTTATCAGTGCTGCTTTCCTGACATCACTGTGCGGTGTTTTCATTTGTCACAGCCTGCCTCTGTTTTTGTCAGTACTTTACAAACATTGCTTCAGCTTGTAGAACTGCTTGTGTCGATCTAAACTGTGCTTTTGCTCATAGTGTGGACAGAGACGCTGTTTGTGTTCTACCAGCCTTCATTTATGAGTTATTCATCTGAGAAGTTTGAATATGTGAATAACTTTTCAGCTAAGTAGCAGGTGCACTGCGCGCTTCGGGGAGAAAAGCCTGGTCCGTTGTGCTGGTTCACTGCATGTGCACTTGTGTGCACAAATTAAAGAGCAACTTCGCCCCCAGCTCCAAGCCCGACTCCACCCACTGCATAATTCTGAGAATGCAAAAAAGTCTGCAAAAGCCCGCAAGAGGGGTGCACATAGAGGCTGGGTGGTGTTCTGCTACAGGATTTCCTTTCCTTGGAGCGGACTATAATGTGATGGAGGCTCTTGGTCAGTGCTGGTTATGCCCAAAGCCAACTCCAACTGTGCCAACCAGCATGTAGCTGTTAAGGAAGGGAATGCAGTATGGTGGGGTTTGTACAGGGTTAGAAAATATCATGTAATGTTGCCATATAGAGCAGCGGTCTCCAACCTTTTTTGCGCCACGGACCGGTTTATGCCCGACAATATTTTCATGGACCGGCCAAGTGAAGCCAACCAGAAGTGCCTTAAACCTGCGTTTGTTTTATTGTCCAGCAGAGGGCGACTCGTATGCTTGCAAAATAACTTCCTGTTAACAGATCATAGAAACTGGACGGTGGCTCATCGCTCTGTGGTCTCAAACACTTCCCCGATGAGTTCACGTGCCTGCAAATTTCAGGTCATACTAAATAAAACATTAATTTCATTTTATATATCATCATCATTCTAAACGTCAGCAAGCAGGATGATCATCTCTGGCTAGGAGAAACAGCTGACTCCGTTTTATAGCTGACTTTAAGTTTGGGATGATTTCAAAGTTAAGAGTTTACAGCTTAAAATGCATAAAAGATGGACAGTAAATATTTTCCCCTCTGTGACAGGTAACGAGATCCAAAGTGCACCAACAAGCAAACCGGCGCACAAACATGGAAGTGTTTTTAAAATCAAACTAAACGAGCTTCTAATCTCATGTGTTTGTGTGTGTCCTCTCCCTTAAACTCATATCGAGGTAATCTCCCAGAGTGGCCGGCTTTAAGCCTCGTCATCGCTCAGCCTCACACACACACACACCTTCCTTCATTAGGCATCAATATTCAGGTTCATTTTAATTTAGCACCAAAGGAGGTCAGACGAGCGAGCTCATCACCCTGTTATAGCTTCGTCATGCGTGCTAACACACACACACACACACACACTGAAGCAGACACCAGTCTTTCTGCTCTACTTCTGCAGAAGACAGAGGAGGAGGCTGAGAATCGACTGCAGCTGTCACAGAGTGACTGACAGAGAGAGAGACCTCCAACTTGTTGTTCGCACGCTTGTCCTAATATCGTATCGGGTGGATGAGCAAGAAGTCCTGATGCTCCTGCTAAGATTTACTGCACAGTGTGATGCATGTCATGCTCCGACGGGCCACACTGTCTGCAGTGAAAAAAAATTACTTTGACTAAACTACAAATCTGACCATAACCGTCAGAGAAACCCAAACGAGTGTGCAGCAGAATAACAAAAAACTGTTATTTAAAATCCTGCAATTTAAACTGATTAAGAGTTCATTAAAATCCTGATGAGTCATTCTGTGTAAAATCAGTCAAATCTGAATGTTTCCACCTGACCTGCTAGAATCAGTGTCGCAGCTTTTTATAATAACTTTAATGAATCTGTGCAAACTGTGCACTTTATAATCTGAATATTTTCTTCGGTGCAGGCCATTGAAATTCACAGTGAAGTACAGATTTGCCACTATTTTCAGGGAAATTTAAAGAAATGAAAACACTTTTAATCTCCATAAAAAGTTACAACCAGGTCGTTAAATTGGTGCTTTTGCTATGAACGCTGTGATAGATCGCATGATGCTGACACTGGAGTGGGAGCAGATGTAATGCTAAAACATATTTTACTACACTGAAAATTTCAGGAGGATATCACCTCTATTTATGAAGTTACGAGTACTCAAACTTGATGGAAATTACAATATAAAAGCACCAAATTCTGACCTCTTTGCACTTCGATGGCCTGCAACTCTGAAAATGTTCATAGTATGACTTTGGTACAGCTTTGCTTGTTGTTCAAAAGGCCATCAGCTGCTGGGGTCAGGTGGGCTCCTGCTGCACCTTTAAGACAGCTTTCTTGTGATTGGCTGACCCGCACAAACAGGAGGTTTAACCCTTTAAGACCTACCATAGAACCAAGTCCGCTAGAGCTTATATTATATTTTTACATGCTGTGGAGCCATTTTTGGGAGCATTTCAAGTTGCTATACATCAATACAACCATTACAGCCCAAATTTTAATAATATGTCTGCATTAAGTGCATAGTAATTACATAAATTGCAAAAAAGTGCAATAAACTACAAAAAAATTGAAAATTGTTTTTGTTTTTTAACATATATTTCTAGTTAGAGAAATTTAAGAGGCTTATCCCTCAAAACTGTAAATACAAAAAAGTTGCACAAAATAGTTTCCCACCACAGGAAATTTATTTTGAGTGTCTTCATAGTTTTATTTTTGAAATACACCAATTTTTATACACTGCAGGAAAAACAAAAATAAATATTATGATTTATTATTATATTATATTATATATATTATAAAAAGCAGCATATGCATCAAAATAAACTATTTCCAGCAGTGCAATATGAGTCCTAAGCATCCCAGAAACCACACAGAAAGTCATAAAGTCAAAGATAACTTTTATAAACACCAGTATAGGCTCATGAGGCCCTGATGGTAAAAAACTACATTTCCGCAAAAATGACGTCACTTCCGGTTTCGGGCAGGTCATGGCGGACATGTGATAGTTCACGCTGACGTCTATTCCAACATAGGAAGTGTTATGAACAGCTGATCGGATCGGCAAAGCGTGTTTCTGGAATATTATGTTTTTGTTGCTGCAAGTGCTTTTTATGCAGTTTTTACAAAGCTTTATGTGGAAGGAAACTGTGACCGAGGACAAGCTGATGGCAGAAGATGGAAGTACAACTCCTCCGGTTTCATATGCAAAAAAAATTATTGCGCTAGCTCACGTGGTTGCAGAGCTACCGGGATTTAAAAATAGTTACGCAAAACAGAGCGTGCCCGCTCCGACCGGCTTTAAAGGGTTAAACAGCAGGTGGGACTGTGCTCATATAGAGATCCCCTATAATTTATATCACATACAGCTACAAAACAGAGTGCTAAGTTCACCCCGTTACAATAACTGTACAAGGAGTGATTTGTTTTTATAGCTCACCTGTTGAAACAGGTGTGGCTCTGACAGTGACCAATAATATGTCCATCTTTTAAATACAGGAAGTCATCAGCAGCAGAGATCAGCCTTTAACAACGAGAGCTGAGTGCAGCATGTGAGCTGTCCCCTTCATCTCGCCATAATGTCCGCCTGACTTTCCTTAAACTGGCAGTAGCCTAAATTATACGTGGACTGGACCACACGGACGCCTCATATCAAAACTATTCCTCGAATGTTCAGGAGCGCTGCGGAAACGTGACCAAAGAGACAACGAGAGTAGAAACACACGAGTCTTCACAAACGCTACATCCTGGATAAGTGTCAGCGCGTGTGTCATGTGGGAGCACCTCCGTGGCGTGACGCCGATCAGCTTAATAGACTTTCTATTGATTCTGGCCATCTCGTCACACACACACACACGCACACACACACACACACACACGCACACACACACACACACAGCGACCCAGTTAGATTCATCCTATTTGAGTCCCTGTCCTCCCCACCTTGTCTCTTCAATTCTGTTATTCTTTCTGTGTGTGTGTGTGTGTGTGTGTGTGTGTGTGTGTGTGTGTGTGTGTGTGTGTGTGTGTGTGTGTGTGTGTGTGTGTGTGTGTGTCATGCTGTTCTCTTGTTCTTCTCCCTGTCGTCCCTTGTGGCTGATTAAATCAGTTTCTATTAGGACCACACTCTCCCTCGCCATCTCTCTCTCTCCGGTTTTGTCAACACGTCCCAGCTGCCAGTGTTTTTATTCAAATCTTTCTCTGCAAAAATTAAAACTCAGAGATGGAAACAGTTTAAACAGTCAGCATCATATTTGCTGTCGGGGGCGTGGCGGTACCAGATTACAGGTAGCAAGCACAAGTCGGCGGACTTCCGAATGACTCTGACTCACAAACACGCATTGAAGCAGGAACAAAATTGGCCGTCGCGTCACGTGAATCAGACGATAATCTTGCACGTGCACATTTCTGCACACCTAAGGAAGTCCTGAATAGCTTCAGGTATCTGGGAACATATATTGATGAGAAGATGAATTTTATGGATAATGCTGTTCATCGATATGAAAGCGATTACCAGGTTAAGAGGCTTCTGAGTGAGCCAAAACATTCTGGAAAGAGTTTGTGTCAGCTTGATTGAAAGCATCCGTACGTCTGGTGCGGTTACCTGCTGTGGGAAAGAACAACAACCCAGACTGCAGGAAAAATCACTGATCAACAACAAACCTCATCAGGACCACATTATAGGATGTTTCTAGCTAGTAAAAAGGCACATGAGGGAATATGTATACTGAATAGTAGGGCTGCTCGATTATGTCAAAAATGATCATCACGATTATTTTCACTGAGATCTCGATTATTTGACAATATTTATTTAACAATAACAATGTGTTGAATAATGACTTTAAAGATTGTCAAAAAGAATATAAAATAGTGCAAATACTGATAACAGTGCAAATGTTTGCAATATAAGAAATAAATGAAAAATGTAAACATCTATGTTTAGTGAACTTTGCAGTGTTGCTCTGTGGTGCAGCTACGACACTGTAGCAAAGTTTACACACTGTGTCGACTTGATCCACGTCTGACTGAACCCATAATGTTTCCACACCACTGAAGTTTTTTTTACCTCTTTCCAACCAACAGCAGTCACTCTCCTCTCCAAATAACTTCTGCTTAGCTTTCCGAGCTTCCCTCGGGTCCTCTTAATCAGCGGTCCCCAACCCCCGGGCCTCGGACCGGTACCGGTCCGTGAGTCGTTTGGTACCGGGCAGCGAGAGTTGAGGCTCAGGTGTGAAATGTATAGTTTTCAGGGTTTTTATGGGTTTTCAGCGTTATTTTGTTATCGTTTTTATCGTTTACTCGGTTTTCCTGGGTCTTTTCACGTGTGTTATGAATAAATCTTCTTTTTTTCGGTACGGTACTAGTTTTATTTTGTTGTATTTATCCGCGACACGTTAAAGGCCGGTCCGTGAAAATATTGTCGGGCATGAACCGGTCTGTGGCGCAAAAAAGGTTGGAGACCGCTGCTCTTAATTGTTGTGACGTGTGTTCGAAATGCAGAGAGGTGCGCTCGATTTGCCACATGGAGCAGCGCGAGAGTAAAGCACGAGGGAGGGGCTAATAATGGGCTCAGTCATTTTTAATGATCGTTGAAAGCCCAGATCGTAATCGAGATTAAAATTCGATTAATTGAGCAGCCGTACTGAATAAGATGTTATGATGTATTCTGATAATTTTATTGAGCATGTTATTTATTTTACTTCTCTGTATTTTAATTCCGAATTGATTTGTTTGATTGCGATAGAATAAAATAAAGTTATTCTGTTCTCCAATAGTGAATGAGGTCCCGTGAGTATGAAATATTCAGCTTGGACCAGATTTAGCAAGCATGTCATTTCTATCTGACAGTATAGCTCCATACCGAGACCTCCCACTCTCACACGTAGCCACATGTAAAGGCTAAGGTGGGGATTACACGCGATCGCAGACACAGACAGCTGCAGATACCACAGTGGAGAAGTCATTCCTGCCGTATTTCTTTGATGTTGGCTCAAAGTCCGCCTGAGAGGCCCCGTCTGAGGCAACGAGAGCAACACCAGCGCCGATGACAGAAAAAGAAAGGGTGGGGGTGGTGGTTGCAAAGCAGCTTGCAGATGAAACCGTGGGCAGCTTAAATGGCAGAACGGCATCATAAGACTGGCTGCGGGACACAAGCTGTGGGTTAAGCTCCACTTGTGGCCAGTTTGAGACCTTAACTGAAGCAGAGAAGGCCGACGCTTCAGAGACGCATCCTACGACTGATTTAATCAGCAGAGAAGATTCCTGGAGAAGGGCTTTCCTAACGATCAGCCAGCCTTTCAACATGAACACAGACATGAATGAGGGACCACACTGTGGAGTGATGGGGCTTTGTGCGCCTGTCCACATATTCCATTAAAAAAACATGAATGATTTATGGTTAATGATTCCATTAATTATTAATTGTAATTTACAAACCAGCATACTTTTTAAAACATTTGAAAAGAGCTTTCTAAGTGACCCTAAACTTTAGAGAGGCGATGTAAAAAAGGCAGATTGATCTGTGTTTAGGAGGCTTCAGAGACAGAGACCACTAAACCGAGAAAGAACCATAATAAAGCAGAGGACGCCATCCCAGACAGTGTTTCCTTTGCAGTACACACACACACACACACACACACACACACACACACTACAAGGCCACATCGTTAGTCTGTAGGAGAGCTGATGGATGATTTGCAGGACTCAGGACCGTCTAACTGACTGTTTCCTGTCTGCTCAGGCTGCTGGTGAACCAGTAAACAGATGAAGCTTCACATGAGCCTCAAGGACACACACACACACACACACACACAGGGTGGCCTTGCCCATCGCATGCTGGTGAACATAGCTGCCTGTCATCGATCTCTGTCTCTCACGGTGCATCATCTCTGATCATCTCTGAGGCTCTGAGAGGAAAACACCGGCCCTAAAACGCTGCTGCTGCGCTCACGTGTCACAGTTTTTTTAGCTCGCTGTTAATTCTGCTCTGACAGCAGATGAAAACAATAAAATTTGGAGCAAGAAAAACAGTGTCAGGTCAAATCTTTCATCCCCAACCACAGATTCAAGGTAAAATATGGATGGAGACACTGTGACAGCACACCGGGCTGTGATGGGCAGGTTTGAAACACTTTGTGCATTATGCTGCATCCACACACTGCATGGCTGAAACACAGAGACACAGGTACCTGGAAATTACAGCTAACATCCAAACAAAGCTCAGACATGTTAGACAGTGTTGTTAGCACAATGAACCACGCTGCAGCCATATCACTGGTCAAATAACTGCATTGAAATCTCCAAAAGGCTCCAACAGCAAGACACAAACAGCGCTGATGCCCACCCTGTCACATTAGAGGCATAATGATTAATGTTGCTCGACGAAGTTAAAGTCTACAGACTGAACTGTATAGCCGATGAGACGTGTAACACTTTAATTAATCTAATTTATGGTGAATAATCAAGACGTTCACACAGTTATGTTTATTTGAAGAATCAAGCCTGGAGTTGCGATGCCCCTGCAAACAGAAACTGCTCTTCAGTCATCCTCTGATCCAGTTTAGAGACCCAGCAGACTCATCAATAAACAGATTCATTCTGATTTACAGGCTTATTGCTGTGAGGATGTGAAACGCGGCCTGGCTGCACAGCTTCCTGTCTGAAACTGCTGCTCAGGTTCAGCAGGCGTCACCTCTGCTTCCTGTCCAATCTGAGACACGTTCAGGAACCTTCAGCCGAGTGTGTCTGTGTGTGTGTCAGCTGGTTAGCATGTTAGCTCTCCACTGAGATCTATAAATGCTAACGTTTCTCATGCTATGAATCCTCTGCAGTGTATTCTGGTCCTGAGGGACAATTCGCCAGCTTAACCCCAGACGACCCCGGCAACAACCTCGAGATGACCCCACGACTGCTCTCACACACACACACACACACACACACACACACAGGCCAGCTGAAGGCTGTATATCACTGCCAACATACATGAACAGAACCTGAGACCTCTGAAGACACGTCCTGTGTCCCCGTCGTCTCTGTGCTTGTTGTTCCCTCCATGATTTTTTCTTCACTTCGCTTCCTGTTTCTGGGTCTTTGAATTTGCTTTTAGTGATTTCATCCCTGTTTGTGATCATTTTGTGTCACTTTGTTAACAGTTTGTTTTCCTTTCTGCGTCACACGATCAATTTGCATCCATCATTGATGAGTTTTCTTGTGTTTCGAGTCACCTTGTGGTCAATTTTATTTCTGCTGTTTTAGCTTCACATTGCTTTTGTCACCCTTTTCCCTTCGACGCGTCTCATATGAACTTCAGACACACCTTTTTTCACATTTAGAACAGAGTTAGGTAAAAGTGTATGTTTGCTTTGTATCTTTTTAGTGTATTTATGTGTTTCAGGTAGATTTGTATTTCTTATTGCATCTGTTTTATACATTTGTATCTCTTCTTGTTTCGTATCACTCAGTTTAGAACTTTTTGTAACATTGCAGCTTCTGTTTTGACCAAGTTGCAACAATATGAACATTTTGCAAGTCTTTGTTGGCAGATGCATCTCGTAAGTGTTTTTTGTTGTTGTTCATTTGATCAACTCTCCTACAAGAGTTTAAGGAGTGTCCTGCTCCTTCTCGACAGCGTATAGATTAACTTTAACGCGAGACCAGCACATTTCAGAGTGGGGCCTTCATCCTGCTCATGCTGTTGGAGTTTGGTTCCCTTCAGACTTGAGTCTCTCGAGCAGATGAGCCAGGACCTGTTCCCGTTGAAGACAATAACCACATGGTGTTTATGGTGGTGTTTTTCTTGTTAAAGTTTGTTCTAAAAGGTTTTATGTTGCAGAAAGAAGTCATGTTATTGTGTTATGTCACAGGTACACACACACACTCAGACACACACACACACTCAGAGCCGTCTCCTCGTGTTATCTCCTCCCTGCTGAACAGCCCTGACCCGCCTTACGCAGTCCGCTGTTAATTCTTTATTTTGTTGCAGTTTTGTATTTTTAATCCAACTCTCGGGCTCAACGGCAGGAAGTGATGTCATCTGCATGTCAGATATTCACAAGGCAGTTTTCTCCAAGTGCACACAGAGCTGCAAACAACAGAGAGACTATGGCTGTGTCCCAGTTAAGACACTGCACGCTTGAAGTACGCGCATTACGCGCACTACAAACCGAGCAGCATCACTGACTTTCAGCTTGTTGTGTTTGTGGATATATGACTGACTTTAATTATCCATAAAATCATCAGATTCTCTGTAAGATTAAGGTCGACTATTGTATTATTATATTTTAAAGGCTTTAAAACCAAGTTAATGCTGAACGTACAAACATCACTAATGTCACATAACTTTGCCACATGTGGCCAACAGCAATGTTTTAATGTTCTTTGTTATTAAAAATTTGCAGATAAATAAGTGACGTCATGTTCAGTACTTACTTTTGACAGTTCACTCTTGGCCGCTCCCTTCTGCCGTATTTTGCGGCAAAATTATCCACACCCACCGCTGCGCTATGAATTGTGGGATATATGGGACCACGAAGTGTGCACCGGACCACGCTTGATATTTGGGGAAATCGACGGCGCATTTGAATTGGGACAGCCGTTGTCGTGTGGCGGTGACGTACTCGCACTCAAAATGTGTACTTCAAGCATGCAGTCTCTTAATTGGGACACAGCCTTAAGCTCATTTCTGTCAGTATCCAAGGTCAAAGGTCAGCTGTTACATCACTGCACGATGTACTGAGGCAGAGGAGGCGAGCTGCAGAAGCCATTTCCTAAACGAATTCTTTTACTTTTGATCTTCTCTCCTGTGAAAAGTCAAGTGACCTTGTGTAACACTTTATTTAACACAACTACTGCAAAAACTAATTTTTGATGCAGTTCAGTGTGATTCTTTTAGCATCACTCAGCAGCCATCTTTGAAACACAGCAGTGAGCCCTACACCAACACAACAGCTTTACTAACTGCTAAACCCAACACCCACATCTCTGCTGCTGCCACTGAACAAACCTCGTGCTAATCCAGGTTACTGATACTGCAAACTAAGAGAAGTAATGAAGTACATTTACTCCCATAAACACTGTGATAACAAACCATACGATGCGTCTGAGCCAACTCTGCCATTACACCAGCGACTTCTCATCCTAGCTCATCAAATAAAGCTCTATTGTGTGACATCTGCATGTCATCAATATGCACAACTGTAATTTGATGCTGCTGCTCTAATTGGAGATTTGCAGGTGATGTAATCTGCTGGATTATCAGCGTAGAGATAACGGCATGCTCCCTGTTTCACCTGTTTGTTTTTTTTCACTAGAAATTAATCTTTTAGGGGTCAGTTGGCCCTTCACAGCAGTAACACCGCATGTTGAAAAATTCCGAGTTGGGACTGACAGATCCGTCTCACTAATGTCATAACCCAGCATGCAAGGGCACGGACGCGTTCAGCTGGATGTGACAATATGTAACACCGCGGGAACGAGAAGGGGCTGGCAGTGGCTTTGCTCTTGTATGTGTGTGGGATGTTTATGGGCTCATAAATATTTTGTACTTGTAAATCAGTTTTGTGTGTGGACTTGGCCAAAAAATACGTGTGAAACTCTGCACTCAAATTTGAAATTACAAGTACGAATTTTGACCCTATTTTTCTTCCTTTCATCTGATTGGTCAATGTCATGTCAATCACACATTTATCCAATCAGAGAATAGCTGCATTTGGCTGTCGGAGGGGAACTGCAGGTCCTTGAAGGGTAATACAGTTTGAAGCTGGAGGATCTCTAAATATCTAGATGCTAGGTCCCCTAACTTTCAGTAGCTGTTGAAAGGATAAAGTTGTGGTATATCAGTGGTTAGAAACACCATTACTACTTTAGGATTAGTTTAACACAAAGTCGGGGCTGTGAGTCACAGTGTGCAGCCTAAAGGTCCTTTCACATCGAGCTCTATGTCCTCTACAAGAGTTTCTGTTTTTTTATCTTTAAATGTTCAAGAAAAACCTGTTTTGCTAATTCATAACAAAGAAAGCTTTGTAAGTATCCCCACTAGTGAAGACTGTGTCATTTCCACAACACTGCCCCCCACCCCCGAGGTCCACAGCGCTGTTGAAAAGGCTCTGGAGGTCCCTGTATTAAGCAGGTAAACCTGTGACACAAAAATCACTAAACTCAGACGACCACACACTGTTTTCCTTCGTGGTGATGAAGGAAAACGCTGGGCTGTAAAAGAGCATTTATTCCCTTCAAGGACCTGAAGCTCCATAATGCACCCCTCCGACAGCCAAACCCAGCTGTTCTCTGATTGGATTGTTAAACTTGTGATTGACATGACATTGGCCAATCAGATGAAAGGAAGAAAAATAGGGTCAAAATTCGTACTTGTAACTTGAAACTTGAGTCCAGAGTTTCACACGTATTTTTTGGCTAAGTCCACACACAAATCTTTTTTTTTTTTTTTTTTTTTTTTTTTTTTTACACACACACACACACACACACACACACACACACACACACACACACACACACACACACACACACACACACACACACACACACACACACAAATTCTTTTTACACATAAAAAACTGATTTACAAGTACAAAATATTTATGACTACAATTTGAGCCCATCCGGTCGTTAAGTGATGACGTGACGAATCCTACTTCCGGGCCTAAAGTAGTCTGCGTTTAATATGGCTTTTGTGTTGTTAACATGTTTAATGTTTTGTATTTTCTTCTATTTAATCTCAAAAAGCTCCTAAAACAGTCAGTGATCACTGTTGACCTCCCTCGGCTTTTATTACCGCTAATCATTTATTTAAGCTCAGTTTTTAAAACCTTAGGATGTAACTACAGCCCAGCCCATGCAGCAGTATATGAATGACTAACCTCGTATTGTGGATGGATTATCTCAGTTGTTCTCCTGGCTGAAGTTTGGTCCTTTTACAGCATCCTGCCATGCGATTACATTTGTTCCTGACCACCGAGAACACTCACGTTAACTTTTATCGAGTGGAAAAAAAGTTAGCTTGTTTATGTTATGCTAACATAGCTGTGTCGCTAGCGGTCACGTAGCACATCATTATATACCAGCTAGCCAAACTTCAGTAACCCTACAAACGTCACTGCTGTTTAATTTTCTGTCTTCATTTATGTTGGAAGTGATAACAGAGCTGTACGTTTTAATTAGTTTCCAAAACCCCGCAGTCAGGACATGCTATATTGTATTTAGATAGAAGCTAGCGAGCTAACTTCCTGCTAACTTCTAACACCATTAAATGTCATAAATTCAGTTTTCATGGATGTTAAACTCAATTGTTACACCTGGTAGAGCAGAACGCTGATCATTTTATTAAAGATGAAAGACTTTAGACTGTTTTTCAACTCTCAGTAATGCCATAGTGATCGTTTGATATATGGACCTGCAGCGGAGTTTAGGCCGAGACACAGCTAGTGACGTCAGACTTAACAACTGGATAGATGTTGGAGTATCAGTGGAGATGTAAGTCATAGGAATTTCACAGCTTGGATATTTTATATAAGTCTTAATAAGAGCTTATGGGGGAGAACTTTTCGAATGAGCTACACCACATGTTCTCTTTCAAAGAGCTCTTGTCCAAAGGACACCTTGTGCCTGTCTAAGAAACAGCTTTGCCAAAGTGCACCACTGAATGCTCTGATAGGCCTCTATTCTTTTCCTTGATGCATATAATTTCTCTGCTTCAGTAAAAAATGTAAAACTTTGCCACTAAGCTGGCTGCCGTCTGACCTTTAAGGTTATTAGAAGCCAACCAGACACTTTGCTGCAGCATCAGCAGCTCAAACGGAAGCAAATCTAACCACAGAAGAAGAAGCAGCAGCCTGTCTTCAGCAACCTCCCTTTCCCCCGTTCCTCAGCTGATCTTTCCTATAGGATGTCTAAACACAATTGGAATTCACACCAGAGCAGACCTCCATCATAGCTGTCGGTGGGACTAAGCTACATCACCTGGAAGGCCAAAATTATGGCTGGCAGGCCGCTAACGTGGCTGCCAGGAAAGAATGGAACCCAAATGCGGCCAAAACCGGACCAGCGCTTGGCTGCCGTCCGCTGGTCGTCTCCCAGCCTGTGATGGAGCCAGCCAAACGACCGGCCCTCCACATGGGACGCAGAGCTGAAGGAAGAGGAGCTTCAAAATGCCAAAGTGCAAATCGACAGCATTACCGGCAGCATTACCGATTCACCTGCTCCACCCGATACCTTCAAATAACATCCATCACAGCACTGTTTTTATGGCCACTCACTTTTTAACTTGACTCTTATTGTCATCAGCGGCTTTTATTGTTATTGCTCTTCTCGTATCTCGTGTGTGTTATTGTGCACCGTGATGGTTATTTGAAAGAGACAACACAAATCAAGAGAAAAGGTCAAAAACTGGGGGAGACATGATTTAACTTTTATTAGGTTTTATTGCCTGGTTTACTTTATACTTATTGGATTGACGTCCTTGTTATCATCTACTACAGATGCCACTGTGCTAAATAAACAGAAAAGTAAGAGAAGAGAGGAGGACAGAGAACAACAAGTAAAGATCATTTTTGAATAACTTCTTTACTTTGTGTGTTTATTGGTCACTAACAACAAAAGAAGAAACAGCAGCCTGTCTTTTATATTTTATATATTGGCCTTAAAGGATGCTACAAACAAATCCACTGCTGTCATCATCACTGTCAGTCAGTTCCTGCCCTGAAGTGTGATCAGAAATCTGCACAGTAGAAAAAAAACCAACATGTTATTGGTTTGTCTCACTTTTCCAGATTCAATTTTTTTTCACATGCTGCCATCAGCAGCCAGGAAAGTAAAACTTCAAAGTAGCTTAACAGTCAAAAGGATTTTAATATAAAATATCTACAGTGAAAAGAGAAGCATTATCCTTTCTTCCTTTAAATTAGTGCCCTTTACTTACGTTAATGTAATGTTACCAATTTATTTTGAGTTTTCTGTTTCTTGCACACAGACAAGAATGAATCTGTAAGTTTGTTTATTTTATGTTATGTAATGGCAAAGACTCACAGCACTCACCATTTCTGAACACTTGCGTGTAAGTCTGCAGTCATTTATGACTCTGTGTCTGTGTTCTCTTTCAAATGTTAACAAAACCTGTATTTCTGCCTCTGTTCAGTGTATGCAGCAGTAAAATGTAAATATTGTAAAGCTTCTGTGATTAACAGCACCGTGACTGACAGCCTGTAGTGAGTAACAGCTGCTGGTCAGTGATCACACTCAGGGTAGCCAATCAAATGTTAGTGAACTTTATGTTTCGATCTCTGTGCCGCGCCAAGACTGTAAACATCGAATATAAAATGTCTACTCTCAACTTTAATTATTGCTCATGTTTAAATAGTTCATTGATTATAAAAATAACTATTTTATATTTGTATAAAGTTTCAAATTAAACAGCATGTTTTTATCATCTCTGTTTTGTTCCAGCACTTTAACCTTTGATGTTTAAATGTTCGTCTCTAGTTAATAGACTACAGGTAATCTTGAGTATTATTCCTTGTGGTATTTGAGTTCTAGTCACAATTTGGTATTTATGAAGTTCTAGACATCTGCTCTGATTTCTTTATTATACTGAAGTCAGATTTCTTTGATTTCTGTCTTTACTACATGAAATTTCTGCTTTGGTTCATGGTTTTGGTGCCTTCACAACGTTGAGTTTGAGTCTTACTGGATTATTGAAGTTCTGGTTCCTGTCAGTTTGTGGATACCTGTTTACATCATTTACTGCTCTAGTTGTAGTTTTCAATTCTTGGCCTTCACTTAGCCCCAGTTTCTATTTTGAGTTTGTAATTCCTCGTGTGTTTAGTTGTGGCTTTGTAGCGGTTTAGAGATGACAGATCTCAGGTTTGAGACCAGTTTCTCAAGCACCTGTGTCTCACTCATCCCTGTGGTGTCTTACCCTTCGGCCTTCTCGGTGTATAAATAGTCCAGCCTTCTCTTTGGCCTTAAAGGCATCTGTTATACTTCCTAGTTTGTGTTGCTTTTTTTGTTTTGCGTCTCCTCCTTGGACTTTGTTAACCTCTGAACTTATACGTATACCATGTTTGTTCATTGTGAGTAGTAATTAACAAGGAGTTACATGAACGAGCTAGTATACCTCACTTTATGGTGTATTAATCGTCAGTGTTTGCTGCATTTAAGTATTTATTTAAATCTTACGGCGACCACGTTTTCCAGCTACTTTTGTGGAAATTTTCTTTTTTAATTTTATAATTTCAAATAACTCAAATGTTCAACATGCTTTAATATTAATGACAAGGATAGTGGAGAGACTCATCAGTAGGACACATTAGGACAAATATCAAACATCCACACTTATTGGACAAACAATGTTGCCTGCATTATAAATTTGCTTGTCAGTCATAATTTAATTCTTTAATTTATATTTGTGCTCATTCACTCAGCTTTTCACCTCCTAAAGCAAATAATATTTGCAGTCTTTATATCCACTGCAGTGGAGTTATTTCATTACATTTTATTCTCTTATTTCATATTTGAAATGTTCTCACTCATTCATTAAAAAAAAAGATGAATTATTAATTCAAAGCACCGTGGAGTTTCATGTGTGGCCCTGGAGAATAATGTAGAAATAATTATTCTCTGATAAATTAATAACTTCCCTAATTTATTCTGACTGAAACTGGCGATAAGTGAAAGGGACGCATGTGTAAATGTGAGGCCTCTTTACGGATTCACAAATCGAGGAGGAGGAGAAATGAGAGACGGGGGGAGGAAGAACATGGAGAGAGAGGAGGGAGACGGAAGTGTTTGACACGGCCGCCCCACGTCAAAGTAAATCACCAGCAGCAAAGTGTTTTAAAATGTCGGCCTGCAGCTGAGAGCAGTGATTTACTGCGATGAGGTTCGTTTTTAATCATTGGTAGATCTGAGTCACATTTAATGTTTCTGCTGCCGACGGACGGCCGACTGTAAACCAGGCAGAGCAACACTTAGGCCACCAAATGTTGGAAGAAGACCACGTTTCCCATCAGTCCCATGGTTTCATGTCTCACTACCTTTTCAAATTACAAACAGAATAAAAAAAACAGAATAAGAAATTTTTTCATAGTTAATATTAGGGCTGCCACAAACGATTATTTTGATAGTCGACTAGTCCCTGATTATTTTTGCGATTAGTCGACTAATCAGATCATCATCCATTGGACGTAAAACTACAGCTTATTGCACAGCACACATCTGCTCTTATATAACTATCATTAGCTTACAGCTTTAAGTGTTTAAGGTCTGTGCTAACTAAAAATAAAGACAAGATGATAGTTTATTACATTTTAATGAAATTTGCAGATTGTTTAGGTGAAGTTTAATAAACTCCTTGTTATCTAAAATATAACAGGACACCGGAGTATATTCTGGAGCATCTCACACTTCTGATAATCAGCTGTCTGCTTGATGTTTATTCAGCTGTGTAAAAACTATAACTTTAATCTCAGCCAAACCGATTTACTCAGGAACAAATAAAATACTAAAAAAGCCAAACAATAACATTTTAAGTTATCTAAGTGACTTATATATCATGTTTAACCTGAGTAGCGAAAGATGACGGTGGGTTTGAAAACGATGTGCCGGGAGTCCGGTGTTCTCACGGCTCTAGTGAGCCTAGCCCCCAGCTAGCTATCGAGCTAGTGGCTAACAGACGTCTCCGAAAACGTCGGAGCGCTTTTGAAAATATGTGGTGTCTTGATAAACTGAGCAGATATTTGAGGTTTACACAGCTACATTCTCGCCTGAAAATATGTTAAACGTTTATTTTGTGACCCAGAAAGAATAATAAGAGTAATATTAAAACTAACTAGCTGCCGCCATTGTTGGAAACTGAGCTGGGCCGTGCTATGGACAGCTTCTTCTTCGGGGTTTAACGGCAGCTGGCATCCTTGTACATGCAGTGCTGCCATCTTCTGTTTCAATCTGTTATTACACTCTTAAATCCTACTACTTATTCCTGCGTCTTTTGGGATCTTACAAAGCTTCAAACGACGCGTCGACTATTAAATCAGTCGTCAACGATTTTGATAGTCGACTAATCGTGGTAGCTCTAGTTAATATTATTATTACCAATTTGTAAACAGACTGTAGCTCAAACACAAGGCTTTCCACGACTTTCTTGGCTTGGCCTCTCACTTCCTGGTTCATCGTCTGGATAAATTTTCCACAAAATTCAAAACAATCCCACCGTAAAACTGAACAACTCAGCGTCACCTCAGAAATCAAGTCCAAATGTAAACAAATGACCAGATTCTAGCATAAATCCAAACTCTACAGATAAATGGAAACGTGGCCATATAATTACAGCCAATGCTGCAGATGGAAAACAGGAAGTGGCTAAATTTGGTACATGTCATTTTTCGTTTTATGAGATTCACGTTTTTGTGAACAGCAGGGTGTCTGATGTGTGAATGGATTGTTTAGTTGTGGTCAAATCAGATCCTAAAATATCTTTTTTTTTTGGCTAATGATAGCTAACCAAGCTAACATAGAGACATGCTGCACAGCAAAAAGGCTATGAGGTCAACATAACATAAAATTACATAACAAAATGTAAAGTCAATGGTAAGTGCACCACAGCCCTGTTTATGTCTCCATCTATGTTAACCGACGCTAACTGACGAACATGAGCTACAGTCGACTGCAGTTCAGAGCAGTTTTCTGGAAGTTATGCAGAACTCCTTTAAATGTTCTCATTATTACCAAAATCAGACAGCACAGACTGAGAGTAACAATTTAGTTCAAAGAAGAGAAGATTTTTCTCCTGTATTAAAGCTAAATTCTGAATCGAGGTTTAATATTTCTGAGAAGAAAGAAGAGTACTGAGAGGATGGGCCTCTGGTGGTTAAACGGGTGGAGGAGGAGCAGAGGAGTGCGGGTGGTGTTAACAGGAGGTCGAATGACTCCATGTGTCCCTGATAAATCACGAGACCTCAAAATGGACAAACTGCCTCCAAGGTCAGCTGACCAAACAGCCGGGGGCCGAGCTGCTGCCAATAAACCGCCGGGTTTGAGAGTGTTTAAGGTGAAGGTGTCATCTACAGTCTACAATAAATCTGTTGTTTCCTGTCGTTTACACAGCCATGCTACCTTAAATGTCTTTACACACACATGTGACTGAAAGAGAAAATACTGTTTGAATACCACTTTTTAAACTTTTTATGGTTTGTAGTGTGTATACTGCACTTTATTATAAACCCACATTCCTATTTTAATCGACACTGGTCTTGATTAATGACAAGCTGGTTTCACATGTAAACAAACATGCAGATGATGGTGTCCGCACATGAGGTGGGGGGACAGTGCAAGAAGAGGTTAGAGGTTAATTTTATGGGCTGACCCGGTGACCAGTGAATGGTTAACAAGAATACCACACAGGTTACAAACCGCCCTCACAGGTCCTTCATTTGACTCCTGGTCGTCCGGACTGTCCTGAACCATGTAGTCGTCAATGTTTATGCTTTGCATGTTTTATACGAGTCATAATTCTGATGGTTTCGTTGTGGAAGTGTCCATTAGACATAAAGGTCCCATAAGACAAATGAAACGTGGAGGCAGATCGTTCTTCGGAGAAATCTAATGACAAAAAAAATGACATTTAAAAAGCACTTTTAAATTAATTTTATTCCAGATTTTAGTTTGCAGACTCGTAATATTACTGGATTATTGCATTATTGGAGTCCTTGAACTGGCTGTGGTAAATGAGAGCTCGATTTGAAGCTGGTTGTCGGCAACTTTAAAGAAGCCAGCAATAAAAGGTGGAATTACTCATGGGGGGAAAAAAGTCTTGCTCCTCAAAAATATCTCCACCCTGCAACCAGGTCACACTCCAGACAACTCTAGATAGGGAGCGGTCTGTTCCCACAAATACTTAAGCATTGCAGGGAGTGCAGGAGGCACTCTCTGAACCCCCGAGCAGCTTTTCAAAGAAACCTTTTAGAAGATCTTTTTCTGATCGTACTCAAACAGTGAGTGAAAAGATGCTTGAACTCCAGCCTGTAGCTCAAAGGTCCTTTAAAACTGGAAACAATATGAAACATGTCATTTCAGCATTTCTTAGGCTACGTCCACACGTACCCGGGTATTTTTGAAAACGCAGATCTTTCTATGCGTTTGCACCTTTCGTCCACACGTAAACGGCGTTTTTGGTCACTGAAAACTGAGATTTTTAAAAACTCTGGCCAGGGTGGATATTTTTGAAAACTCAGTTTTTGCATTTACGTGTGGACGAGAAAAACTGAGAAAATGCAGCGTCAAAGATGTGCGCCACGTTATTGTTTCGGTGAAATAAATTTCTATAATACTGTTAATTGTTCTCTCTGCAGTGTTTAAATGCTTACATACACACACAGTTACTGACCCTCCACACATACGACTCGGTTCTGCTTCTATGCCCCAGCTTTGTTTACTTTTTCCCACCGAGGCTTCTAGACTTCTGATTGGCCAACATTTCTGCACGGTTAGGAATATAGCGCCACCTGCTGCTTTGGCATGTTCCTAGCAGCGTTTTCCTTCATTTCTGCCTTTACATGTGGACGGGATTATTTTTTTAAACGAAAATGGAAAATCTCAGTTTTCAAAAATACCCGTGTACGTGTGGACGTAGCCTCAGACTGATCATTTCAGACCGTACAAGAAAATGACCTCCAAGCCCGAGCTCGCTGCACAGCTGGTCTAAACTCATATATTGAGAACATTGTTGGAGGAGTCCATGGATGTGCCAGATGTGCCCCTGATTAACCCACCACCTGCCCCAACCTCCTCATCTCAGCATCTGTTTAACATGAAAAGTAATACGAACAAAATGCAAGAAGACTTTTGTGTTATGAATAAAGAAAAGGCTAGAAATCATGTGCACTGTTAGCTACACTTCACTGTTATCTGTAATGATTTGGGGGAGAACATAAATAAAGAGGATGTAATAATTATTGTTATTGAAAAGAATAACAATGCAAAATGAAATTGACCTTCTTTTTCTGTAATTGTGTGCAAAACTGAAAAGCAGTTATTTCACCAGCTTCTCCATTTCTTGGTTTTAACCTGACAGGATTAGAGTGGGGAAACACAGAGCGAAGGTGAAGGGAGAAAAAAGAATGAATAAAGTTACTGAAGTGACTGAACTTCATTTAAAAAGCCAGAAAACCCCAGGGTCTCCGCTGTAATCAAAACAAACACGGTCCACTTCCTCGCCGCCGCTGCTGTGCTCATCCCGAATTATTGAAAAGAGTCCCGCACTGAACGTAAAGAAAGACTCTGGGGGGGTCTGCTGCTGGCACTGATTACAGCTGTGAGTTCAGGAGGCAGTTCCAGCATCTGGGTCAGAATCAGAAAAAACTTTATTGATCCCGGGAGGAACACCGATTCGCTGCTGCTGATGTTATGCTGCCTGCTGAGTGTGTGAACCAGCTGTGCAACACACTGTGTCGTATTTTGAGATGATCAGCATCTCATTTGCATAACGCTCAACTCCAGGCTGGTTCCTGAAGTGAGCCCCCTGGTGGAAGTTGAAGTTACTGCAAGTAGACAACAAAGATCTTATAGTTTTTAGTTCAACAATGTGCACGTTGTTGAACTAAAAGCAGCTTATTTCCCACCTTGAGTGTTTTCTGAAAAATATTTAGATCTACTAAATTAACTCAGATTTAGGTTTCTGGTTAAAATGTGCTCTTTATTTTTAAAAAGTAACAACAGTGGCAGACCTTCCATAATAAGCCCTGTCAAATGACACCTTGTGCAAAACTGAAACGCTGAAATATTTTATTTTATTTTACCCGTCAGGAATGAGAGATTTACCTTTTTCCTAAAATCTATTTTAGGATCAAGTTTTGGTATGTTAAAAAAAGCAAAGTGGTTGGAATACTTCCCATGCCTCTTTTCCTTCTTTTCTCCTAAAAAATAAATAAATAAATAAATAAAAATAATATCATACTTTCCAAGATTTTTCCTCTTGTTCGGTTTTCCTTTCTGTCGAAAGCTCGAACGGCTCAAGGTGCAGCTTTCTGGCCTCTTTGTTCCTCCGTAAGCTGCCTTATGCTGCCTTGAACAGGCACTTAAGAAAAATGTTGACTGTCAGAGCTCTATTAAAGCTGACACATGCTGCTCTTTGGTATTTTACTTTATATGACTCACCGATGCAGCTGCCTTTGGAGCTGCCATTAAAGAATATCACAGACTCCTGTAAAGAACGTCTGCAGCATTTAAACAAAAGCTTTTGTACTCTCAGTTTAATTGCGGCACAATAAGTAAAAAGGACTTTAAGATTTGGCTGTCAGAGTTTTTTGTGTTTTCAAAAAAAAAATCTATAGACCACGTTTACAGGACGAGGGGGGGAAAGTGGATCTTTCAAAGAAAAAAACAGCAATTTCAATGTGTCCAAAGTGCTGTGAGAACAATGCTATTACTCCACAGGTGGCAGAACTGGCAAAGTATTTATGTTTTATTTTTAGTCACAGAATAAAAAGCAGTTTTACGTTTTTGACAAAAGAGAGAAGCTTTAAAACAACAGCAGGCTGCTGTAGCTTATTAATAGACACACGTGCACACCGATGACACATGACACCATGTATTCAGCGTATTCACTGTGTCTTCACCCAGTGAAGATTGTGACAGTGTGATAATACGTCTCAAGTACAGGCTGAGAACATTCTCGGAGGCTGCGTTGATACGTTACCCGCCCCGAGAGCAATTTTTCGAGTTTCAGCCGCGTCTCATGGTCGGCTGCAGCAGGTGGAGCTTAATGGGAGCTCTGAAGATGCTACAGGTGCTCAGCAAGCACCAACAAGACAAAGACAACACAAACGCTGCAGTTCCTCTAGTGCCACAAAAGTGAGTCAGTCCCCATAGACTCCCATGTTCACATGTCCAACTTTACAGCAAAATAAACACACTTACAGCCTGATGCAAAAACTCTTTTGGCCTCTTTGGACAGTTTCACCTCACCTGTGCAACTTTACAGGGACAGACATGTTTTTATAACACACATTATAGAAGAGAAGAATGCACTGTTGGTATCAATACTGTTGCAAATAAGACGAGTTTGTAACCCAGAAGTAATTTTTAGTATCGATTAGTATCGCATTGTTGACCACCCTACTGACAGGTTTATGCTAATACAGTCTGCTAGCTGCCTGCTAGGCCTCAGCTAACGGTCTCCAAACTGGACCTCTGGACCATTTTTGTGCTGTTGTAGCTTTTGGGAGCATTTTTAATGGAATAATCTGACCATTAATATGGCTGCAATGCAACTCAAGAAGCTTGTGCTCCAGCTCTTCTAAATATTTTCACTTCAGGATCCAGAAAACACCCTAAAGGTCTGACACTTTCAAACATCCTTCTGTTATAGAGCATCTCTGATTCTTAACACACTTTGATTAGGACACTTTAAAATTCTTTAAGCATCGTGTTATCACAGTGAATATTGCCATGTCACTTTGTATTTCTTTGAAAGTATCCTGCTGGGATTGAAAAGTATATATATATATATATATATATATATATATATGTATTTATATTAACTTTAATTTGGAAAAACTTGATTAGACTCATTTTATGTCCACTAATGCATCAGAGTGCGTGAAGGTGATACAGTTGCAGTAAATCCTCCTACGTGAAGCTTCTAACGCTCAGTGTTTGTTGGAACTGCTTTTACAAAGTGTTACTTTTATGGGCTGCATATGTAATGCTGTTTCCATTATTTCAATCATCCCATTCATATTAAAGAGAGCAATCCAAATAAAAGACACGCCTCTATTTATAATGCAGTCCAGCTGAACGGCACCACAAACCGTAATGGCCCCAAAGATGAATTGAAGTAAATTTTAAAAGCTCTGAAACAGATGATTTACTGCAGGGCCGTTTGATTGGACCGCGCTGGTTTCAGCTAGGTGCTATAAACTGCCAAGTGAGCGTGTATTTCATTCAATATGAGCATCCATTAATCTGAAAAAAACAAGCTCTGCTGATTTGGGCAGTAAAATTGTTGAAGGACGGAGAGAAGGCGTCACTTTTAAGAGTCTTTCTCTGCAAGCTGCTTTAACAGAGAAATTACAGATAATTAAACTGTCAGCTCTGCGCTCTCTGGGAGAGAGGATCACTGAGATTAAAGCAACAGATCTGTCCATCCTGACTCAGCCTCCTCACGGAGCTGCTGTGCAGCTGAGTCACCGCCTTCGGTCTGAAGCAGGGACTCAGGTGATCTGCTGGAGGAAACGCGGTGAAATCCAGGCAGCGCAACAAGTGGTGACAAACAGTTAATCACAATAAATACAATCTAGAGCACCAGCAGCTAACAGTAGCTTTAAGAACTACTCTTAAGACTCAAGAATGTGTTTTTCTTTTGACAATTTTCTGCATAAATGTATGACTAACTTCTTGATAATGAAGAAAGTTATTCAGAGAGCTAACTGTCGGCAGTGGTGACAAAAAGGCCTTTAAAAGACTGTCGAGGTCCTTCAGCAGATTAGATGCTGTAGAGATGCAGGAGTGCACTTTTATTGTTGTTGTTGACATTAAAATGCTTAACGGTGTCATGATCGTTACTTCAGTTATGTTTAGACTTTGTTTCCTTCTGGAAAGCAGATTGTGCTGATGGAGACGAGGCAGCCAGAGACTGTGGGATAAACGTCTAAGTAACTGATTGAAGCAACTACCAATGAGAGGAGCTCATATGTGACCAGCTGATAATAAACTATAGAGCTTTATGGATGAGCTATGAACAAACTGTGTGCTGGGTATGGGTAGTAATCAGTGTTTATGAGCTTCTTAGATGTTTCGATAACTGTGATGTGTTTAAATCTGTCTTCACTTCCTACGTTTTTACATTTGAATATAAAGTTTGCAAAGCTGAAACTTTTTAAAGTGCATTTGCTACACTGAGATGAACCTGCCGTGAATACTTTTATATGACCAAATGAAAAGCAAGTTCGAATGTCATTTCTTTGGAGCGCAGGTGATCGTCTGAGTTTGGATTCTCAGAAAAGTTTGTTTCGCTGAAATCAGCCGGCAGTGCCGGGAACCACAAGTCGCGGTTTGCGTTCCAGACCATTTCACGCTTTGTTTAGAGGGTACGACATGAACATTTACGTCTTTCATGGGAGTTAATGGCCATGAAAACAAATGGCAGGAAGACAACAAAGGAAGTGAATGCTAAGCAAATGCTCAGAGGTGGACTGTGGGTTTCTAAGCTTGGCCATAAAAGCTATAGAGATGCTCTCGGGTTTCCCGTAGAGCCTTTTCTGCACAAAGGTAAGAGGTAATGAGCAGGAAGCTGGTTCCAACCTGAGGACTGATGTCAGAGAGCCGCAGTGCAGCTAACAGCAGCTCATGTTGTCTTAGCTCCTGCTCAGCAAAGGTCAGGCCTGCTGCTCCAACACTGAACAAACAGCACAACGCCGTGTGGGGCTTTTCAACCGCGCGCACAGAAACACACCGAGAGGCATCCGGACACACACAAACGCACCAAATACGGGTTCAGACATGAACGGACCCATGTAGGCACAGACGCACATGAAAACACACACATGTGATGCATGCGCGGCAGGCGGTGCAGCACTCGAACACCTGTTGTGGGCCGCAGCAGGGCGGCGGTGAGGTGTTGACACAGCAGCTACAGGCTGTTTGAGGAGGAGCTGTAACCATGACGAGGTCCCCTACACCTGTAACTGCACCTGCGCACAGGCCACACCCACACCACACCTGGCAAAATATATGAATATGCAAGGACAGTGATTGTTGAAGTGGTGCTTTCATTGCAGTTTTTATGACATTACAGATATTTTGTTACAATATTTTGTTACAATAACATTTTTTTAGGATTTTGTTACAATAACATCTGAGCTTTTCACTGAGGTGTTTCTTTATTCTTTCAGTGGTTGCATTTCCTGTTTAACCCTTTCAAAACAAAATCACAATTTGTATCACAAGTTAAGTTTTTACAGTCAAGGTTTTTTTTTTTCATTAATAGAAGTCAATTCTAACCATAGTAATAATTTTTAACTAATAATTATGATTTTATTCAACAATAAATGCTGAATGTTTAAAGCAGTAAAAGCCATTTATCGGTTATTCAACATCTATTTGTCTACATTTAGTTTGTTGTTTTAAAAGATAACTTTATGAATTTTGGGGCTTCTGTCTACAAAGCAGATCTAAAGTCCTGTGAAAGTCTAAGAAAACTGTCGGGAATTTAAATTTCTGTCAGCTTTAGCACACTGAGAGGCTTCTACATAAGAATATCAGGGGCGTTGATTCAACAGCTGGAAACAGCTGGAGATGTGTGCCATCTGCAGGTATTACGGTGAGCACAGGCCAGGCTCACATCCTTCATGAACTGAGCTCCTGATATTGAGTTGCTTCATCTGTTTATCAAATATAACATATTTTATACCAATAAGACCTTAAATAAGACTTTGGGTGTGTGATGGGTTACAGCGAGTGTGGAGTTAGCCAGATGTGGCCCAGAAACCATGACATGACTGACATCTGGTCCAGGTAAGCTGGACCTAAGTCTGAAATGAGACAAACTGTCAAGTGAGACCGAATGTGGCACAAGAATCTGCAAACATTAATCTCCATCTGGGTTTATACAACTGATTCTCCACAAAGTCACAATTTCCAGACAAGAAATAATCATTTCTCCTCCTCCACACAGCCTGACTGAAAGCAGCCACACAGCAAATATTTAAATGATTTAACTATTTCAACCTTAACCAGAACTTAACATTTACATAAAGCAGACCTTTGTGCTGTTTTTCATTAAAATCCTTAAAAATAAGTATATGAATATAATATCCCTCTACATTTTAATTTTTATAAATAATCCATCATATTTTGTAAACTGATATCGGTTCGATAATTCATTGTTAGAAACTGTTACGTGAGTTTTTGTAAAACACTGATTTTTTTATAAGTGCTATAAAAATAAAGGTTCTTATTTAAAACTTCATCTACAGGGCCGGCCCTGTATCGCTGACCGTCTCATGTTTGCACATTACAGGTTTCAGGTTTCCTCTCCATGCTGGTCTAAACTGCCCGTTACGAGAGGCTTGCCTTTCAGATTACCGGCTGCACACATCATTCTGCACACTGAAGCCCAAACAAGTGTTTCACACTCTTGGCTGTCAGGTGTTGAGATTTCTTTTTAATATTGCTGCTCTTTCCAAAAAAAACACCGCTTTTATTTCATTTTTTCATTTTTTTCTCAGCTAACGGCCGTCGTTTACAGAAATATCTTCATTAATCTTAGTGCCCAGACGTTCCTGGATCGACTTCAGAAGCCAGTTGCTTTGAGACATCCTGTTCAGTAAACAGGAACTAAAACATGATGAAGAAGCGAGTGGAGCTGAATACATCACGACCAGAGACTCTCTGCGAGCACACTAACTGGTGCCGTCCTAACGCTCCAGTAAAGCGTATAATAACCCCTGATGGCCTCTTCTGTCTGTAACCGTCACTCCCTCCAGAATCCAGAAGGCACTGGGATCACAGGACTGCAGATTGTTTATTTTCTTACATATTTTGAAGCAATGCAAGTGACACTGAAACTGCATCTTCAGTGTCACCGGATTCTTCTCTGACCTTCCATCAGCGTTTGTTCCACCAACAAATCTTCTTTGCAGCTTCTCGTTTTCTTTGACTTTCCTGTGTTTTTCAGCAGATTCTCGTGAGCTTTAAGTCTAATGTAAATGAAAAAGGAAACTGAGTGTTTTTGACCATAAGGTATCAGAAGCAGCAAGCCTGCAGCTTCCCCCAGGCACCGAGAGGCCCAAGCAGCTCTGCACACACCAGGACATCTACACTGAAGCTGAGAGCGGCAGAGCCGAAGCAAATGACCAAGAGACACCTCACCTGTGCACCTCCAGACTCACACCTACAACAGCACTATTTCATACCCATGCAGGGAGGTTAGAAGGTGGCAGTGAGAGATTGCTGCCTGCGGCCGTTCTGTGTGGAGTTTACATAACATCCCGGTACCTGTGCAGGTTCTCTCCAGGTACTCTGGACAGAGACACGCATGTTAGATTAGTTAGTGATGCTAAATCAGCCGTAGGTGTACCCTGCCTCTCGCCCCATCACACCCTGAATTAGATATGCAGATGGGAATGGGTGGATGAATTTAGGAAAGGAGTAAAGGTGCTTCAGTTTCAGCTGGAGCTGAATGAGATCCATTAAGCTGCCGGGGGAGTTTAGTTTGTGTGGTCCAAAAGCTGCTCCTGGTTCTTTGTTAACACGTTCAGGCTGCAAGTCTTTCATCTGCCGCTCAAGGACACGTCGCAGAGGTGGAGTGGAGACCTGATGTGAGGTTAAAATAGCACTCCGGCTAATTACCCGCCATTTTTCTTCTAATCTGTTTACTCATCCAATTAAAGTATTAAAAATATTGTTATAGTTCACCATTTGAGACTTTTTGATGGAAAATTGTGGAGAAAGTATCTGCAGTGATACATCTCAAATATATAGTTGTGTTTCTGAACTTTGTGGTTGAAGAAAATAAAAGAAGTGAAACAACATTTTTTGTCTTTTTTATTTCTTATGAGCTAAATGGTTAATTGGTTGATTACAAATCATTTATAATAATTCTAATAATTTAAACTCGCTTCCTGTTAACTAGATAAAACTGTTGATTCTCACGCTTTCACGTTATAAAACTAACTTCACTTCTTTAATTAAGTAAATCATGTGATGATAAACACATTCATGTCTTTATCAGGCGAGTTATATGAGATTTTATCACCAGGCGACAACAGTCCGACTGCACGCCGCTGACCTGCGAATTACAATCTGAGTCAGCCAGGTGGTGTTTGTGACGGAGAGGGATTCATCCAGAAGGTGGAAGGTCAAAGTTTGTGAATTGAATGAACACACCGCAGCTTGAAATGTTGCTGCGCTTGTTCCTTTCAGGAGAAAAAAAAAACAAAACCTCGAACCTTTGAGCAAACTAAACCGATACCTGCTGCTCGTGTTCAGCAGCACCGCGAGGCGATTTCAAATCTGCTTCTAGAAGTCAGAAACATTTATTGTATCTTTAAAGGTGCATCTGTTTGTCAGCTTTACGCAGCGGTTTTCAGAGTGGTTCCCACGGTAACTCAAAGCAGGTGTGAGACTGTAGATCAGTTAGTGCAACACACACACACACACACACACACACACACACACACACACACACACACACACACACACACACACACACACAGCAGCACAAAAAAGCCATCGGTGCATTTTCATTTGCTGTATCAGTGTTTCTCAGGCGCAGGTTTACCAACATTTCTCTAAAAAGCTTCTGTGAAAGCAGAACAGCTGTCAGGGCACAAATCATAACTGCCACTATGGTCAAGACCACGACCACAATTACTCAGAGACTTTGAAAACTTGAAAGAAAGAAAGAAAGCTTACAGCCAAACTGCACAAACGACCATCTTTTACTTTTCTGTTATTAGTCAAACTTCCAAAGCAGCCATCGTTGGGCTCCCTTCACAGTCCGTCGCTGTTTTGTCCTGTGGGCGGTTGAGGATGTTGTGTCTCATGCAGACATTTTGAAATCAATTCATTAAGCGTAATTATGCGGCCCTGCGCTTTTCTCTGCCACCCGAACCTGGAAGTGAATTTGACACCGCTGTTTCCAGTTCCTGAAACTATGCATGTGTAGCATGTGGCTAAAATGCAACCTAACCCTAACCTTGCCCTCAGGGGGGTTTTATGGTGACCAGGTGGATGTCAGGAGGTTAAAAAGGTGCAAAACCAGGTCCACATTAATTTATGACCCAGTCATTTCTAGTCTGACAGCTCAACACTTTTTCTCATGTCTGCACTCACTCAAAAAAATCTGTTGTTGGATGAACACAATTTAATCACGGCACCTTTTTCCACGTGATTTAACCAAGTACAATAACCCAGTTTTGACCATGTCAGACCAACACATTTGGCATTTAGTGGTTAAATGTAATCAGAATTTTGTTTTAATTGATTCTGCACAAGTTAAAAACTTCAGGAAAACACAATGAAACCTTGTTGTTTGAACAACTTTGTTAATCAAGGCAATTACTACTAGTCTTGCTTGATGAACCAATATGTGGGTTGATGATTTCATAGAGACAAACAACATCATAGGTAATTTAGAATCACCAATAACTCTAATTACACACTGCAAACCAGCCAGATTGTGGATTTGAACCCAGGCCCTTCTTGCTGTGAGGCACCAGCACCGACCATCACACCACCAAGCTGTCGCTCCAGGCTTAAAACCAGGAAAGCTGTGATTTCAAGGCTTGATGCAGACTTCTCTGTACGTTTTTGTCCTTGACAGGTTAAACTACAATAAATAGCGATAGCATACACGTGGTGTGGGTGCAGCTGTCTGCCTCTTAAAACTCCAGCGATTTTCCTGATCTTGTGAATTCTGTGAGTCCAGCAAATAAGCACTCTTACTAGACTGTATCAGGTCATCTCAACAAGAACAAATTAAGTTGCTGAAATTCATGCAGATGCTACATGATTTAATTACGTTCACCATAGAAACATGTTTGAATCTTGTGCATGTAACAACCAATTTCATTTTTTTTGAGTCCTTAGAGCCGGTGGAGAATCAGCAGATTGTGTTTCTCTGTGTGGGGAGAATGGAGAAATCCCACCTCAAATAAACAATAAAAGCTTTTAATAAATAAGCAGTTAAAACTGAAGGATTTGTAAGAGCAGAGAGTCAGAGCTGCTGGACAGTTTGAGTTTTTACCCTCAGCTGTTTGGAGGACTGAAACCCTCCACGTCTCGTTTCTTCTGAGTGTGTTTAACAGAAAACAGGACTTTGCTTGTATTTCTGTCTCTAGCACGTTTGCTCTTTTTGCTTACTTGGTAGAAATTCTTCCATTTCCTGTGATTAGTTTCTGTTGTATTTCTTGTTTCTTGCTGTAAAACAAATTTCTCACAGTGCAATGATGAAAAGAAACTTAAACCTTGGTTCTTTTCTGATATGCAAGACAGGTACAGGATGAACTTGTCAGAATACATCTAGAAGAACCAGTGCTGTTCTAAACCTCTGGAGAACACCTTTGAGTTCTCACATGGAGATACAGACAGAACAAATCGCCCACGAAGGCTCAAACCCAGAACTTTCTCGCTGTGAGGCAACCTTACAAACCTCTGTACAGACACCGAATGTCAGATTATTAAAGAAAATCTCAATAAACAACTTGAAGACTGAAGTTAATATTTGACCAGCAATTTTGAGCAAAAACGCTCTCCTGAAAATCTTGGAATAAACGTGCAAATATACAACTGCGCACCTTTTCAGGCCCGGAGGACTAATAATGAGCTCTGCTGGGGACATTTATGGTGACTGTACCTGTAGGGACAGAAATGACTTTCACTGTAGCCGTGTTTCTCTCTATGAGCGTGTAGCAAATCAACGGCTCCATTAAAATAAAATGAATAAACAACACTTCTGGTGCCATTTCCGTCTGTAAACTCATTACTCAGCGCCAAACACGCACCTCCAGTGCCATTTAAATATTACAGCGATATAAGAAAGTCATCAAATACATGTACCAGACACTCAGAGTAATAATCTGTGTCATACATGTACATCCTCTAACAAGTGCTCATATCTGCGGGATTCTTTTATGCGTTTCACAACAGAAATCAAAAGATTCTTGGAGGAAAAAGTCGCAGAAAGGTCAGACTGACGCACTTCGCGTCTCAGCGGTGTTACTGGAATATCACAAAGACGTAAATATGACAACCAGCAGCTACCAGCACGGCCCCAAATGAGCCTCCTCTCACATAAACAAAGCCGCTTAATTAATGGAAAGTGGTGGCACGGGTGTGCTCGGCTCGGCACGGCCGGGAAGGAGCGGGGTTGCATAGGAACAGGGGGAGCGGAGTCTCTGGAGGGCGAAAGTGGCTCAAAGCAGCGGAGCAGAAGGGGAAGTGAAGGAGGGTGAAGCGCTCTGACAGCTACTGAAAACTGCGAGTTTTCGGGGCTGACCTGCGCCTGCGTCATAAAAAAACAAATTTGCGTGGAAATGGGTGCAAACGGGAGTTTTGAGGCAGGTGGGGGAAATTCAATTACCTTTAAACTCCAGGAACGCGCGCGTGGGTCATTCTTTGCAGGGGAGTAAATAAATTAAGAGGCTGGGACGTTTTAACGAGTTGGGCCCTCTGAACGCACCCGAACACTCTCCGGTCTGATTAAAGTTGCTTCGTGAACGCGCTCACGGGGCAAACAAACGGCTGATACCAGGAGCGCGCCGCGCGGCGTGTCGCAGGTGTTTGGAATCGCCAGGATCAGCGGGAAAGGTCAGAGTTCAATCGTTCAGGAACATTCCCGAGCTTTAAGAAGAAAAGGAGATACTCACATGTGAAACTCCTGCGTTTAAAAAAACTGCTGCTTTATTTCACACCATCCCCGCCGCGCCGCTCGAACCCCATCCACACAGGAAAACTCCGCGGAGTGCGTGGAGTGAAATCTCTGAGCTCTTCTTCGCTTGTTTTGTTAATCCAGGGAAAGTGATGATGAAGATGAAGCTGAGATGAATGAGCGAGTGTCCCCTGCGCGCGCCTCCAGCAGCGCAAAGAGGAGCGGACTGTAGCGCTTCAGTCCAGCCGGGGAGGAGAAAGTGCGCACCGGGCTCCCTCACTCCGCCTGCTCCGCTTCCTCCAGCATCTCCCCAACTTCTTAATTCTCCTGGAGCGGCTTTAGCTCTTCATCTGCTCCCCTTTAATCCTGAAAGGAGCCCTGGTCCGAATCACGAAAGCAGATTTTAAAAACAGAAAAAGAATTTTATCCTTTTCAGGTGTGATCATTAAAAAGCAAAGGAGCGCGCGCTTCCAATAAAGTCCCGCGTGGGCTCCAGCTGCTGGTTTTACTGTTTCTCTGGGTAGATTCTGGGAGGAGGAACACAGAGAAGTTGAGCCGTCACAGCGGAGTGCTGAGCTGCGTTTAGGTGCGTCGGTAGGCTGGCAGGGCTGACCGGCCGGACTCCCATCATCCCCGCCGCTTGATTGCCCCCAAGCCCTGAGAGAGGGAGGGAGAGAGTTGGGAAAGGGGAGATAGAGAGGGAGTGGATTATCGCGAGGTTACGCCCCAATTCCCGTTTGTCTCGCTCTCTGGTGGCCGAGGGCACGCGCACTTTTGTAAGCAGAGACACGCAGAAAGTCCACGCATGAGAGTAACGGCTAAGATGTATTAATGCAGTTTAGCAGACATACCTCTGGACACCTGACAGTTCAACACGGATGGTGCTGAAGTTCATGATGTGTAGCAGTAGAAGTGTGCTGTGGAATTCTAACTTAAATATACTTTATGCTAAAAAATGAACTAAATAATATTACGATAAAGACTTTTTTACATACATGTGCCCCAAACACCGCACACTCTACAGAAATATGCTTTATATTAATCATTCACAACATGAAGTCAGAGTCCATGAGTTTTATTGTCTTATGCACAGTAAAAAAAAAACATGTTTCCTTATAAATAGAATTCTGCCCAAATAAAAAAGCCAAACATAGTTTCAGTCCTACACACTTTATGTTTCCTTTCTTGTGACCCATAGACCAACTTTATCAACATTTATCAACAATGACTACCTTGAACATCAACACTTCCCAGGAGTCTCAGTCGTGGTGATCTGTTAAACCTGCAAGTATAGAGTTTACATTTTGTGTTAGGAGAGAGAGCCTGCTCTGTGCTCATACACCGGATCATTTACAGGAACTCTGGTTTTAGCTCATTTATTTAGTAAATCCTGGCATTATGATCACAGCTTGTCAGTCACTGCAGTGTACTGACATCGATTGATCCATTCCTGCAGTTCTGGGTCACGGAGGGTTGGGCCTAGGCAGAGATGCCCAGCTCTCCTCCTCCCCTGCCATCTCCACGTTGGGAAGGTGAGGATAGGAACATCGATCGATCCATAATTCCACAGTTTCACTGTCACACAGCTCTCTCATCACCACAGCACCTCATTATTGCCTATGTCACACCAGTCCACCTGAAAATCTCCAGCTCTTTCCTTCACTCACAAAAAGATTTAACTCCTTCCCAACCTGGACTGGGCACTCACTTTGGCCTTAGATCAGGAGGTGGTAGCTCGCATTAATGTTGGCCGTCCCTAACCCTTTAATGTATTTGCTGCAAAGTCATGTCTCAATCAGCAGTATCCTTCAGTCCAACTGTTATCTTCTCAATCACTCACTGTGAAGTTAAGCAAAGTTTCATTCAGCGTCACTAATTCTTATTATACACAAGTCGCTGAACTGCGTTAATAATCCACAGTCACTGGTCAGCTCATCACTGCTCGCGTATTCCTGTGTGGATACACTGTAAAGCTGCTCTCAGCCACACAAACACAAGGAAACACATCAAACACCCACAAGACTCAAACTGTAAAGACTGCATCTCTAAAACATGATCACAACACGCTAAAATCAGGATTTAAAGTTAAACACGTTTCAAACACACATGTGTGGCTACACTGCCCAGAATGCACGAGTGTGATTGGATTGTAGGTTTTTCCTTGTCTGCTGTGAGAGATTGAAGCGAGATCATAAAATCATGGCTGCATGTAGTTGTTTCATTCAATGATCCAACGAGGTTATTACAGCAAAGTAAAACTAACAACAAGAACTCAGTATTGTCCTTATAAAACTAACGTTAAGATTAAGTTTGTCAGCACAACTTATTTTATTTTATGGTAAATGGCCTGCGTTTGTATAGCTTTACTCAGTCCCTAAGGACCCCAAAGCTCTTTACGCTACATTCAGTCATTCACACACTGGTGATGGCAGCTACATTGTAGCCACAGCTGCCCTGAGGCGCACTGACAGAGGCGAGGCTGCCGGACACTGGCGCCACCGGGCCCTCTGACCACCACCAGTAGGCAAACATGGGGTTAGTATCTTGCCCAAGGACATTTGACATGCAGCCAGGATCGAACCACCGACCTTCTGATTAGCGGCTGACCTGCTCTGCCACCTGAGCTACAGCCACTTGTAATATCTGCTCTAAACATCCAAAACGTTTCCCTACACAAAACCACTGACATTATAAAAACGAAGGAGTAAAACTATCACTGAGGGATTTGGAAAAGTAAATTGAAACTAAATATTTTACAACAGTAACAACCAAAGAACACAACTTAATGTTGGCAATGTCATTTATAATATTTTTAAACATGTTGTGGAAGTTGATCTCTGCTAACAGTAAAAGCAGGGAAAGAAAAAACAACAAAAATGTTTCATTTAAGAAAAAAGAGAAATTAATAATAAAGACTAAAAATTGTAGCAACAGAATAAACATAAATAATATAAAATAATATAATGATAAATGAATAGAAACTCCAAAAAACATAAGATGATTGAGTCACATCATCGCTTCATGATAACAGTCCAACATTTATTTATTTATTTGGGATTTTTTTCCCCAATCCAATAACTTTGAGTCCACTTCTCAGCAGGATCCATTATTTCCCAGCATGCCGCCTGTTAGCAGCAAGCCCACAGTGTGAAGCGTATCACAGTCTCCCCCTGGTGTGTGTTATCACTTACTGTCATCACAGCAGTTAGTAACAGAGCCGAGCTCCTCACAGGACGGCAGCGCTGCACGCATAATTTACATTTTATGATGTTTCACTGGAGATGAAAGTGAGCATGAAGTATTTAAAATAAGGTCGGCCGTCAACATCTGCAGCTGTGATATTAATATAATATAACACTGTGGTGAAGGGGGCAAGAAACGAATCCAGCACCCTTTCTACATTCACACCAGAACTACAGAAGTCACATTTTTGCAGTTCTTCAGACAGGAATATGAAAAATGAAACTCTACTTAACTCTCTGTAAAAGTCCTCGAGCGTCACTGATCAGTTCTCACTGCAAACAATTTTTCACTTCTTTTAAAGATTATATTTAACTGGTTTCAGAAACACAGAAAAAGCTCTGAGCAGAGGACCAATCACAGGAGTCCAAGGCTGCAGGTCACAGGTTTGACTCCCACAGCTCCAGACGCCTGACCTGCTGTCGTTTCTTTCACTTTTAGGCTTCAGTTTGTGTTTGATTGGACCAGGAACCAGGGTTCTTGTAGTTTTTTGTACTGCAGTGACGTGAATACAGGTGAGGAGATGCCTCCTGTTTGGCTAAATATTAAACTACAGCGCCCTCTTTGGGTGAAAGGATAGAGATGCATATTGAGAGATGTTCCATCAGAATTAGCTTGATTGACCAAGTGTGTGTCAGCATGCGAGGAATATGGCTCCGGCCAGTTCTTGGCCCTCAGTCTACAAAACAGAAAAATGACATCAGCATAACAACAAGACACACAGCATGTTTATGGTGCAGAGTGCAAAGATGCTGGATTAAATAAAGGATGCAAAAGTAGTTACTATAGATAGATAGATAGATAGATAGATAGATAGATAGATAGATAGATAGATAGATAGATAGATAGATAGATAGATATCATACTTTAAATCAGGTTTAAGAGGTTTAAGTGTTTGTAAGAATCTTGAAATCTCAAGTGTCGTAAATGTGGATTTGCGCCAACCAGAGCATCAGTCAGACAGAAACAATCACGTCAAAGATTCATGAACTCATGAAAGAATAAAGTTATGTTAAAACCAAGCACACCATTGTTTTTCTTGTGACATTACCAATAAGTTTGATGTGTCACATGGCCCTCTTCCTATTGAAAAAACAAAAGTTGTATCCAAGATGGCCGACTTCTAAATGGCCACCATGGTCACCACCCATCTTGAGGTTTGCCCCCTCACATATACTAATGTGCCACAAACAGGGCTTTAATATCATCAACCATTCCCATTTTATTACGGTGTATCCATATAAATGGCCCACTCACTAAACCAGCGTCCGCATTCATCTATGTGTATTTGTCTCCATCTAGTGGACGACTGGATTTATTATAAACAGTTCACCCTTTACCTTCAAATACAGGCTAGTACACTGAGGTGAAATGAGAAGAAACACAAACTTTCTATTAAAATATTCACGGAAGAAGGAAAAAAAACTCACAATTAACAACAAATAAATAAATCTCTGTGTCCAGTTACCATCCGTTCAGTTTTCAGGGTTGAGGTGGGAAGAAATTCACACAGACTGAAGTAAATAAGAAATCTCAAATCATTCTGTTATCATCTTCAGTGCCATGGAGGTCCCTGCGTGCTGGCGACACTGCATGAGAGCACAGTTATAACTGCACGTATGCTATTACATGTGTGGGATCGATTTCATTCAAACGCAACATAAAGTGAAGTAGCATCACTTTTCACTTTATGGAAAATTTTGAGGTTTTCTTCGGAATTTTACCTCCTGCCCCAGCCCCTTGTTAATTATTTTATTCATCCATTCATTCGTTGGCCATAAACCCCACTATACAATTATGAAAAGGTAAGACGAGCCCAGTCTCTGGCTTTATCCTTCCAAATTTAATCTCGAAAACTTTTTTCTTGTTTTTAATATATATATATATATATTTATATTTATATTTATATTTATATATATATACAAACTCCAGCTACTGCAGCATCTCAACGAGGATGACCCAGATCGGCGCACAGAATTTGCAGAATGGGCAAAACAAAAATTGGAACAGGACCCTCAGTTCATGCAGAAGATTTTGTTCAGTGATGAAGCAAACTTTTATGTGAATGGTGAAGTTAACAAACAAAACCACCGCTATTGGTCTGACACTAACCCACATTGGATGGATCCCTCCAAGACTGTTTAAATAATAAAAATATAATAAATATAATAACTTTATTTATTTATTGTCGCAGGAATATGATAGCGGGTTATGACTATATATATATACACATATATATATATATATATATATATATATATATATATATATATATATATATATATATATATTTATTTATTTATTTATTTATTTATTTTTTTAAACCCCTAAAACAGCCTATATATGTATACTTTATATATAGTAGTATGACTACTATATATAAAGTAGTCATAACCCTGTAGAGACTGCCTGCTGTACTGGCTGAATTGTGCGCAGTACTGGAATCAGCTGTAACCGGATGTGAGTGTTTCTGTGACTTCCTGTTAGGCTGGAGGATCCTGGAAAGTGTCCGGGTTTCCTGCAGCTGTGTGTCCGCCATAGACTGCAGGCCCTTCAAGCACACACACGCAGTCTGCCCGCTCGTCTCCGCCGCTTTGTGACACACTTCATCCCGGCGGGTCTGATCTGAACACCGGGGAAAGTGCTGGAGCTTCATCATGGAGCTGGCCTCGGTTTATGGTCTGGGGTCTCCTAAAGGTAACCGAGCTGACGTTAGTCTGGATCCGGTGTGGCTTCAGGTCGGCTGCTTGTCTCTTTCGCAGTGCTTCTTTCCTCGGTGCCTCCTGACAGTTTGACCCGAGTAAGAGGAAACGAGCAGCCGAAGCACAGCAGCTGTTTTTTGTCTGGACTTAGCTTAGCCTGTTAGCAGTGGCTGAAGGTCATCGCTGACCGCTGGACTGAGTTACTGTGATAACCTGTTTCCAGCAGCCGTGCAACTCACACACTGATCACTCTGAGAGGCATCAGAGCTGCTGCTCACATCCAAACCACATCACTGACATACCCAGCTCACTGCTGCAGGACAAAGGGGTGTGTGTGTGATACAGTGTTTACAAGATTCAGTTTGTAATTGTAACAATCAGATTATATAAGATGCATCGATCTGTTCAGTAATATATGGTAATGGTAAATGGCTTGTATTTGTATAGCGCTTTACACTACATTCAGTCATCCACCCATTCACACACAGGTGATGGCAAGCTACATTGTTTTATATATTTATATATATATATATATATATATATATATATATATATATATATATATTCCCTTTGATGAACTCACACATTCAGAAACCGATCATTTAGTCCTCACACCTGGCAGTAAGGTAAATTACACACAGTTAACAGCCTGGCACGTCTCCATAGCTTTTGAAACTCCTCCATAATCACTTAGGTGGTCATGATTGTGATATCCTGAGTGAATTTCAGCCGATGAAGAATACAGACATTAAATTCTTCTCCAGTGTTTCAGTGAAATGCAAACCAAGCCACACTGGATTTAAGGCCACCAGTTTCCCTAATCTTCATAAAGACTCAGGCTTCTCATAGTTTTTATAGTCGGGGTCACTGAGTGTCTCGAGTCCATCTACAGTTGTTGTCTTTCATCGGTGATGCTTTTTGAAAGTACTGTGGCGTCAGTGTATGTGTTCTGTTTTAATGTGTGAGTTCTTACAGATCTGCACTGTTATGGTTATGTGTGTGTCTGCGGTCATGCCCTCACCAGTTCCTGCACAGACTTAAGAAAATGCCCGTCCTTAGTGTTGCACACCTGTGGTGGTGAAGCCATAATGGCTCTGTTGGCATCTTTGTATCACTGAAGAAGATGTTGGTATCTGTTTAATGTCATTAGCCCAGGGAAATCCAGGCCTTGCTTTACTCTTCCAAACCACGCCTTAGTGCCTGGACATGTTGTGTTATGCCTTTTTTTGTGATAATATTCCCCTTTTTTTTACCCCTAAAACAGCCTCTACTGATTCACACTGTCTTTGGGTAACATTTATGAATTTTTTGGAGGTTTTTCATATTTCATCAGGACAGGGCTGGACTGGTCCCTGGAGGCCCACCATGAGCACTAATATGTATTTTTGTGTGTATGTGTATTGTGCATGCACATGTTTCATTCTATTTGATTATTGATATAGAGTTAAAGTTTTAATCAGGTTGGTGCATGGTTCATGGCTAATTAGCCATGCCATTTGTTGTTGGTTCTGCTGTTGACGGTGCAGCTGCAAACATGTCGGTTAATTTGATGCTTTTACTTCATTTAGTTTCATTTTCTCTCTTAGTTTTTCAGCTCCATCTTTTTTTTCTTTGTCCATCTGTATCAACCACTTCTTCAACACTAGTCTCTGTTCTACAAGGTGCACCAGTCTACAGGGAAGGTAGGGTGACCGGTCATGTTCAGAAATTTGATTGGGCAATCGAGTGTGAGTAATCAAAAAGGAGTCAATAGGCTACTGTCTGTGCTTGTAGGGCCGATGCGCAGCAGACTTTCAGGCCAGACTGTAGTGTGTATGATTATGACAAAGAAAAAAAAAAACATCCACCAATCGGCCCACGAGTGTGTCAGCCCACTGGTCAAAGGCTAGTGTGCTACGATACCAGTCCAGCCCTGATTCAGGATGTAGGAAATGCATGTCGGATGCTAACTGGTGACTCGGAGGTCTCCCAGTGTTTCAGAACTAAATCAAGTAAAACTAGAAGCAGAATTTCTTTTTCATTCAGAAACAAAATTGACATATTCCTTAAGTTCATAAAGTTATTAGTTACTATAACTTAGGACTGGTTCTTAAATAGATCAGAAGTATGTTATCGGAGTATTCAAAGCACTTTCAACAACATGTCTCACACATTAATACAAACACTGGAAGCATCAGGAGCAACTTGGGATTTAGTATTTTGCTAAAGGTTGTTGGTTCGAAAAAGCCAGGGATCGAACCAACAACCTTCCAATTAGCAGATAAGCTGATCTACGTCATGCTGATGAAGTGAAATAACATTAATCAAGCTGAGAACATGTCCCTTCTAACTTCTACTTTATATTTAACCTATCTCGTTCAGTGCCTGCTATTAGTTCAGATCTTATTTTTGATGTCAGCGGTCTGCACTCACTCTTTTCCTGACTTTTAACTTCATGATCAAACCTGTTTGGATTCATTTGAATGAGTCGTAACTGAATTAAATTGAGTTCAAACTGATTGTTGGCTTTAAATCTGGTTTCAGTCTCCTGTTTGGTTAGAAGTGAAAATCAAGGGTGGCCTAATAAAGATCTGTTTGATCTCAGGAAAAGACGAGTCTGACAGAGGAGAAGAAGAAGAAGAGGAATCTGATAGAGAAGAAGAAGAGGAGTCTGACAGAGGAGGAATGGAAGAAGAGGAGGACTGTGAGCCACTGTGTGGGGATCCATCAGAGCAGGTAAGAAAAGTTTCACAGTAACATTTTATTGTTTGAACTATCTGCTCTTGCCCTTTAAAACATATCCTCAAATCAAAATTCAATAAAGGAAAACAAATCTGAATAAAAATGGTTTAATACCTGCAGACAAACGGTTCACCTTGGACAGGTCGCCAGTCTGTGGCAGGGTTTCTAATGATCTTATTCAACCCAGGACTCAGTGTGTTCCTCCTGGTGAACGTCAGTGCCCGGCCTTAGGTTGTGAGAGCATGCAGGCATTTCCTGGAGGATGAAGGAATTGATACGACTGACTGGCTCCAACAGAGCACATCTGGGACGTTATGTTTCGTTTATGTTTATGTTGCACCTCAGACTGTGCAGGCGCTGATGCCATGGGCTAGATCTTGCAGGTGTTCCCCCAGGACACCGTCCATTATCTCATTAGGAGCCTGTCCCAGTACGATTCTGCATTGTCAACAAAATGGACCAGCCTTCCACATCATTGTTTCACTTTGATTTTCAGGGTGTCTTTGAATTTAGTCCATTTTTATTTCTATCAAATGATGTGGCATCCTTTCATTCTTAGCACATTAACCAGTCCCTGTCAGTGTGGATATGAGCAGGATTTGTCCCTTCGACATCTGATCTGTTTATCTGAGAACTCCTAACACAACAAACTTCAGTAACTTAAAGACTTTGTAGTGTAAGTTTACTCCATCTCTGCAGTTCACTGACTGCCTGCTTTTTGTTTTTGTTTACTGCAGGAGGAAAAAGATGAAGATGGGTCAAAACCTGACTCCTATCAGAAAGCTGACAAGTCCTTCACAGCAACAGGAAGTGGAGATAAATCTCACAGATGTGACGTGTGTGGAAAAACCTTTGCTCGGATCGGGCATTTTAAAACACATCAGCTGATCCACACGGGAGTTAAGCAGTTCATATGTGAGCAGTGTGGAAAGTCTTTCACTCGAATGGGTCAGTTAAAAGCACATCAGGTGATCCACACGGGTATTAAACTGTTCAGCTGCGACCTGTGTGACAAGTCTTTTTATCGAATGGACAACTTAAAAGCACATCGACTTCTCCACAGTGGGCTGAAACCATACAAGTGTGATGAGTGTGGGAAGAATTTTCCCACCACAAAACATCTCAGGACCCACAAATACATCCACACGGAAGTTAGGCCGTTCAGCTGTGATCAGTGTGGAAAGGCTTTTAAATTCATGGGGGAGCTAAAAAGACACCATCTCATCCACACGGGGGTTAAAGCATTCAGCTGTGATGAGTGTGGGAAGGCCTTTACCCGGATGGGAGAGTTAAAAGCTCATAAACTGATCCACACTGGAATCAAACTCTTCAGATGTGACCTGTGTGGAAAGTCTTTTATCCGGTTGGATCACTTAAAAACTCATCAGCTGATCCACACTGGAGTTAAGCTGTTCAGCTGTGACTTGTGTGGGAAGTCTTTTACTCGAATGGACAACTTAAAGACACATCAGCTCACTCACAGCGGACTTAAACCCTACAGGTGTGATCAGTGTGGGAAGGATTTCACTTGTAAGGGGAACCTGGTTACCCATCAGCGTACCCACTCTGGAAGTAAACCATATAACTGTGACTTCTGTGGAAAAGCTTTCAGCCTGCAAAAGACCCTAAGAACACACCAACGCATGCACACCGGGGAGGACGTGTACTGCTGTGAGCAGTGTGGGAAACCTTTCGTGCAGTACTCCCACTTAAAAGCCCACGAAATTACCCATACTGGAGATAGACCACACCGCTGTGACGAGTGTGGGAAAGCCTACAGACGCATTAGTGATCTGAGAGTCCACCAGAGAAACCACACTGGGGAGAGACCATACAAGTGTGATCAGTGTGAAAAGACGTTTAAGTCTTCGGATGTCTTAAAACGACACCAACAGATCCACACCAGGGAGAGGCCGTTCAAGTGCAGTCAGTGTAAGGTAAGTTTAGTTAGTGCAGTTTCAATTTGGGAATCATCTAAATAACTCAGAACACAGCCATTATTGCCTAAATAATGTGAGTACACCTCTAAGTGAAAATGTCCAAATTGTGCCCAATTACCATGTGACACATTAGCTTTAAAAGGTATCAGGTGCAAATGAAAACAGGTGTTTGAATTTGATGTTATTGCTCTCATACTCTCTCATACTGGTCACTGGAAGTTCAACATGCCACATCATATGAAAGTATTCTCTGAGGATATAAAAAAATAATTATTACCCTATTACCCTACATAAAGATGGCCTAGGCCAGTGGTTCTAAAACTTTTCACAATGAGTACCACCTCCTAAAATATATGGCTATTAAAGTACCACCAAAGTTACATTACATTAGTATAAGCATTTACCGTGAGCACATGTGTTTTAGACTGTGAAACAAAGTTGATGTCAACAGTAGTACCAGCTGCCTCAAACACAATGGTGGTGTGCACTTCAGCATCGTTATTACTGTGAACTGAAATTTACTCAGCTTTAATCTTTGAACAGATATTGATGCCGGAGTTTTAGGTGTTTTGCTGAAAATGAAAGTTTCCTCCCTTGGGCCAAAAATCATAGTAACATAGTTTGTATTAGAGATGGACCGATCGGATATTACATATTGGTATCGGTCCGATACTGATCTAAATTACCGTATCGGATATCGGAAAGAAATTAAAATTGTAATCCGATCCATTAAATATCACAAAAGCACTTCACAAAACTTGCGACATAGCGTAAGTCAGCTCATAACCGTAGCACGTCGGAGCAGCATGCGTTATGTGATAGAGCGGCTGTGGCATGTGAGACCTTTTGGTGGTCTGGTGGAGCATTTGGAGCCTCGCTACGAAGCATTTCATCTCCGAGAAAGTTATCCCAAAGAAGTAAAGCTGGTATGTAAGTTCATCTCTGAATATTTGTAAAGTATGTTAAGCTTAACAACTGATATATGGAGCGACTGCCTCTTCTTCTCTCCCCCTCCCTCTCCTGCTGCTACTTCAATCATGAAACTGATCAATGATCAGCTGATCGGCTTTTCTGTCGCGAGTTCGTCTCTCTTCTTTGTTTGTTTTTTTTGGCCCACTTTGCGCCAGAAAGAGAAAACCAGCGGCTGCACAACAGCAGCACGTTTAAGCTTGATACGCTCTTGTTAGAATTTATTACTTTCTACACCAGGATCCTTTTCCATGTAGCTGACAGCTGGCAACTGTGCAGGGGCGGGTCTAGCAAAGTTTTGTTGGGGGGGTATGTAATAATAATAATGGATTGCATTTATATAGCGCTTTTCGAGACCCTCAAAGCGCTTTACAATGCCACTATTCAGTCACTCTCCCATTCACACACTGGTGGAGGCAGCTACAGTTGTAGCCACAGCTGCCCTGGGGCAGACTGACAGAAGCGAGGCTGCCATATCGCACCATCGGCCCCTCTGGCCAACACCAGTAGGCGGCAGGTCTTGTGTCAGTGTCTTGCCCAAGGACACAACGACCGAGACTGTCCAAGCCATTACCATTACAGTGGTAAATATTTCACACTTTAATGTTACACCAAACCCAATATTATAAAAACCCCAAAACCCAAGCACCAAAAGATTCACCACACTCTCTTAACCCATGGTCTCTCTTTATGATATCGGTATTGGACATAAAAAAGTGGTATCGGGCCATCTCCAATTTGTATATTATATTTTCTGAATTGATTATCATCCCCTTGTCACCCTTGGAAACAAACTTTCACAGTTGACTCTGATTTGAAAGAGAGTTTAAGGCAGCAGCACTAGTCACCATTTTCCACATGTAGTTTTTTTGTGCTATTTGTAGTTTTTCCTGTGGTTGTGGACTTCCTTTTTCCTTTTTTTCTTTGGCATGTAGGACAGAAGAACACTTGTAGCGCTATACTGCCCCCTTCAGTTCTGAACATCCAGAAACAATACCATCACATTTTCAGAATTTTGGGATCCAATGGCATCATAAGTATTGGTTCTGGTGACATGTCCAAGTACATCTATCCGTCACATAAAAACACTCAACAAATATCAGTGGGTGTCTTTTGGCAGAAGTGATCTTTATTAATTCCCAGACTTACGCAGTCTTTGTCTCACACACAGAGCAGTGACGGTGGACCCAGCGCTGAGCCCTGTCAGCACTACACCATCGTTAAACCGTACCAGTGTGACCAGTGTGGAAAATCCTTCAGCAGCCAAAGAACCCTACAGAGACACCAGCGTATGCACACTGGGCACAAACTGAACTACTGCAAAGAATGTGGCAGAGGCTTTCCCACACCGAGTGCATTAAAACGCCACGAACTCCTCCACAGGACTAAAAAGCACGTCTGTGACCAGTGTGGGACGTCATTCACGTTTGCCAAAGGCCTGCGACAACATAAACTAGCCCACGTTGAGGAAAGCATTCATATCCAGACACTGGAAGAAAAGCTTCTCGTACTCACGTCGTCATACACATCGTGAACACAGCTGTGCTGAAGACACCCGTGATCACAGCGTGGGAAGAGTTTCATAATCACTAATGCACTGTTTCACCGCGTGCAGCAATAATAAACTTCACAGGGCTTTAGACTAATTTTTTTTGCCACGATTGCACTGGTGGCACCTTGTCTTAGGCGCACCCAAATTTTTCAACTGCATCGCTTAAAGCCACAGTTTTACGTGTGCACTTTTTGGGGGGGAAAATTGCCATACAGACAATATTAACTTGTAAATGTTTAACTAACAATCTTGTCAACACAGAGTTCTTTAGTCAGAGCACAGTTCTACAAGAAAGACGAGTTAATGATAAACTGCTTGTGCTTAAAGTGCTTTGGATGACCTGTTTGCTGCTGCCTGCCGCTGAAAGGCAGTGAGGAGAGGGGAACTTGGGCAGTGCATTTATTGCAGCATATAATGTGTTTTCTTGATACGCTGTGCTTTTTCAGAAAGCTGATTCTGATGCGTCGGGTCTGCTCTATGTTTACTTCTTTGCGTGGAATCTGTTTACCTGCTCTCATTTGCTGTTTGGTGGTTGTTGAAATAGTTTTGTGATCTTTAACCTGATATTCTGGCATTTCTGGCAAAATACTTTTATATTCAAAAGTCGATTCAGGATTTAATGAATCGATATCGCTTTATTCAAGCTACTCACCTCTCTCTAGCCACCTGCACTTTCAAATGTACACACGAAGTATTACGGGAATATCTGGATCTAGATGTCCCGCCCCTGGCTATCTCTGATTGGTTTAGACCACGATAGGGGCATAATGTGTGTCAGTTGTTGACCACAGGGAGACTTTCAGAGTTGCGGAGAATTTTATTTAATTTTTTTTTTTACTCGAAAAGTTGGTCGCACCGGTGAGACCTAGGATTTTTTTTTTGTTGCACCATTGAAAAAATTTGGTCACATTTGCGACAAAATTTGTCGCACTCTAGAGCCCTGTTTCATTATCTTCTCTATGCAAACATCAGCGTGATCATGCAGAGCAGAAGATCATTTCCAATCATCTGCAAGAACACAGGACGACACACAGTGCAGCTAAAACAACAGGAAGACCTTGTCTGGTTCCCCAAACAAAACAGGGATCAGGTTTCACACAATTCAAAATTAATTTCCTGTGATTTGTTTCGAAAAACAAATCTGCTCTGCGATCTGTTGAAGCTGCTTCTGGAGCTATATATCTCTCTATATATATCTTTAATGTAAATCTTTGTACGTATTATTATAATTTTGGTTTTCTGTCTTATGTATATTACAGTAGCAAATGCTACATATACACATACTCCCTGTGAGCCAAAGGTTCAGACTTTAAACACTTTTTCAGTGGGAGAAATGTTTCATCACTCATCCAAGTGATTTCTTCAGTCTGAAAACACTACGTCCAGATCCACAGAATCAACTTCATGGGATTTTCTACCTGGATGATTGAGCATGCATCAGGACACATCTCAACCAGCCAATCATAAGAAAGCTGACTTAAATGGGGAGGAGTAAAAACAGAGCAGAACACTACAGAAGTAATATGTGTGAAAAGAAATCTATGAGAGATCGTTATGATGCCAAAGAGGCCCAAACAGCCAGACCAGGAAACAATCGTGACGTCACGCTGACACGTTCATAGATTTAAAATCAGAAAGCAGCAATAATGATAATGATAAACAGCAATAATAAAGCTGGTGACACTTTTCTCATGTCTGAATTCAGATCAAAAATACATTCTGTAAATGATGGCTGGAGTGTTTCTCCAGGTGAAGCTGAAAGTCCTGATCCAGCAGCTTCAGGGCTGATGATGGTTTATGATGAGTTTTCTGTGAGGAAGATTATTCAACTTCCTTTCAAATTTCAATGCAAGGAAACTTTAGAAGTGCTACAGATTATTTGCATTTTATTGGTTTTATTCTGCACATCTTTGAACCAATAAGCTTGTTTTTGTTTTTTTTTTACTACAGACATGTCTGTTGGGTGTGTACAGCTTATGTCACCATCACTTGTGATTCCTGCTAAATGTGTTGTTCGAGTGTTGGTCGAGTCAGTGTGATGCGCATCACTTTGAACGTTGGTTTGTCATATTTTTGTAAGTTTAGATGATGTAGCAGGATGGCGGGAGGTGTAAAAGTGTTGTTGCACTGTTATAAATTATAGTAATAAGCTCACATTTGTGGTGTTTAAATCCTGATGATCAACTTTTTGGCTTTTGAGCTGGAGACTTGGAAGGTTGAGGGTTCTTTTAAATATATAGGAAGTATACAAATAAATGTCATTTCATTACATAAGGCAGTAACCTCTCCCAGCTTCCATCTAAAACGAGGAGCGCTGGGTTCAGACGACATCATTACAACCGATGAGGACGACTCTCACACAAGTGTCACAAAGGATAAAAATTAGTGCTGCACCTGAGAGGCTTCACAGCTTTCCAGCAGATGGACTAGTTTGTTGGAGTTTATTTTTGCACAGGGATTTCACTTCAGTTAGGCCTACCTGTGCAGGGCGCTCATCCAGCTGTTGAGGGCACAGCTGGAAACACTGTGAAAGTCGACCTTGAAACGGAGCAAGCGGGAAGCGTCCTACATGCAGCTTCAGACACTTAAATAAAGCTTCACTCCTCATCTTAATTATGAAGACACCTCTTCAGCATCTTTAGTTTAAAAAAAGTCACTTTAAAGAAAAAATATAATTGATGTTGGAGTGTGTAGAGGGAAGTAAATATTATAATATTTACTTCCCTCTACATTTCTGAAACACACCTACTTTGCCTTGTTCTGTAACTTTGATGGGAAAGGTGCAACCTAAAGTTATGTTAGGGTCCATCTTGGACTCTTGAGGGTTCTTCCCCTGAAATGGGACACAGTTTCATTCATTTCCCCCAAATTGCATGGCTTTTAGCCTCATGTCTATCATGTAAAGAGCAAGATTACAGTACATGTCATTTTCCCAGAACTTGCTGGTTGATGCACCCTCAAAGTTGTGACTCAGAGGTGCTAATTCTTATCTCTGCAGGAGTCATAGGTCATTACTTGATGAAGCCAGGAGGACCTCATCATCCACCAGAATCAAAGAACTGATCCTGAGGCCACTGAAGTGTGCTGCCCCTACACTTTTGCTCCACATTAGTGCTGTCAGCGTTAATCTTGTTAAAATGACGTTAATGTCATAACTGCATCAACGCAGCAAATCTCCGTTAACAAGCTAACCGCACTAATGTGTTGACACCTTGCAGCCCCAAGCCGCATTGCCGCATTAATGCAGTTATGGCGTTAACATAATTTTAACGACATTAACGCTGCCAACACTACTCCACATACAAATTCTGTCCACGATCAGTGGACAAAGAGCTGAGCAAGCACTGACTGAAAGTCTCAGTGCTTGTTTGCCATTTTTGCAAACGATTCCCTTATCGATTCCAGTTGCCCCGAATGACGTCACCACGTTACGGAGCGTCATTTTACCTGGCAGGAAACACGCGCCTAAGCGGCTCAAACGCTCAAAAGTTTGGTTATACTTTACGAGAACGGATGACAACAGGGCAACTTGCAATACTTGCAAAGTAGATATTTAATTTAGAAATAGGAGGAAACACTACGAATATGCAAAAGCATTTGCTCACAAAACACGCGATAACCTTAATGAATGTCGTGTTTTTAATTCCGCTCCGGACTCGTGAATCTCAACCCAGCAGCAGCGGTAACGTTTGCACGTCCTCTCCCGTCAATGTGGCAGGTAAATAATCAACTAACGGTGCATATTATGTTAGCGCGATTATTATTACTTATTACAAAACCTGCCATTGCTGTGCATTTAGATGACCATGATGAGAGACAGAGTCTGGCTCAGATGCTGGCAGTTCTCGCTGCAGTCTACCGTAGCGTCTCCTTTCAGGCCAGGATAGACGAATGTCACCGAGCAGTGACTAAAATTGTGGTAAAAGGCTTGCACCCATTTGCCACAGCAGATGATTTTCGGTAAGTGAATGTGTTTAATTGTAGGCAGGGACATTACTGGATAGTCTTGTGTAATTGCTACAGAATAATTTATGTTATACTTTGTTATTGCTACAGAAGAATATTTATTTTATTATTTTACATTTACAATGTTTTTTCCTGGGCACCCTGTGACACCCCATTGAAGAGCTGTAGGCTGTGGATCTCTTAAGATCTCACTGTTGGGTTTGTAAGGCCATGTTACTCCTAAATTTCTATCTTGTTCAAAGAGAAGATAAAAAACAAAGTTCTAAACTAATCGACCTTAGTGTTCTCCTTTTTTTTAAAAAGAATCGATAAAGAATCAATAAAGAATCGTTAAACAGAATCGAAAATGGAATCGGAATCGTGAAAATCTTATCAATACCCATCCCTACTTAGGACTTAACCAAGACAGAACCAGAATCAAAACTAGATGATGGTAGTTATTTTTTAGTTATTATTTTTTAATTCTACCAAAGTCCACTATTTAGATTCAGAAAGGTTTATATTTAGCCTTGTTGTGCAAACAAGCCTGCATAACTTAATAAATATAGAATTTGAAAAGTAACAAATGGTATCTAAAAAGTTACACTAGGTACGAGATACATGTTCTGATGAGTTTTGGCAAACAACCATTTGACTAACATGTGTGTCTCACCTGCTCTTGTTCCATCTCTGTTCTGTCCTCATTCTCCATCTCCCTCTCTGCTCCTCTCTCTCTCTCTCTCTCTCTCTTTGTGTAAGAAAGCAAGTCCGTCGAGACTAAGACGAGACCAAGACCACGTAAAAGTGGACCAAGACTGGTCTCGAGACATCCAGCTCTATGCTATACTTCCCCTTGTGGGACTAATAAAGGTATATCAATATCAATACAAGTATTTATCAGAGGGTCTTTTATTTCTGCACACAGCTGCTTTCTGATCAAATCCAGCCACAGTATCTTTGTAGAACATCTGTAAGAGCCACATCGGGCATTACAGCACCGACTGAGACCAAAGGGAGGGTTCGGCTGTAACATGCCACCTGCTTGTTTATGCATTAGGCTCTGTTTGTAATGGTGTAGCTATCATAAGAACTGTGAATATCAGAGTATTGCTGGACTTTTGACCAAGAGCAGCGAACACAGTATATCTGAAGTTTTTTTAAGGATTTTTTCTGGACTTTTTTCAGCGGTACTTGTCATGTACCGCTGATATTCCAAGGTCAGGCTCAGCCCCGCGTCGTCATCTTGCGTTGGTTGGTGTTCTCGTCTATTGGACAATCTGCAATGCTGACAAAGGAGCGCGAACCTGAAGGAAACTCTCAGTGATGCTGAGATCAGCTTTCAACTGATTTCTGTTGAAAGCTGATGTTGGACAGACTGATTTAGACTGAAGTATTTTCATCATTCTTCTCTAACTGAAGAAAATATGTAATAACAATGTGTGATTATTTAGCCTTTAAAGTATTTTCTCTGTCAAAGGATGTAAATCCTGCTTGAATTTTGGAGTGATGCCTTTTTTTTCTGAAAGACACAAAAAGTGTTTTTTCTTCACTCAAGTAAATGCATATCGACAAAAGACAGAACCACCAGAATAAAAAAAGAAGTTTTTTTTTTCTTTCCACATGAGTCTGCATTCTCAGTTCAGTTATTAAAAGCAAAAGAACTATAACACGGATAGAGGGCTAAGTAAAAATACCAAGTTTTTCAGGCCACATGTTCTAGACGCAAGGTTTTTATGTTTATTGTGCATTTTTGTGCAACACGTTACAATGTATAATGTTGATGTTCTAAACACCATTTGTAAATGTAATACCTACAGCAAATTTGGAGGGAAAATAAGAAATTCTAAGACTTTTGACTTTAAGTTCAAATTATTGCCAGGTAAACCTCCATCTGTGCCACTGAAAACAGTTCATCTGACTTTGATTGCAAACATGTTTCCACTTGTCACTTTGGTCTTTACTCTAACATACAGGAAGATCGAGAAAGAACTGGAAAATTAATCAACTGAGCGGAAATGTGTACGTGTGGTCACATTCATCAGCAGATGGTTCGTTTGCTTTATTTGTATTTGTAGCATTCAGCAGCTTATCCATCTTAAAATGTAAAACTTTCCATGACGGACAACAGAAACATTCCAAACAGTGGAAAGATGAATTGTGCATCAGTCAGTTGGATTGCACGATCAAAAGACACAACACTACACTTACTTAATAACGTGATAACTTTTTTTTATTGGGTGATGCCACTGTAGCTACATCTGTCTCATATATACAGTCTATCACAATATTAACTTTTATAAAAAGCTCAGCAATATGGTGTCATGTACTGATATATGGCTATGTCTTAATGTGATGACTTTTGAACCGGATGTTGTTGTCCGGAAGGAGGCCCCGTTAAGTGGCTAGTTGTCAAATCGACTGTATTCAATAAAGCAAGAGAAAGACCGTGCTTTATGTCCTGATTTAATTCAGGGTGCTCTGCCTAATTCAGTATTAAGGTGGGCACACAACAATGGCGACGAGGATGACAGGGACCTGGATTTGTTTTTGTGAGAAGTAGACCCAGCGGCGGCACGGTGTTAGCGAAAACTTGTGGGCTAACATGTAAAAGTCGGGCATTCAACCGTTCGCCTGCTACACTGATCCAGCTACGCTCGGACCGAGATGGACGCGATGGTTAACATCCTTCGAGTTGTTTGCTGATGGGAAAGGTCTTGTTTTGATGGATAATGCTACAGATGTGATCAGACAGCGGAGATGCGCTCTTCTACTGCACTTGGCCGGGCAGGACGTGCGGTACGTCTTCTCCACTCTACCACAGACGGGAGAGGCGAAGGACTACACCGCGGCGGTGACGGCGCTCAACACTTATTTTGTTCCTCAAGTGAATTTTGCATATGCACGCCAAACTTTCCACAAATTGTCCCAAACACCAGGTGAGACTGTGCAACAATTTTGTACACGTTTAAGGCGAGCTGCAAAAGACTGACTTTCCAGGTGACAATGATAACCAGATGAGCGCTTTGAGTACTCCGGGAGAGTAGAAAAGCGCTATATAAGAATCAGTCCATACGGGACGCCATCCTGAGTAAATGCACTTCTGAATATGTACGGAGCAAGCTGCTTGAGGAGGGTCCAGGCTTAACCCTAACTCGCACTTTGGAGGTGGCTTCACACTGTGAACGCGTGGAGGAGCAGATGGCGGCGATGAGCGTCACCGGGGAAAAGAAAGGAGAGGACACGGTCAGCCTGATTTTTACAGCAAAGAAAGAGAAGAACAACAGACCAAAAGCAAAAATGAGAGATGATAATAAAACAGACAGACAGTGTTACAGGTGTGGTTATACTGACCACATGGGCAAAGATCCCAAATGCCCAGCACGAGGACAAACATGTCACAAGTGTAATGGTAAGAACCACTTTTCAAAAATGTGTCGTACAAAAAGACAAAAGAAACAAAATGTGAATGCTGTTGAACAAGATGATTATGCATTTACTGTAAATGATGATAATGTACCTGAGAAACTTACTTTTCTGTTGGGGGAATAGAGTTGAAAATGTTAGTTGACTCTGGAGCTACAAGTAATGTGATGGGAAAAAACATATGGGAAAAGCTAAAAGCTGAAAATATAAAGTGTCACTCATATGTACCCAAAGAGCAGAGGAATTGATATGCATATTCCTCAGCACAGGCACTCACGGTTAAAGGTGCATTCAGATGTGAAATCAAGATTGGTGACAGGACTGAAGAGGCTGAATTTATTGTGATTAGAGGTAATGGTGAACCACTCCTGGGAAAAAGACTGCTACAAAGTCAGGAGTGTTGAAAATAGGTGAAAATGTGGCGGCTGTCACAGATTTAAAGCACACTCTTAAAGAAAAGTATCCAAAAGTGTTCAAAGGAGTAGGAAAGTTAAACACAAAACAGATCAGCCTGTACATTGATCCAAACGTGAAACCAGTAGCACAGCCACTGAGGCGCATACCTTATCACTTGAGGGATGCAGTGGAGAAAAAGATCAATGAACTAATCGACATGGACATTATAGAACGTGTAGAAGGACCTACACCTTGGGTAAATCCCAAGATAGAAGATAACAAGTAAGACTGGTTTCTGAGTTTTACAGCTGGGGTGGACAATGGCTGTGAACAAAGAGAAACTTGTAAATAACTCATGAACGAGTAAAGTTACGTTGAAACCAAGCACACCATTGTTTTTCTTGTGACATTACCAACAAGTTTGATGTGTCACATGGCCCTCTTCCTATTGAAAAAACAAAAGTTGTATTATAGATGGCCGACTTCTAAATGGCCACCATGGTCACCACCCATCTTGAGGAGTTTGCCCCCTCACATATACTAATGTGCCACAAACAGGACTTTAACACCAACAACTCCCATGTTATTACGGTGTATCCATATAAATGGCCCACCCTGTATTTCAACACTCAATTGACAGTCACACCATCCCCCAGCTGTGGAAACACTCCACTGTCATCCCCATCCCCAAAAGAAACAACCCAAAGTCTCTGAATGATCTTCGTCCTGTGGCCCTCACCTCCCTTGTGATAAAGGCCATGGAGAAGATCATAAAACAACACATCGTAACAGCAACTGACCCCCTGATGGACCCACTCCAGTTTGCTTACCGTGCATGCAGAGGTGTTGATGATTATTAAATCCAGTTCTTTGTATTCTTTAACGGCAAAGAAAGACACGGCTCAAAGTGGTCAAACCTCATAAAATGATCTTTAATTTTACATATTCCGGAATATGGAGACTGAGCAGAGAGACAACATCAGCTTCAGTCTGAAAAAGCAGCAGCCTGTCTGATTATTTATATACTTCCTCTTCACGTCACGCACACTTTAAGTTTCGATCAAACACTCTACTTAGTTTCACTTTCTGCCTGCGGCTCCTGTGCTCTGCAAAAGCATGCAGTTTCCTGTCAGTACTCTTGGCTCAGACTCTACTCAGAGACGGCCCTTTTAGACTATATTAAAAACAAGTAACAATAAGCACTAACAATAAATTTATTTTATGACATGATGATTTATCTTGGACTCCATCCACAAGCATCTGGAGCTCCCCGACTCCTCCGCCAGACTTCTGTTTGCTGATTTCTCATCAGCGTTCAACACCGTGCAGCCTCATATCCCACCACTGAACTTTCCTCCTGATTTCACCTGGACGATCAGCTAATCCTGTGGATATTGAACTTTTTGACCAACAGGACTCAGAAACTTTGGGTCAACAACTCTCTTTCCAGTCTCTGTTCCACCTCCACTGGCTCCCCCCAGGGCTGTGTGCTCTCCCCCCTGCTCTTCATCCTCTACACCGATGACTGCAGATCCACACAGCCCAACTGTCACCTGGTTAAATATACTAACGACACAGTTCTCCTGTCACTGCTGTCAGGCCCCTCACAACACCACGGACCCGCTCTGCAGGAGTTTGTAGAGTGGTGTGACAGCTCCAAACTTGAACTGAACGTCTGAACGTGAGCAAAACCAAAGAGATGGTGGTGACCTTCTCCAGTAGGCAGAGGGATCTGGCTGCTTCAGTCACCACCACCATCTTTGGGAAACCAGTGGAGGTAGTTGAGGAGTACAAATACCTGGGAACCAATTTTGACAACCTCCTGAAATTCTCTGCCAACACAGAGGAGATTCTCAGGAGCTGCCACCAATGGCTATACCTCCTTAGGAAACTCAACTCCTTTGGAGTCAGTACATCCATCATGATGACTTTTTACTATGCATTCCTGGAAAGCATCATGACCTTCTCCATCACCTGTTGGTTCCACTCCCTCAGCCTTAAGAACAGGAACAAACTGTAGCACAATGCATCAGTGTGCTCTAAAATCATGCAGGCAGGTCTCTGTCAGAACTCTGGCTCAGGTCAGCCAACAGGCCCTTAGACAGGCAGCCAAAATCATCAACAACCCCTCTGACATTCTTCACCCCACATTTCAATGGCTCCCCTCTGGGCAACGCCTCCGCTGCATTTCCTGCAGGACTGAGAGGAAGACAGCCACCTTTGTCCCCAAAGCCACTCTGCTTTTTTAACTCCAGCTGATAAGATCATTTCCTACAGCCATAAACATAAACTACACTCTTCTTATACTGCCGACACTTTACACACTTACAGTTATTTATTCACCTTTCAGGACTCCCAATTTTTCCGGGAGAATCCCAAATTTCAGTGCCCCTCCCGAAAATATCCCGGAGCCACCATTCTCCCGAATTTCTCCCGATTTTACACCCAGACAACAAAATTGAAAAACCATATCCCAGATTGGCCCAGCCAATTCCAGTTTCCAGCAATGGCTACTACTACTGCAGCTACTTAGTTTTAATATTACACTTGTTACTCTTTCTGGGTCGCAAAATAAACTTTTAACATATTTTCAGGCGAGCTGTGTAAACTTCAAATATCTGAGCCGACGAGAACAGCAAAGTCCCGGCACATCGTTTTCAAAACCCCGCGGTCTTTCGCTACTCAGGTTAAAGATGATATATAAGTCACTTAGATAACATAAAAATGTTATTGTTTGGCGTTGTTCGTGAGTAAATCGGTTTGGCTGAGATTAAAGTTATTTGATTAGATTAGATTAGATTAAATAAAACTTTATTAATCCCTTGGGGGGGGGGGGGGGGGTGGTGCTGCTCTTATTGTCCTTATCTTCAACATTATGTTGCTCTGTTGTTTGTTAATTGCCCCTTGGGGATAAATAACGTCTTCTGATTCTGATTCTTATTCTGATTAGTGGAAGGTTTTAAGATTTATAGGTCTGAAACCGTTTAAGAGTTTTGGGAGTAGGGATTACCACAGAATCAGGAGGTTGAAAGATTGTATAGAGTATTAGCAGAGATTCCTAGAGCTTTACTTACAGCTGTAGTTCTCTTCAAGGTGTGTACATTCATGATCATTGTGATTAACTGATTTTGAGAAGCATCTGTCACAGTGTCTGCATTTGTATGGTTTCTCTCCTGTGTGGACTCTTTTATGCTTTTTAAGGTCACCTGCAGTGGTGAATGATGACCCACACTGGTCACAGACGTGCTTTTTAAACCCTTTGTGGAAGAGTTCATGTTGTTTTAATTCACTTGGTGTGGGGAAGCCTTTCCCACATTCTTTGCAGTAGTTCGTTTTGTCTCCTGTGTGTCTACATTGATGTAGTTTTAGGCTTCTTTCCTGGTAAAATTTTTTTCCACAAAGGTCACAACGAAATGCTTACCCACCACCACAACAATGACAGGGTTGAGAACTGGATCCATCTGTGTCGCTCTGCTTCTAAACAAAGACACAAAGACAGTGTAAGTCAGGGAATTCTTTCAGCATTTTTATCCTGGCAGAATTAGCATCTCTGCTAATGTCTAATCACATTTTACTGTCCACATTTTAACACTCAGCTTACTGGGCAAATACAAAACTACCACCATATTACTACTATAATATTTATTACTATGGCGCTCATTTGATACTGCAGTAACACTAACATCATACTAAAGTATTATTGTGGTAATACTGCAACATCACCACAACTTAACATAACCGTTTAATACCAAAGTTGTGCCAAAGAAGTAATGTCATTAATGTAATTGTGAACAACAGCACCAAACTATACAAGTACATAAAGACTATAGAGTCATCAAAATGAAATGAGGACTCTCAGTAAAAAAAATAGTTAATGATGATTGTGGGCAAAGCTGTGCCTTTTTCTTTTCTATTTAAATGATCATTTCCATTAACAAATAAATAAATCTGAGAAAGTTCTCACCAGGTCCCCGAGTTAGATGTCTTTAGTGACTTACAGGACTTCTTTAATATAGAAAGTTAATTTCAAATAAAGTGAATAAATGAAAGTTTTTCTTGACTTACAGGCCCTCAAAATACACACAGGTTATTTAATTAAAAAAAAATTTATTATTATTTTTCCACAGCATGTTTGTAGTGATAACGGGGCGATCGTGGCTCAAGAGTTGGCAGTACATCTTGTAACCGTAAGGTTGCCGGTTCGAGCCCCGGCTTGGACAGTCTCGGTCGTTGTGTCCTTGGGCAACACACTTCACCTGTTGCCTACTGGTGGTGGTCAGAGGGCCCGGTGGCGCCAGTGTCCAGCAGCCTCGCCTGTCAGTGCGCCCCAGGGTGGCTGTGGCTATAATGTTGCTGCCATCACCAGTGTGTGAATGGGTGACTGAATGGGTGGATGACTGAATGTGTAAAGTGCTTTGGGGTCCTTAGGGACTAGTAAAGCGATCTAGGGGGGATCGTGGCTCAAGAGTTGGCAGTTTGTCTTGTAATCGGAAGGTCGCCGATTTGAGCCGCAGATTGGATAGCCTCAGTTGTTGTTTCCTTGGGCAAGACACTTCACCTACCGCCTACTGGTGATGGCCAGAGGGGCCGATGGCGCGATATGGCAGCCTCGCTTCTGTCAGTCTGTCCCAGGGCAGCTGTGGCTACAACTGTAGCTGCCTCCACTAGTGTACGAATGTGTGAGTGAATGAATAGTGGAATTGTACAGCGCTTTGAGGTTCTCGGGGGCGCAGAGCCATTGCAGGGGGGGGCGCGGTATGAAAAGGGGGGGGGACAACGCTTGGACACTGCTAGCACGGGCGGCCACAGAAACGCAAAGCAGGAGATGAAGCGTCGCTGAATATGTTTCCAAACCAACTTCATTCTAAGCCAAAGACTAGAAAATATGGTGAAGCAAATCTTCAAGAGATTGGTTTTCCCTTTGTCCGGAGCACGCTCTGGGCTGCTCAAATCACTGACAAACAGTATCCCATATTCTTGATTTTTAGTTCAGAAACACTTGTAATGACTAACTACTCCTGACATTTTGGAGATGCTAGCTCTTTATACAGTAAAGTTATAGTGGGATACAAATAACATCAGGCTGATCCTGACACGATTTGGTCCCCCTGTTCAAATCACGGACAAACAGTATCCCACAGTTGTTTATGTTTTTGAACCCATTTTGCACAGAGAGGCATTTTTTGAAAAATGTATTGATAGCAATGTTGAATATTATTACACAGGAAAAAAACAACTACACGTAAAATAATCACACCGTGACGCCTCTGCCTTTGACCTACCATTTATCAGCTCAAACATCAAACGACATGAATGCTTTAAAAGCATCAACATCAGCTCTTCTCTGACAGCATGGTGGGAGTTTCTAAAAATGACAGAGTCTTCATTAATCCCATGCAAACGTACACCTATCTGGAACAATCCGGACATATTACAAAACAATAATATGATAAACTTTCTAGATTGGAGTTGCAAAGGAATTAAATACTTGGAACATATATTGGAAGGAACAGACTTTATTTCGTTTGACAGACTAGTTACACAATATGGGATCAACAAGAAACGATTTTTGGAATATCAACAAATTAAATCCATAGTAAAAAAGAAATTTAATCCCAGTGAAGCTGAATTACAAACACCACCAAGTGTGGTACAATTTTTTAATCTAAAACCCCCAAATTATTGTCTAAAATATACAGAACAATTTCTAAAATAGATGAATCAATATCCCTTCCTATTGCAAAATGGGAAGCAGATTTATCGATCAGCTTAGACCAAAACCTTTCAATGGATCAGAAATCCTAGTTTGCAATTAATACAAAATATTACATAGAGTGCACTATACTGGTCATACACCGGACAATTACATCCACGCTCTTTGGTTCTGTCCACCAGTTCAGAAGTTTTGGCGTGAGATATGTGAAGACTTATCAAAGTGTCTGAAATGTAACATTCCAGCCTCCCCTTTAGTATGCTTGCTGGGCAACTTGGATGAGGTCACTGCAGAAATAAACACAGCCCATGTTGTTTTCACTGCCCTATGCACTGCCAAGAAAATGGTCCTCATTAACTGGAAAAATAAAAATAATCTTAATTCTAACCAATATAAAAACCATCAACCTGACAAATAAAGGCTATCTCTCTCTCTCTAATTATTGTCTATAGCCCACATAATTAAACAATTTAGTTACATAAAACAAGTGAGTTTTGATTGTATGTACTGTACAGCCTGTATAATAGATAAATATGTAGCCCAATAAGTATAAAATCCAGAAAACTACACAACATGGGGTGGTTGCTTTACAAACACAAGTCTAACTTAAGTGTCACTGTTTTTTGTTAGAAACCAATCACATTGTTACAGCTTAAATTACACAAAATGTCAGAAATCTGCACTGTCATGAACAAAAATTTAAACCTAATTTTTCATGATTTCTTGGATTAACCCACTGAGGTCTGAAATACAACTGACCATTTTTGACTCCTTTTAAGTTTACATTTGTATTTCACCCTCAAAATTTCATTTTATTTTTTCCCCTTGCCTTGTTTGGTATCATTCTTTTCAGCTCAACTGAATTTAGTTGTTTATTTTTCACTGACATACTGCATTAGTATTACTGATCTGAAATCACACAAAGAACTTAAAATCCTAGTAGTATTTTTTACTGTAAAAAAACAAAACAGACATGTTGAGTAAATTTTTATAACTTGAAATGCAAATATAAATTGTACATTTATGTACATATACAACTATTTATCTAAAAATGCAGCCAATACACCTGCCGTTTTTTTTTCATTTTCTACAAGCATTTAAAAATATTACTAAAACTAAAATGAGAGAACAATCAGGTGTTGCAATAAGATGCCCCACAAATGATGTGTGCCAGTAAAAAAAAAAATTTGTCCACCAAAAGACAGAACAGCACAGGGATAAACCTGCAGGCCTGACAACAGGAGGGGTATCACTCTGCTGGTTTTCTACTTAGTGACAGTGTTTACACTGCAATGTGCCTTTGTGACATTCATTAGTGCCCTCACTGACACACAAAACAAGACGACTACACAACAGACTAACTACACAGGACAACACAACACACTAAGTAAACACTCCACACTAAACGTCACAAATCTCCCACATCTAAAAACTCTCTCACTCGCTCGCTCTGTCTCGCTGCCGTTACCGTCACTCCCCAACATCCAGGATTATTCACTGTCTCTTCAGATCCATTGTGATCCAGTGATTTCAGTTCTGCATGATCACGCTGATGTTTGCACAGAGCAGATAATGAAGTGAATGTTTTTGCATATAGTAACAGTAAAACTATTTACAGCGTGGGATCCTTTGTGTTTGGAGTATGAACTGAGATTCTTGAAGCTGCTTTTTAACATCACTGTGACAGAATTCATGTCTTTTTAATTCACTTGATGTGGGGAAGCTTCTCCCACATTCTTTGCAGTAGTTCATTTTGTCACCAGTCTGTCTACGTTGATGTTGTTTTACACTCCGTTGCTGACTGAAACTCTTTCCCACCACCACAGTGACGACAGGGTTGAGAACTGGATCCATCTGTGTCGCTCTGCTTCTAAACAAAGACACAAAGACAGTGAAGGTCAGGCAATTCCTTCAACATTTTTATCCTGAATGTTACCTGAAATAAAGAGCATCTCTGCCAATGTCCACATTTTACTGTTTACACTATAAAACTCAGCTTACTGGGCGAAAATGACTCTTCATTTGTAGGTAATCTACTTATTGGGAAGATTGGTGGTTAAACCCCTGGATGCTCTACTCTGCATGGCACAAGATACTGACCCCAAGCTGCTCTCCGATGCATCCATTGGATTGTGAATGTCAGATAGATAGGAAGGGGAGAAGCTTTTAAAACTTTACTTTTTCCAACAAGTTTCAGGAGATTTGTATCACATTTGACTCAATATTCTGTCCATAAAGTTTTCATGTCTAATTTAGCTTTGAAATTAACCCTCTCAGGCTCAAATTAAACTTTTTGTTGCTAATGCACAACCAAGTCCTGCAGTGGTACTTCTGAGTAAAAAAAAACTCATAAAATATGTATGTGGGGTAATCAGGTTGTTAGTTTTTAACTGTTGCAAATCAGCAACGCCTGCCTTGAGAGGGTTAAACTTCATTTACATAATACTCCAAAATAGCGGCAACAGTACAAATATAAATACATACCTCGCAGTAACTGCACTTATAGTCTCTTTCTGGTGTGGATCTGACGGTGAACTCTCAAGGAGCGTGGCTCTTTAAAAGTCTTTTCACACAGGTTGCATTTATAAGGTCTCTCCTCAGTGTGGGTACGTTTGTGGCGTTGCAAGTGTGGATATGTTGTAAACAGTTTGCCACACAGATCACAGGAGTAAACATTATGTCTGGTGTGAATCCGTACGTGAATATTGCGGTAACCTAGCGTCCTGAAAGTTTTTCCACAAATGTCACAGCTGTACGCCTTAATTCCAGAGTGGGTAACTAGATGATGTCGTAAGATGCTACTGAAAGCAAAGGCTTTACCACACTGATCACAGCTGTACGCCTTGATTCCAGAGTGGGTAACTTGATGATGTCTTAAGGTGCTACTGCAACTGAAAGCCTTACCACACAACTTACAGCTGTATGGTTTAACTCCACTGTGGATGACTTGGTGTCTTTTTAAGTTTCCAGCCTGGGAAAAAGACTTTCCACACAACTCACACATGTACGATTTAACTCCACTGTGGATGAGTTGGTGTTTTTTCAAGTTTCCAGGATCATTAAAAGACTTTCCACACAAGTCGCAGCTGTATGCTTTAAATCCAGAGTGAGTAACTTGATGACGTTGTAAGTGGCTACTGCAAACAAAAGTTTTTCGACACTGATCACAGCTGTATGCCTTGATTCCAGAGTGGGTAAATTGATGACGTCGTAAGTTACCACTGCAAGTAAAAGTTTTTCCACACTGATCACAGTTGTACGCCTTAATTCCAGAGTGGATGAGTTGATGACGCTGTAAGTTACCACTGCAAGTAAAAGCTTTACCACACAACTCACAGCTGTACGCTTTCTCTTCACTGTGGATGAGTTTGTGTGTTTTTAACCTTCCAGGATGGGTATAAGACTTTCCACACAACTCACAGCTGTACGCTTTAACTCCACTGTGGATGACTTGGTGTGATATTAGGTGTCCTTTCTGGGTAAAACCTTTTCCACACAAGTCACATCTGTATGGTTTATCTCCACTGTGGACGAGTTGGTGTGCTTTAAAGTTTCCAAGATGGGTAAAATTCTTCCCACACTCATCACAGCTGTATTTTTTCTCTCCCTTTATTCTGTGAGGTTTGTCGGCCTCCTGAGAGCGCTGACTTCTCGCTCCGTGTTGGTCCTGCAGTGACAGAGATACAAACAGAGGCAGTGAGTGAAATGCAGTCGTGGACTAAACTGAAACTGCCTCCATTAGTGGGATCCAAGAGGTCAACAAACACATTGTAGGTGGATGACTTGATGTGTTTTTAAGCTTGTCCACTCTGGACAGAATCAACTTTTTGGAGACATTGTAGGTGTGTTGCACCCCAGTCTAGGGGTACAGGACCATAACATAAGGGTAAGAAAGGAAGTGACCCCACCCGGGTCCCCCAAACCATACCCAGAAGCCAATCTTTGAAGTGAACGGTGGTTTATTTGTGTCTACACTATCTATTTACAAGTGAACAAATTTACACACTATATACAAAAACTCAGTTAATCTCAGGAGCCACACACGGGTAACACAAGGTTTGGAAGCCAGGGTCAGGTCTGCTGCTGTCAGGCGCTGCCGCCGACAACTGCTGGTGAGGCATCTTTTAAAAACAGCCACATGATCAGGGGACCAATCAGCCACCGCCAGCTCTCCAATCAGGAAGGACCTGTAGATTCTTAAAGACATAGAACACCACAAAATATACAGCTGGCCAGGGCCGTAACACTGCCCTTCCCAAGACCAAACATCTCCCCTACAGATGTTTGGCACTTAGGAGTGGAGAAAACCACTCGACAGTACATCTGCTTTCACATTCTTGGTTCCTTTTTTATGATGGATCTCCAAATTAAAATCCTTTACTGAGAGTTACCATCTCATGAGCCTCTAGTTGGAACTTTGTATTCTAGTCAAAAACACAAAGGCTTGTGATCGGTGTAGACAACAACAGGCGATGAACTGCAACCTATATATGTTGTAGCGCCAAAATGAACCAAAATGTGGTAGTGCAAGCAACAGGGAAAGAGAATCTTTATCTATGGTACTGTAATTTTGCTGGTGAATGTTGAACTTCCTTTAAAAGTAACCGATTGGATGATCAACACCCTGCTCATCCTTCTGCAACAGCACCTCACCTGCACAGCTGGCGCTGGCATCCACCTCTAGTTTGAAAGGACGCATAAAAATCAAGAACACGGCAAATCTCACATCTAGTGCAAGGCACAGGGAAATGTAGGACAGCTTGAATTTTGGCCAGGAGGGGGCGCACCTGACCCTGACCCACCTGCTTCACTAGATAAGCCACAGTGGCTTATCTAGTGAAGGTGTTGGAATGTGGCAGGGGCATTTCGAATGGCAATAATAATAATAAAAATAAATAATAATAATAACAATAATAATAACTAATAACTTAGTTGGTTTTACACTGATCTCCACGCAACATTGCAGAGGCATGTCAACCAGGACAGCCCTACAACGTCCAGAGCCTTCAGGAACTCGGGGCGGACCTAATCAACACCAGGGGCTCTGCCACCAAGGAGTTGTTTAACTGCCTCAGTGACCTCGCCCCCGGAAATTGGCGGGTCATTCCCCTCATCCCCAGACTCTGCTTCCTCCTCGGAAGACGCGTCAGTGGGATTGAGGAGGTCCTCGAAGTATTCCTTCCACCGCCTGACAATTCTCTCAGTCAACGTCAGCAGCACTCCGCCAGCACTATACACAGTGCAGGAAGAGCACCGCTTTCCCCTCCTGAGACGCCTGGGGCAGTACCCGTGGACTGGCAGACCAGGGTGGTGGTCCCCATCTTTAAGAAGGGGTGTGTTCCAACTACAGGGGGATCACACTCCTCAGCCTCCCTGGGAAAGTCTATGCCAGGGTGCTGGAAAGGAGAGTTTGTCCGCTAGTCGAACCTCGGATACAGGAGAAACAATGCGGTTTTCGTCCTGGTCATGGAACACTGGACCAGCTCTTTATCCTCTCGAGGATACTTGAGGGTGCATGGGAGTTTGCCCAACCAGTCTACATGTGTTTTGTGGACTTGGAGAAGGCATTCGACCGTGTCCCTCGGGGTGTCCTGTGGGAGGTGTTGCGGGAGTATGGGGTGTCTGGCCCATTGCTACGGGCCATTCGATCCCTATACAACCGTTGCAAGAGCTTGGTTCGCATTGCCGGCAATAAGTCGGACTCGTTCCCGGTGGGTGATGGGCTCCGCCAGGGCTGCCCTTTGTCACCGGTTCTGTTCATAATTTTTATGGACAGGATTTCTAGGCGCAGCCAAGTGGCGGAGGGCTTTCACTTTGGTGGCCTCAGAATCTCATCTCTGATTTTTGCGGATGATGTGGTTCTGTTGGCTTCATCGGGTGAGGGCCTCCAGCTCGCACTGGAGCGGTTCGCAGCCGAGTGTGAAGCAGCGGGAATGAGGATCAGCACCTCCAAATCTGAGGCCATGGTTCTCAGCCGGAAAAGGGTGGAGTGCCCACTCCGGGTCGGGGTTGAGTTCCTGCCCCAAGTGGAGGAGTTCAAGTATCTCGGGGTCTTGTTCGCGAGTGATGGGAGAAGGGAGCCGGAGATCGACAGACGGATTGGGGCTGCAGCTGCAGTAATGCGGACGCTGCACCGGTCCGTCGTGGTGAAGAGGGAGCTGAGTGTAAAAGCGAAGCTCTCAATTTACCGGTCGATCTACGTCCCTACCCTCACCTATGGCCACGAGCTGTGGGTAGTGACCGAAAGGACGAGATCGCGGATACAAGCGGCAGAAATGAGCTTCCTCCGAAGAGTGGCTGGCCTCTCCCTTAGAGATAGGGTGAGAAGTTCGGCCATCCGAGAGGGGCTCAGAGTAGAGCCGCTGCTGCTCCACATCGAAAGGAGCCAGCTGAGGTGGTTCGGGCATCTGACAAGGATGCCCCCTGGGCGCCTCCTGGGTGAGGTGTTCCAGGCATGTCCCACCGGGAGGAGGCCCCGGGGAAGACCCAGGACACGCTGGAGAGATTATATCTCTCGGCTGGCCTGGGACCGCCTTGGTGTTCCCCCGGATAAGGTGGAGGAGGTGGCCAGGGAGAGGGAGGTCTGGGCCTCTTTGCTTAGGCTGCTGTCCCCGCGACCCGGCCTCGGATAAAGCGGATGAAGATGGATGGATGGATGGATGGATGGATGGTTTTACACTGACCTGATAAAGGTGACAGGAGCGGCAGTACCTAGTTACATCTGTTTTTAACCCTGGCCACAAAAAGTGATGCAGAATACGATGGTTTTTCTAATTCCTAAATGTCCAGAGAAACTGTCATGTGCAAGACTGATTACTTGGGGTCGGAACCTTTGTGATACAACTACATGTTGAAATACATTCCACCCAAGATCACTTGATGAGGGAGGGTGCCATTTACGCATTAACACATTGTTGTCAATGCTGTAAACATGGGGGTTTGCTTGTTGGAATTTACAGCAAGTAAACATTTGGCCAGAGTTGGATCATTTTGTTGCACATGGACAAAATCTGCTTTGCTTACCTCAATAGACAGGTCAGGTGTAGCAGGTAGCAGGCTATCAGACACACATTTTTCTTCTTTTTCCACAGGTGGCTCAGCTTTCTCAGGATCATCTTCAGAACACAAGAAAGAATCAGACAAATCAACATCACTGTATCGGTGCTTATACACACATGTGACGACACAGGCAGGGAAAACAGAAGGCAGACTGTCAGCAGCAGATTCAGAAACAAAAACCAAATCATCGATGGGGTTTTCAATTACCTCGGAGATTGGGAAAATCTTTCCATTTGCTAGATCATTCCCCAGAATAATAGTAACCGCCTGTACGTGCAAGCGAGGGCGCACCCCAATTGCTACCGGGCCCGAAACGAGAGGTGACTGTAGGAAAACTGTGTAGCGGAGCCCGTGACACACACATACATCTCCACTCCCCACACGAGAGCATCAGCACCACAAAACAAGTTACTAGAAAAAGGCAACGCGCTATCCAAAATGAGAGACTTGGTAGCCCCAGTGTCACGCAAAATCACAATCAGCACACGATCCTCCTCTTTTCCAGTAGGTGAGGCGAACGCTTTTGAAAACAAAGGTCAGGAGGATCTGACGGGATTAGGCATAGAGACCAACCGACTCAAACCTGGAGAAAACCAACACTCTCCAGGTTTGAGTTTGCTCTTAGGGACGAAGTGATGGACAATTAGCAAAGACATGGCTGGTGTCATGGCAATAGAAGCATTCATGAACGTTCATGGGAACTGGATCAGGGTGCGTTTGATGCGCAGGAGAAACCCTTAAGCTCCTCGCAGGCGCAGACAACGGAGTATATTCACACAGCTGAAAATGTAGCGCAATGGGTCAACAGAAACTCATCTGCAAGAACAGCAACTTTACAAAATGAATCCACCTTTTGCTCATTGAGGTACATAACAACATTTTCTGGAAGACACGTTTTGAATTCTTCCAACAGAACCAACTGTCTTAGCTAAGTAAAATCCTTCACTTGCACCTAACTACTTATCAAACAGGAGAGCCTTCTCCCTGGCAAACTCTACATGTGTTTGATTGGCAGATTTTTCGCAGGACCGAAACATTTGGCAACATGCCTCAGGAACTAACTCATAAAACATTAAAATAGCGGATTTCACAATTTCATAATCCCGACTGTGATCAATGGATAAGCTCGTGCACACTTCTTGTGCTTTCCCCACCAATTTGCACTGCAACAACAAACTCCACACGTCCTTGGGCCATTTTAAAGTGGTTGCGATGCGTTCAAAGGCATTAAAGTAAGAGTCAACCTTACTTTCTCTGAAAGGTGGCACTAAGGCAATTTGCTTTCTTGCATCAAACTGGTCAGAGGAGAATCAGTCAGAAGTTTTACTCACAATTTTACTCAATGGGGTAGAGGTAACAGTGCTCCATAGGCCTTATTCGGAGAAGCATTAGCTCAGCTTCTTTGGCTTTAGCCTAAAGCTCCACCTCTTTCAGGCAAAGGGCAAGCTTAAGATCATCTGTAATCAATTCTGGTAATTGTCTGGCCAGGATAATGTTTGGGACTTGAAAGGCAGCAGGAGCCTCCATCCACCACCAAACCTCCAGACGCATCAACCGGTCGAAGTTTCACCTTCGCAATTACCCCTATTTCCACCATCTGCTCTGCCAGACACTGCTTAATTTCTGCTTTTTTTGGATTCAAGAGGACACTAACATTAAACAAATTTGCCACCAACAACAAAACTGCCTTGGTGCATTGATCCAACTTATCCATGGTGGGTTGTTGTGCAAAATAATCCACATCAAAGTAATTACGGCTAGTTTACCCATTACACCGCAAGAAAGCTGCCAACCAAAAGCTGAAGGAAACCTACAAAACACAATGAGCAAAAAAAAAAAAAAGGCAAACAAAAAGAGCGTAGAAGCTCCCACTTTATTTTCCGCCCCAGTCTAAGGATACGCTTGAAGTCCACTGTGGATGAACTGGTGTCTTTTTAAGCCTCCAGCCTGGGTAAAAGACTTTACAAACAACTCACCTATGTACACTTTAACTCCACTGTGGATTAGTTGGTGTTTTTTCAAGTCTGCAGGATCGTTAAAAGACTTTCCACACAAGTCGCAGCTGTATGGTTTAAATCCAGAGTGAGTAACTTGGTGACGTCGTAAGGTGCTACTCCGAGCAAAAGCTTTACCACATTGACCACAGCTGTACGCCTTGATTCCAGAGTGGATGAGTTGATGACGCTGTAAGTTACCTCTGTAAGTAAAAGCTTTACCACACAACTCACAACTGTATGGTTCAACTCCACTGTGGATGACTTGGTGTGTTTTTAAGCTTGCAGGGTGGGTAAAAGACTTTCCACATAACTCACAGCTGTATGGTTTAACTCCACCGTGGATGACTTGGTGTGTTTTTAAGCTTGCAGGGTGGGTAAAAGACTTTCCACACAACTCACAGCTGTATGGTTTAATTCCGCTGTGGATGAGCTGGTGTGATTTTAGGTGTCCTTTCTGGGTAAAACGTTTTCCACACAAGTCACATCTGTACGGTTTATCTCCACTGTGGACGAGTTGGTGTGCTTTAAAGTTTCCAAGATGGGTAAAATTCTTCCCACACTCATCACAGCTGTATTTTTTCCCTCCCTTTCTTCTGTGTGGTTTGTCGGCCTCCTGAGAGCGCTGACTTCTCGCTCCGTGTTGGTCCTGCAGTGACAGATACAAAGAGAGGCAGTGAGTGAAATGCAGTTGTGGACTAAACTGAAACTGCCTCCATTAGTGGAATCTAAGAGGTCAACAAACACATTGTAGGTGGATGACTTGGTGTGCTTTTAAGCTTGTCCACTCTGGACAGAATCAACTTTTTGGAGACGTTGTAGGTGTGTTGCACCCCAGTCTAGGTGTACAGGACCATAACATAAGGGTAAGAAAGGAAGTGACCCCAACCGGGTCCCCCAAACCATACCCAGAAGCCAATCTTTGAAGTGAACGGTGGTTTATTTGTGTCTACACTATCTATTTACAAGTGAACTAATTTACACAATATATACAAAAACTCAGTAAATCTCAGGAGCCACACACGGGTAACACAAGGTTTGGAAGCCAGGGTCAGGTCTGCTGTTGTCAGGCGCTGCCGCTGACAACTGCTGGTGAGGCATCTTTTAAAAACAGCCACATGATCAGGGGACCAATCAGCCGCCGCCAGCTCTCCAATCAGGAAGGACCTGTAGATTCTTAAAGACATAGAACACCACAAAATATACAGCTGGCCAGGGCCGTAACACCGCCCTTCCCAACACCAAACATCTCCTGGCCACAAAATGTGATGCAGAATACGATGGTTTTTCTAATTCCTAAATGTCCAGAGAAACTGTCATGTGCAAGACTGATTACTTGGGGTCGGAACCTTTGTGATACAACTACCTGTTGAAATACATTCCACACAAGATCACTTGATGAGGGAGGGTGCCATTTATGCATTAACACGTTGTTGTCAATGCTGTAAACATGGGGGTTTGCTCATTGGAATTTACAGCAAGTAAACATTTGGCCAGAGTTGGATCATTCTGTTGCACATGGACAAAATCTGCTTTGCTTACCTCAATCGACAGGTCAGGTGTAGCAGGTAGCAGGCTATCAGACACACATTTTTCTTCTTTTTCCACAGGTGGCTCAGTTTTCTCAGGATCATCTTCAGAACACAAGAAAGAGTCAGACAAATCAACATCACTGTATCGGCGCTTATACACACATGTGACGACACAGGCAGGGAAAACAGAAGGCAGACTGTCAGCAGCAGATTCAGAAACAAAAACCAAATCATCGATGGGGTTTTCAATTACCTCGGAGATTGGGAAAACCTTTCCATTTGCTAGATCATTCCCCAGAATAATAGTAACTGCCTGTACGTGCAAGTGAGGGCGCACCCCAATTGCTACAGGGCCCGAAACGAGAGGTGACTGTAGGAAAACTGTGTAGCGGAGCCCGTGACACACACATACATCTCCACTCCCCACACGAGAGCATCAGCACCACAAAACGAGTTACTAGAAAAAGGCAACGCGCTATCCAAAATGAGAGACTTGGTAGCCCCAGTGTCACGCAAAATCACAATCAGCACACGATCCTCCTCTTTTCCAGTAGGTGAGGCGAACGCTTTTGAAAACAAAGGTCAGGAGGATCTGACGGGATTAGGCATAGAGACCAACCGACTCAAACCTGGAGAAAACCAACACTCTCCAGGTTTGAGTTTGCTCTTAGGGACGAAGTGATGGACAATTAGCAATGACATGGCTGGTGTCATGGCAATAAAAGCATTCACGAACGTTCATGGGAACTGGATCAGGGTGCGTTTGATGCGCAGGAGAAACCCTTAAGCTCCTCGCAGGCGCAGACAACGGAGTATATTCACACAGCTGAAAATGTAGCGCAATGGGTCAACAGAAACTCATCTGCAAGAACAGCAACTTTACAAAATGAATCCACCTTTTGCTCATTGAGGTACATAACAACATTTTCTGGAAGACACGTTTTGAATTCTTCCAACAGAACCAACTGTCTTAGCTAAGTAAAATCCTTCACTTTACTTGCACCTAACTACTTATCAAACAGGAGAGCCTTCTCCCTGGCAAACTCTACATGTGTTTGGTTAGCAGATTTTTCGCAGGACCGAAACATTTGGCAACATGCCTCAGGAACTAACTCATAAAACATTAAAATAGTGGATTTCACAATTTCATAATCCCGACTGTGATCAATGGATAAGCTCGTGCACACTTCTTGTGCTTTCCCCACCAATTTGCACTGCAACAACAAACTCCACACGTCCTTGGGCCATTTTAAAGTGGTTGCGATGCGTTCAAAGGCATTAAAGTAAGAGTCAACCTTACTTTCTCTGAAAGGTGGCACTAAGGCAATTTGCTTTCTTGCATCAAACTGGTCAGAGAAGAATCAGTCAGAAGTTTTACTCACAATTTTACTCAATGGGGTAGAGGTAACATTGCTCCATAGGTAGGGATGGGTACCGGGATCCGGTGCCATGATGGCACTGGTTCTGACATAAACAGTAGTAACCAGACCGAAAAGCAGCGCATATTTCGGTGCTTTATTTCCTGAGCTGTGATACACTTTAGATTCTAGCCAATCATTTTACGTTTCCGAGGATAGTAGGCGGGTCCAGGTACGTATGTTCTTTTAGAGCAGAACTACAGACTAAAAATGCCCAAGGCGAAGCGGTCAAAAGTCTGGCTGTACTTCACAGCAAAAGATGCAAACTCAGCAGCCTGCAACAAGTGCTTTAAGCTGATACTGTGATACTGTCAAAGGAGGTAACACCTCAAATCTGATGAAACACCTGGCGACGCATAGCGTTTTTTTTAAAGCCGAGAAATGCGCCGTATTTGATAGCTTGCTGCGAGACCTCACACCATGCACATCCACTGCGGGTGTGGTGCCTGTTATCGACCCGGAGTTAGCAACATCCCCCAAGAACCCGAAGAGGAGAGTCCTGGCCCCTAGCCCTGCCAGTGTAGCAGAAATGATGACGGATGATGATGGCAGCAGCAGCCGTTCTTCTCTGCGTGAGTAGCTTAATGCTGTTCGTGTGTAATTTACGTTGCGTAGGCTAACCACGTTATTACATTAATGCATGTAAGGCGAACTAGCAAACATCATCATAGCTACATGCGGCTGTCTTCTTGTTTGATGGCAGATACTCCCTTCACCCTGGCCAAAAAGGCTAAAATGACCAAAGAAAAAGTGGAAAACAGTTAAACATGAGAGGTTTTTGGACAAAGTTGGTGTTTTTTTCCATTGTTTAAGCACTGCTTCCAGCCAAGAATGATACCATATATGCCCTATAGCTGGAGAAAAGGCTAACATTGTTATCTTTTTACAAAAAACAGCTGAACATGAGAGGTTTTTGGACCAATTTAGTGTTCTCCATTCTTTAAGCACCGGTTTGAGCACCGTTTAAGCACCGGCACCATTTCAAAAGTACCGGTTTGGCACCGGTATCGGATAAAACCTAAACGATACCCATCCCTATCCATAGGCCTTATTCGGAGATGCAGTAGCTCAACTTCTTTGGCTTTAGCCTAAAGCATTAAAGTAAGAGTCAACCTTACTTTCTCTGAAAGGTGGCACTAAGGCAATTTGCTTTCTTGCATCAAACTGGTCAGAGGAGAATCAGTCAGAAGTTTTACTCACAATTTTACTCAATGGGGTAGAGGTAACAGTGCTCCATCCCTATCCCCATCCCTATCCATAGGCCTTATTTGGAGATGCAGTAGCTCAACTTCTTTGGCTTTAGCCTAAAGCTCCACCTCTTTCAGGCAAAGGGCAAGCTTAAGATCATCCGTAATCAATTCTGGTAATTGTCTGGCCAGGATAATGTTTGGGACTTGAACGGCAGCAGGAGCCTCCATCCACCACCAAACCTCCAGACACATCAACCGGTCAAAGTTTCACCTTTGCAATTACCCCTATTTCCACCATCTGCTCTGCCAGACACTGCTTAATTTCTGCCTTTTTTGGATTCAAGAGGACACTAACATTAAACAAATTTGCCACCAACAACAAATCTGTCTTGGTGCTTCAATCCAACTTATCCATGGTGGGTTGTTGTACAAAATAATCCACGTCAAAGTAATTACGGCTAGTTTACTCATTACACCACAAGAAAGCTGCCAACCAAAAGCTGAAGGAAACCCACAAAACACAATGAGCAAAAAAAAAAAAGGCGAACGAAAAGAGCGTACAAGTCCCCACTTTATTTTCCGCCCCAGTCTAAGGATACGCCTGAAGTCCACTGTGGATGAACTGGTGTCTTTTTAAGCCTCCAGCCTGGGTAAAAGACATTACAAACAACTCACCTATGTACACTTTAACTCCACTGTGGATGAGTTGGTGTTTTTTCAAGTTTGAAGGATCGTTAAAAGACTTTCCACACAAGTCGCAGCTGTACGGTTTAAATCCAGAGTGGGTAAATTGATGACGTCGTAAGGTGCTACTCTGAGCAAAAGCTTTACCACATTGACCACAACCATACACCTTGATTCCAGAGTGGATGAGTTGATGACGCTGTAAGTTACCTCTGTAAGTAAAAGCTTTACCACACAACTCACAGCTGTATGGTTTAACTCCACTATGGATGACTTGGTGTGTTTTTAACCTTGCAGGGTGGGTAAAAGACTTTCCACACAACTCACAGCAGTATGGTTTAACTCCACCGTGGATGACTTGGTGTGTTTTTAACCTTCCAGGATGGGTAAAAGACTTTCCACACAACTCACAGCTGTATGGTTTAACTCCACTGTGGATGAGCTGGTGTGATTTTAGGTGTCCTTTCTGGGTAAAACGTTTACCACACAAGTCACATCTGTACGGTTTATCTCCACTGTGGACGAGTTGGTGTGCTTTAAAGTTTCCAAGATGGGTAAAATTCTTCCCACACTCATCACAGCTGTATTTTTTCCCTCCCTTTCTTCTGTGAGGTTTGTCGGCCTCCTGAGAGCGCTGACTTCTCGCTCCGTGTTGGTCCTGCAGTGACAGAGATACAAACAGAGGCAGTGAGTTAAATGCAGTCGTGGACTAAACTGAAACTGCCTCCATTAGTGGAATCCAAGAGGTCAACAAACACATTGTAGGTGGATGACTTGGTGTGTTTTTAAGCTTGTCCACTCTGGACAGAATCAACTTTTTGGAGACATTGTAGGTGTGTTGCGCCCCAGTCTAGGGGTACGGGACCATAACATGAGTAAGAAAGGAAGTGACCCCACCCGGGTCCCCCAAACCATACCCAGAAGCCAATCTTTGAAGTGAACGGTTGTTTATTTGTGTCTACAATGAAGAGTTAAGTCCGGTGTGAACAAAGGCCAAAATAACAAACAAAACAAGCTAAGTCAGGAAAGGAGGTGCTACCTAAAACCCTATGTGAAACAAAAAACAAAAGACACACGCTACACCTAACTCCCTAACTGAAATGAACAGGAGAAAACAGCTCAAGAAAATAGTAAGGCAGCTCACTCCTTCTGTTTCAGTGTCTATTTACAAGTGAACTAATTTACACACTATATACAAAAACTCAGTAAATCTCAGGAGTCACACACGGGTAACACAAGGTTTGGAAGCCAGGGTCAGGTCTGCTGCTGTCAGGCGCTGCCGCCGACAACTGCTGATGAGGCATCTTTTAAAAACAGCCACATGATCAGGGGACCAATCAGCCGCTGCCAGTTCTCCAATCAGGAAGGACCTGTAGATTCTTAAAAACTTAAGCTGTCACCTGGAGAGAATGGACAGACTGTTCTCTATTTGTGAAGGACTGCTAGAAAAGTTTAACATAACTAATTGTCTGTCCTGAATCAGTCTCATTAGGTAATGTTCAAATAATTGTATCATTCCAGTGTTTTCAGTGTGGGAGAAAGTACTCAGGGCCTTCAAGTTACACACTATGAAAGGCAGCAACAAGTTTAATATTCAGAAACCTAAAGTATGTATCAGCAGCAGAATGGAGCTAAAAATAAATGTTTGTTTCAGTTCTATGAAGCTTTGAGTATTTTGGATTAGTAGCACTGCTGTGTTTGTTGCATCATATTGCAGTAATTGTTTATATGCTTTATATATTCTGAGCTAAGTTGATCTATAATGTTACATCCAGGGCTCGCAAAATCGCTAGCCTGACGTCCCGGGGCTAGCGATTTTTCCAGTTGGGCTGCCCTGCCCTGCCTGTCGGGCTATCGTAGGAAGGAAAAATATATGTCAATGCTTTTGCATTCTTTCGGAAATGTAGCTGGGTAATTATGTCATTGGCATCGGTGAGCCACTGTCAATATGTGACATATTGAAATCGCGTTTGAATTTGCGCTTGTTTTTTGCTTTCACTTTGCAATCGCGCGAACTGTGTATAGAGAGCGACAGCACTGATTGGTGAGTGATGATAATTTGCGCACCAATTCCTCTGACATCGTCTTATCAATCGTTAGCTTACTATGCAAACATGACAAGTGAAATCTCCCGCAGCTTAAACATGTGAGAGGTTGATCGCGCAGAGAATCGCTGAGCGTTATGTGAGTGTGTGTGTAAAAGCAGCAGGATATATATTTTAGTTCTGCTGAGCCGAATAAGACAGGTCAGGGTGAAGAAGTGACAGCCAAAGAAAAGCTTACCACGAAACGGAAAAGTTATGACAAATCAGACTATAAGGCAAAAAGAAAGTGCAGCTTTATGGTTTCATGGACAAAATAGTTTCTGTGGCTGCTATATGACGAGCTAAATAACCAGAGCTGCACATAAGTGGTCCGCAGGTGCACATTCGCTGTCAAAATAAAAAACGCGCACAAGATAAGAAGTTGCAACGCGTGTTTGCGTTCATAAGATTTTCTGGAGGAGGACAGACATTTGTTTAGAACTCTTAAAGATGTCGAAGAAGCTCCTTTAAGCAATTACTTTGGTGTTCCTCCACCTCCAAAGAAATGTCAGAAGGAGTCCGAACCACAAAAGAAGTGCGTATTCTCGGAAAAGTGGTTGCAGGAGGTGAGCTGGCTTCAAACAAATGATGAACGCACAGAGATGTGGTGCAGAATGTGGCGTGAAAATCCCACTCTAGCGGACAAAAACAGCCTTTTATATGGAAGCAAACGCGTGCTGCAACTTCTTATCTGGTGCACGTCTTTGATTTTGACAGCGAATGCGCACATGCGGACCACTTATGTGCACCCGTGTAAATAACATAATGTTCTGCCGGGTGTGTTGTTGGTTTTCCCTCGAGTCAACAAGCGCCTTTGTTACTGGGACCAGTAATTTTAAGAAAGGCCCCCATTAGAACCCATGAGAAATGCAAGAAATGCATTATTGCTCAGTCTGTAATATCTTTTCCAGAACAAACACCAATTGCAAATAACAAACTAAAAATAAACCTGAAAATCTGTTTAGAACAGCTACTATGTTGCAAAGAGTGAACTACCACTGGCACAATTTAGCAGTCTTTGCAAACTTCAAAAAGCAAATGGCCTCGATCTTGGTTCCACTTACCTCTTACCCGTGACTTCAGTGGAAATTTCAGATTCAGGATCTGACACAGACTGATTCATGTTCACAGTTCTTACAAGTTCATAGAAATTTCTGTTCAATTAGAACCAAGTATTTGAGTTGATGATTGTAATTTTTATACAATGTTGTAATTTGTGTTTCAACAATTTTTTGATTGATGTTTTGTGTCCGTTACAATATTATACTTTAATGTATAATATTGTAACGGACACAAAACAGGAAACAAAACACCAATCAAAAAATTGCTCTTTTTTATTCGGGCTACTTAAACTTATTTTGGGCTACCAAAAACTGAAGAGTCCCTGCCCGAAGGGCTACCAGGGATTTTGAAATTTTGCAAGCCCTGAAGTTACATCAAATTCTATAAGGATGTTATGTGTTTGTATACTTTCTGGCCAGTTTGACCCAATTAGCAGAAGTCAGCCTGTTTAAGGCTCTAATATCTATTCAGTAGGGCTGCACGATTAATCGTTAGAAAATCGCGATCTCAATTCATACTTATGTGCGATCTCATTTCCAAATGACAACGTTTAAAAAAAAAAAAAAGACGACGACGATTGTACCGCATTTTGATCCGGGACGTAATCTGCATGAAAACAAGCGCTCACTCTTCCTGTTCAACAAATGACAAGGGCGGAGCCTTAAACCACGTGATACAGAAGCTGGCTGTTAAAATTGGCAGGGAACAAACAACGGAGAGCACATCAGGGATGACGAGAAAGTGACAGGAGAAAATCCGTCCCGGTCAACCACCCAAACATCGATAACGGGAACCTTATACAGCGCTTCCCTATACCCGTCGAACTCCCGCAGGCACAAAGAAATTACGGAGGCTATTACTTATCACCTGACCAAAGATATGGCTCCATCAACACTCTGCAAAACGAGGGATTTAGGAAAATGATCAACACCCTAGACAAACGCTACACAGTGCCGTCCTGCAACTATTTTTCTATTGTTGCACTACCTGCTCTATACACGCAGTGTCGAGCAACGGTGGAGACGGAATTTCAAGCAGTACAACATTTTGCGGCAACGACAAAATGTGAGACATTTGTTGTTTTATGTTTATTTATTGTTTTTATGTTCAGTCTCAACTGTTACAAAGTTGATGTGCAGTTAATAAGTGCAATAAATATTTATACTGGAAAAGAGAATCGTGAGAGAATCGTGATTCTCATTTTATGCAAAATCGTGCAGCCCTACTATTCAGTATGACTTAAAGCAGTAATGACATGGTCTGATTTTCTCCCCCAATAAAGGAATATTTAATATACAAGTCTACTCTTCATTTTATCAAAAACGTTTATCACAACCTGTAAGAAATTTGTACCCATATTTGTAAGCATTCAGACAGATTTAGTAACGCCAACATATTAAAAAAAAACAATATTTGTCTCTTAGGTATAAAACATCTAACACATTGCTGTGTACATGCTCGAATTTATGTGAAACTATAAAGTGATAGGAAATATAAATAAATGCAACTTAAATCTTTATTGAAGCTCACTATTTGAAACTTAATTCAAGCTCACTGCTTTAACAAAACATAATTAATATAATTAATATAATATTGGCCATATTATGTTTACGTTACCAAAGTCTGGAATGAAAATCACATTATTGAAGAAATCTTGATCACTGCAGAAAAAATGTTTATTGTATGATCAATTCTGAGTTCAGCTGATGATATTGTTGTTTCAGTGTGTGCTGATAAAATATGATCTTTGCTGTTGTTCTTCTGGACCCTCTGTCTCATACTGGGAGTAATGGACAATTCGGTTACCAAAGGCAAGCACAAGAGACTGTTCCAGCTGTTATCTTTTGCGGCCAGGAAGAATATCCTGCTCCTCTGGGGCAGGCCAACAATCCCAACTAAGAAATTCTGGCATAACACTGTTATGGACTGTATTCCCAATGAATATATAACTCGTATGCTCAACTTCACCTTGGACTCTTTCCACAGAACCTGGGACCCATATCTGAAATACGTTGGACCTGTACGGTCATCCTCCTTGTTGCGGGGCTTTCCCAAACTGAATTAATTTGCCTGAATATTGGTCTTATTAGTTTGTTTTGATTCCTTGTGGGGTTGTGGTCTACCTCAACTGCCTTGTATGTGCCTCCGAACTTTGTATTGCTCTGTTTTGTTCTGTTCTGGTTCTTGTGTACTTTTTCTTTTGTCTGCTACTATGGAGAAAATCCCCCAAAAAATATTTTTTAAAAATGATCTTTGTATTTTCTTGTAACTTCTGTGGTTGTTGTTTGTGAACGTAGATTCTATATGTATGGAGGAGCCCAGGATGGAAATGATAAAGCTGCTGATAACAACCAGCTGTGCACACAGTTTCAATAACAGTGTAACTGAGATATTTTTCTCACCTCCTGTGTTGAAGTCATTGTTTCCTCTGTAGTGGCTGAGCTGAGTCCAAAAGGCTGTTCCTCTGCTGCTCCACCAGACTCTTCTCCTCCTGTTACTCAGCTGGGACACAAAAAGTATAGATATGTATTTTATCCCTGACAAGAAGAAGCAGAGCAAATAAACATTACTACACTCCTCAGTGACAACAATACCTATGAAGCTTCAAGGTGAAACCCCAGAAGCAACAACAAAAAGAAAGTCATCATCTGCCTACAAGAACTTGAAAGGGTAAAAGCCACTGAGCTCCCTGCATACCACCACCTTTACCCAGGGGATGCTACACCCTGTTAGGGCTGCCACAAACGATTATTTTGATAGTCGGCTGGTCACAGATTATTTTTGCGATTAGTCGAGTAATCAGATCATCATCCATTGGACGTAAAAACGTACAGATTATTGCACCAGCAGCAGTTTTTAAGTGTTTAAGGTCTGTGCTAACTAAAAATAAAGACAAGATGATAGTTTATTAAATTTAAATGACATTTGCAGATTGTTTCGGTGAAGTTTAATAAACTCCTTGCTATCTAAAATATAACAGGACACCGGAGTAAATTCTCGAGCATCTCACACTTCTGATAATCAGCTGTCTGCTTGATGTTTATTCAGCTGTGTAAAAACTATAACTTTAATCTCAGCCAAACCGATTTACTCAGGAACAAATAAAATACTGAGAAAAGCCAAACAATGACATTTTTAAGTTATCTAAGGGACTTATATATCATGTTTAACCTGAGTAGCGAAAGACGGTGGTGGGTTTGAAAACGGTTTGGCAATTAATTTTACCCGTCAGAGTATTTGTAGCTTATATTCACAAAGGTAGGACGGTTCGCCAAAGAATTTCGTGTTGTGCGCACGCGTAGAAACAACGGGTAGGATGGTTTGTCAGGTAGGATGGATTGCCAGAACACCGGGAGTCCGGTGCCCCCGGCTAGTGGGTAACAGACGTCTCCGAAAACGTCGGAGCGCTTTTGAAAATATGTGGTGTCTTGATAAACTGAGCAGATATTTGAGGTTTACACAGCTACATTCTCGCCTGAAAATATGTTAAACGTTTATTTTGTGACCCAGAAAGAATAATAAGAGTAATATTAAAACTAACTAGCTGCCGCCATTGTTGACAACTGAGCTGGGCTGCGCTATGAATTCTGGGACACAGCTTCTTCTTCTTCGGGGTTTAACTGCAGCTGGCATCCTTGTACATGCAGTGCTGCCATCTTCTGTTTCAGTCCGTTATTACACTCTTAAATCCTACTACTTATTCCTGCGTCTTTTGGGATCTTACAAAGCTTCAAACAACGCGTCGACTATTGAATCAGTCGTCGACGATTTTGATAGTCGACGTAATCGTGACTAGTCGACTAATCGTGGTAGCCCTACACCCTGTATATATGGACTTCCATAGGTCCACAAAGAAGGAGTCCCACTCAGACTCATTGGTAGCAACATAAACTCAGCCACCTACAACATTTCCAAGCACTAGAGCAGGGCAATATGGCCAAAAATATTTATCACGATATAGATTTGAAAATTTGCGATAACGATATAACTGACGATATAATTGATGCGAGACAAAATACAACTCCACAACTTTACTAGCACAACCCCGACCCCCCTACCCCCCATCCATTTATTTTCACTTAAACAAGCAGCTGTTTTTTATGTGCATTAACAGCTATATAAAAATTTAACAGTGCAAATTCCTTGCTGAAAATTTAACCAAAAAACATTTCCAGTAGAAATGGGCTGACATATCCTCAGCATAACCATGTATAATATCCACTGAAGTTAAAAAGAGGTGCTTTGCAACATTAAACTTCAGTGTGGCAAATAAAAAAGTCAAATTTGTATTTTTCGGACCATAAGGTGCACGAGATTATAAGACACATTAAGTGAAACAAAGCAGTCAAATATATCAAACTTTATTCAACTCACTGTTCTTGCTTCCTCCACTTCTGTACCATTGATTCATTAATGCTGTATTCTATCACAGCTGCTCTATTCCCATGTTGTTGCAGTATATTAATGACTAACCTTCTATTGTGGATGGATTATCTCAGTTGTTCTCCTGACCTAAGCTTGGTCTGTTTACAGCATCCTGCCATGCGATTGCATTTGTCTCTAACCATCAGGAACCTTCACGGTAACTTTTATCGAGTGGAAAATAGTTAGGGTTTATCCTCCAGCTTCACTGTTTATGTTATGCTAACATAGCTGCCTTTTTCTGCATGCACCAAACCTCTACAGCAGGACAATAAAGTTATTGTGACCCTGATACTGCAGCAGATCGCTCTGATTTCCTGTTATCACTTCAAAAAGAAATGAGGCTGTAGAGGTTTGGTGCATGCAGAAAAACAGCTGCAGGGACAATGAAAAGACTTTTCTGCTCCAACTTCTCCCAGCATGCTGAGCTAATGATTAGTTGGTGTTTTTCTCCAAACACTCTCTCACTCTTCTCTCAACGTGTTCACAATAAACTGTGAACAGACACCGAGGAGAGCAGCAGAAGACCTCATTCAGGAGCTAAACTCAACATGAACTGAACTCACAGTAAAGTTAGCTCGGTGCTTACCTTTAGATGAGCCCACAAACCGAGAGAAACTCCGTGATGAAGCTGGAACTCTTTCCAAACACAGGAAACAGATCAGGGAGCAGAGACCCACGTGGTTCACGCTGATCTCAGCTACGATCCAGGAGACAAGGGTGGGCAGATCGATGCAGATATCGATAAGGACGTTGGTAGTGGTTTATGATCGATATTTAAGTTTGTTTCTCTCCTCTAACTTCACTGCTTTACTCCCGTTTCATGAAAAAGCAGCTCTCTCTGCTCGACTCCTCTCCTGCACACACACTTTGCTCCGCCCCCTTCTTCCTGCTCTGCTGTGATTCGTTACTTTGCGGTCACGTGGCGCAGCTGTGCTTCGCCAGTAGGTGAGGTACGTCCTATTTCCTTCTATTAATCTTTTTTCCTGGCCTCGACGAAAACTTCATCACTGATAGGAGAATTGCTAAGGACTCAGTAGAAGAGAAGAGCGGTGCTGAGAATTTGAACAGTCTTACTATTGTCTCTCCTAAACAATAGGTGAAACTGCAATGTGCAGAAGATGGACTACAAAATGCGCATCTTGTGTTCTAACTGCTGTTTTATTGTCATTTAAATGCGAAGAGCTTCTGGAAAATAATATGAAAATGTTATACAAAGGTTAGAATTTTAAAGAAGGAATGGTCATTTGACATTAAACGGCTAAAAAGAGACACTGTATCAGTTTCTTACTTAAAGTCATGAACACGAGTATTTCTACTGCATGTTTTTTTTTTGGTTTAAAGTGCCACGTGCGTGACCTCAGTATGACCTGAATTTAGAACAGAAAAAGAAAGGTCATATATTACTGAGTTTAGTTATCCATAAAATCATCACATTCAGTGTAAGATTAAGGTTAACTATTGAACTATTCTAAAGTAAAGGCTTTAAAACCAAGTTGACGCTGAAAGTTTTAACATCACTAATGTCACATAACTTTGCAGACATGTGGCCAACAGTAATGTTTTATTGTTCTTCGCTATTAAACATTTGCACATAAATAGTGGTGGCGGTAATGCACCAATCAGTACCAATAAAATTTAAGAAGAAGAAGACGTTTTTGGATACAAATTGTAAACTCACTGTCTGACCCATACTCCGGAACAGTAGGAGGCGGTAATGCTCCTTTACGTTGGTTGCCAACCGCCGTTAAACACAACGAAGAAGAAGAAAAAGAAGAAGGGGGCGGAGCAAAGTGTTTGTGCAGGAGAGGAGTCGAGCAGAGAGAGCTGCTTTTTCACGAAACGGGAGTAAAGTAGTGAACTTAGAGGAGAGAAACAAAATAAAGTATCGATCATATACCACTACCAACGTTTGGATCGATCTGGATCGTAGCTGAGATCAGCGTGAACCACGTGGGTCTCTGCTCCCTGATCTGTTTCCTGTGTTTGGAAAGAGTTCCAGCTTCATCACGGAGTTTCTCTCGGTTTGTGGGCTCATCTAAAGGTAAGCACCGAGCTAACTTTACTGTGAGTTCAGTTCATGTTGAGTTTAGCTCCTGAATGAGGTCTTCTGCTGCTCTCCTCGGTGTCTGTTCACAGTTTATTGTGAACACGTTGAGAGAAGAGTGAGAGAGTGTTTGCACAGGAAGATGTTAACAAAAACTAATGAAACCGAGATGAAAGTAAACAGTGTTCATATTTGAAAGCACAGAGAATAAAAATATATTGTGTTGGTTAATGTGCAGCTCTATATATCTATCTATATCTATGATTGATAGATGGATAGATCTCATGGGTATTGTTGTCACTGAGGAGTGTAGTAATGTTTATTGTCTCTGCTTCTTCTTGTCAGGGATAAAATACATATCTATACTTTTTGTGTCCCAGCTGAGTAACAGGAGGAGAAGAGTCTGGTGGAGCAGCAGAGGAACAATTTCAGCCATTTGGACTCAGCTCAGCCACTACAGAGGAAACAATGACTTCAACACAAAAGGTGAGAACAATATCTCAGTTACACTGTTATTGAAACTGTGTGCACAGCTGGTTGTTAACAGCATGTTCAGCCCCTATTCTAGGTGTTTAGAGATGCACATAAGATTCTGAGGAGAGAGAAGCAAGTACCCGCCCTGGTTCCCAAGCCAAACGGCCAAAACCAGTTATGAGTAAAAAAAAAGAAGTGATTTTTATTTAATGTCAGGAAGCATAGCTCCAGGGTGAACCCAGGCCAAAATAATACACAAAACCAACTAAGTCCCGCCAGAGGAAACTTAACTAAACCCTAAGGGGAAAAAACAAACAAACAGATGACAATAGCTACTCCTCGCTTCCAAGCTCAGAAACAGGAGAAAAACAGTTCAAAAGAAAAGGTGGCATACCCCTTCAGCTTCAGCCTATAGATGCATAAGCACTGAACATGTACACATGATTGGTGGCTCTAACAGAGCATGCTTACATACATACAATAACAAATAATAACACAAGAATTTGGAATCCAGGGCCAGGTCAGAGTCTGCTGTCAAATCTGGTCACTCTCGCACTTACTCGTTTCTCTCGCTCTCTCCCGGCAGTTGTCAGTGCGGCTTTTTGAACCCAGTCACATGATCAATGGTCTAATCAGCAGCCCACTACTTTTCATTAGTGGAAGGACCTGCAGAGATTCTTATCACACTGTAAAGAAACACAACACAGCAGCTAACACAGACTACTTATGGCCATAACACCCCCCCTCCCCCCTTCCCAAGATCAAAACATCTCCTTTGCAGATGTTTTGACAGTTAGGAATAAAAAACTTCGAGACAGTGCATCCGCTAGTACATTCTCTGTACCCTTTTAATGCTGAATTTCCAGATTGAAATCTTGCACCAAGATAGACCATCTCATAAGTCTTTGGTTCGAATTCTGCATTTACATTAGGAACACGGGGCGACCGTGGCTCAGGGGCTTGGGAAGCGTATCTGTAACCGGAAGGTCGCCGGTTCGATCCCCGGGCTCTCTGTCCTGGTTGTTGTGTCCTTGGGCAAGACACTTCACCTACCGCCTACTGGTGTTGGCCAGAGGGGCCGATGGCGCAATATGGCAGCCTCGCCTCTGTCAGTCTGCCCCAGGGCAGCTGTGGCTACAACCGTAGCTTGCTTCCACCAGTGTGTGAATGAATAGTGGCATTGTAAAGCACGTTGGGTGCCTTGAAAAGCGCTATATAAATCCAATCCATTATTATTATTGTGGTCGGTATAAACAATCACAGGCGAGGGGCTGGAACCAACATACACCTGAAAATGCTGCAACGCAAACAGCAAGGAAAGGGCTTCTTTTTCAATCGTGCTGTACCTTTGCTCATAAACATTGAATTTCTTTGAGAAATAGCTGATTGGGTGATCCACAACTTGTTGATCTTCCTGTAAGAATATGGTACCTGCCCCGTTGGCACTGGCGTCTACCTCTAATTTGAAAGGACGTGCAAAATCAGGGGCAGCCAGCACTGGCAAACTGCGAGCAGAGTTTTGACAGCCTGGAATGCACTCTGACATGCAGAGGACCACACAAAAGGTTTTAACACACTAGTGAGGCTAGTGAGGGGTGCAACTACTTCTGTGAAGTTTTGGCAGAAACCTTAGTAATAACCCACCATGCCGAGAAAACGATGGAGCTCAGGCCGGGTACGGGGTGGGGGCAGGAAAATTCAGTATGGCTTGGATTTTTGCCAAAATAGGGTGTACTTGTCCCCACCCCACCTGTTTCCCTAGATACGTCACAGTGGCTATGCCAAACTCACACTTGGAAACATTGAGGGTGAGGTGTGCCCCTTCCAAGCGACGAAAAACATCAGTGAGCATTTCCGTATGCTCTGACCAAGTGTCTGAGTAGACAATAATATCTAGATACATCTAGATACACTTCACAATTGCTCAGGTTTAGTTTTTTCCTAGGTTCCCCCATACATACAGAATCTACAGTCACAAACAAAAAACACCGAAGTTACAAGAAAATACAAAGATCTTTTTTTTTTTTTTTAACTTTTATTTAACTTTTTTCCCCAACAAATACAAGACTGGTTCACGTCCAAAATAATAATACTGCACAGCACTAGAGTATTACAACATCATGTCCTTAATTATTGTCCATTAGGGTCGAGTTTACAAGTTACTCCCAGTGCTTCCAGTGGTTTCTTCCATTTGTCCAGAAAACTTCGGGAGCTCCCATCAATGTAATGTCCCAAACTGATCAGAGTCATAACATCACTGATGAGCGACTTCCATAGAGAAATGGAGGGAGGCTCAGCCCCCACCCATCTCAACATAATACTTTTCCTGGCCAACATTAACAGAGACTGAATTACATGCTCATGTTGTACCAGTGAAGCAAGGATATATCCCAATAAGCACATTAATGGGTGTTCTGTCACCTGCTGACAAATGGCTGTACTAATATTGGCACAGACCTCTTTCCAAAATGACTGAATAATAGCACATTCCCACAAGCAATGGAATCTAGTGCCCACTCTGACCTTACACTTGAGACAATTTGGAGATGTTCCCATATTATACTTATTATAAATATATGGAGAAATATATACGTTGTGCGGGATTTTGTACTGCAGTTCTTTAAATCGGTTACAAACAGAGATTTTAGATGGAAGGAGCAGGATTTTGTCCCATGCCTGTATATCTATTTCACATTTAAGTAATGTCCCCCAAGATTTTCTCAACCATGCCAGTTTATTCACAATTAGGGCATAAATCTCTGAATAAAACTTTGATACAAAATGTTTACGCTCCCTATTATCTAGAAAGAATTTCTCCAACCGAAAATGATTTAGCATTTTTTTTAACACATAATTTCTCAATTGCAAATACTTATAAAACTCAGTCTTTGACATAGAATACTGGGACTTCAAGGATTCAAATGATTTAAACTCACCATGTTTAAAGAGGACATAAAACCTCTTCACACCTACTTTATGCCATCCCACAAAGCTCGACCCTATGTTTTGCGGTAGAAAGTCTGGATTATTTATAAACGTTGACAAAATATTAAACGGAAGACTACTGTTAAAAAGTTTTCTCAGTTTTCCCCACGTCCACATAGCATTATATATTAGTGGGTTATACTTTATTACGTGAGGTAAATCATTTAAACGTTTCCCTAAAAAGTTAACAGGTGAGGATGGTTTACTTCCTCAATTTTTATCCATGGCAGATCAGAATATTCATGTATCCAGGCAGAAAGAAACCTCGCTTGTATTGAGAGAACATAATTTTCTATGTTTGGCACTCCCCATCCGCCCAGATCTTTCAGTAACTGTAGTGTCTCCAATTTAATTTTGGGTTTTCTTCCTGCCCAAATGAAATCCACCATAGCCTTGTTAATTGTTTATATATAATAGTTATATAGTTATATAGTTATATATAATAGTTTAATATCTTCTGATTTCAAAATTACAAACACCATGCCTATATAATATAGTATTTCGGTAGGATTACCATCTTAATGAGATTTATTCTTCCCAAAAATGATATTGGAAGTGACCTCCATCTTGTCAGCATCTCTTGAAGATCTTGAACCATTCCATGAATATTTTCTCTATATAAGTGACCAACATTTGTTGTAACTTTAACTCCCAAATATACAAAACCTGATGGTGCCCAGTGAAAAGGTTTAACATATAAAGGTTCAGTGTCCTTTCCACTACAAAGAGTCATTATAACAGATTTATCAAAATTTACCTTGTATCCAGATATAAGACCAAAGTCCTTGATACACCTAGTAAGAACAGGTAGAGAGTTAGCAGGGTCAGGCAGTGTCAGAAGAATATCGTCTGCATAGAGCAGGATTTTATGTTGTCTATCCCCAATTTTAACTCCAGGAACACTTGGATTTTGTCTAATGGCCAAAGGCTCAATGGCCAAAGCAAATAATAGTGGTGACAATCGACTACCTTATGCTGTACCACTGCTCAATGTATTTGGGGAGGATAGCAAGCCGTTAGTTAACACTGATGCTATTGGTGATTTGTATATAATTTTGATCCACCCCAAAAAGTTTTTTCCAAACCCAAATCTTCTCTCATAATATTAAATAGACGTCAAGTATTGTAAGAATTCCTCCCCTTAATAAAGCCTGTCTGGTCAGCATGCACAATAGAGCACATTACTTTTTCTAGCCTAAGAGCCAGTATCTTTGAAAGTATCTTATTATCAACACCAAGAAGGCTAATAGGCCTGTAAGATGAGCACAACTCCGGGTTTTTATCTTTTTTAGCTATCAATGTTATATTAGCCTGGTACATAGATTCTGGGAGTTTCAATTCTTCAAATGCTTTATTAAAAACCCTTAATAATAAACTATTTAACTTCACTTTCATTACCTTAAAAAATTCTACTGGGAGGCCATCTGCCCCAGGACATTTCCCTGACTGGAGTGCAGATATTGCTTTGTCCACCTCCATCAATGTGATGGGTGACTCCAGCAGGCTAACCTGAGCTGAGGGAATACTAAGTCGTTTAGAAAAAAGCCTGAGTTAAGCCATGTTATATCCATCTCAGACTGATATAAGTTTGTATAGAATTCTCTAAAGCACTAATCTGACGGTTTGCTACTTGCCTTTCACCATTCACATCCACAATAGCTTTGATAAAAGAACTTGATGAAGTATTCCTTGCAAGACAAGCCAAAAAGCGGTTAGGCTTATTAGCTGATTCAAAAAGCCGTCGTCTGGCAAGAAGGACGTCTCTTTCAGCCTTTCGCATTATCAAATTACGCAGAGATGTCCTGGCAATATTAAGCTCACTTAGTGTTTCAGCTGATTTTGTTACATAATATTGTTTCTCCAGCTTTTTTATATTATTCTAGATCTCTAACTGCCTTGTTAATCGTTGCTTTCTTTTATGACTTGTGTATGAAATAATCATCCCTCTCATGTAAGCCTTATAGCTATCCCATAAAGTTCTTGTGTCGATCTCCCCTTTATCATTTATTTCTAAAAATAATGTTGTTTGCTCTGTTATGAAGTGTATAAATTTCTCATCCAAAAGAGACAGTGTACTCATCTTCCAAGACATGGAGCGCTCAATATGTCTCATGGGTTGAATGGTTAGGACTACAGGAGCATGGTCAGAGAGACCTATATGACCAATATTTACCTGCTGAACTAACTGACTGATACACTTGGACATAAAAATATAATCTATACGAGATGCTGACAAGTGAGGGTTAGAGTAGAAAGTGTATTCTTTAGATAATGGGTTATAGTGTCGCCAGACATCTATAACGTCAAGCTCATTTATAATTTGCCAAAAGGTTTTGGAATTTGGAAAGTAGATTGTGGGGGATATTTATCCATTTTGGGGCATAGAACACAGTTAAAGTCACCCGCTAATATTATATTAGCACAGTCCATGTCCACTAATTGACTGAATAATACTGTGTAAAACTCATCATCCTGTGGATTCGGTGGATATATATTACCTAGGAGAACAATTTCCCCATGCAACATCCCTTTAACCAATATATATCTCCCATCATTGTCCTTGTGAGTGGCTGTAACACTGAAATGAAGGTTTTTGTGTATAAGGGTAATAACCCCCCTTTTATTTGTGGAGTAGGATGAGAAAAACATTTGACCAACCCATTCTCTACAGTATTTTCTATGTTCATCATCTGTCAGATGGGTTTCTTGCAAAAAAGCAATGTGAATCAGATCTTTCTTCAGAGAATTTAAAATTGACTTTCTTTTCATCACATTGTTGGACCCTTTAAAATTCCAAGTAGTTATCTTAACTGACATACAAGAAAAGCAATATATATTTTGTGCTGTTTAGATATTTAACCAAATCTACATTTGACCAGTCTGAACCTATTAACCAAAATAGTTGAACATAAAACAAAAACACTGGTTCCCAGCAAAACCTGAACACAAAGCCTGGAAACCTCAACCCTCCCCAACACAAATAACAAAAAGTAAAGCAAAATAAATTACACATCTAGGTGTACCCTGCTCTAAAGTACAGCTGTAGGGGGATACAGACGCGTAACATACCTGCACTGGAGTGTATGTCAAAAATCAAAGCATACTCTATACCATAGCTCGTTAACAGTACTGTAATGCTGTAAGCCTCGAGTTTGTAACTTACATATGAATGGCACTGTCGTGCACCAACAGTTTATTTAGGTCTTGGCAATTTGCTCACATAGTCCTTGACGTCCTGGGTGGTCGCGACGGAGATACTAGTACCATCAGGGTTAGATATTTTAATGATGTTTGGATAAAGGAAGGAATATTTGATCCCCGCCTCTCGGAGAGCTTTACGCGCATTCACCGACTCCTTTCTCTTCTGTGCCACCTCGGCTGAGAAATCCTGATAGAAGGACACTTTTCCTGCCTCTGTGTTTACGGTACCTTTAGCCCTGGCAGCCTGGAGAATCTTCTGTGTATCGGTGTAGTAATGAAGCCGGACCAGTACTGCACACGGTCCTTCCGTGCCGGTAAGCCTCCTAGGTGGTCCAGTGCGATGAGCTCTATCAACTGTAATGGCACCCTGCTGAAGGCCCAGGACTTCTGGTATCCACTTTTTTAAAAAAGTCCACTGGTGTGCTACCCTCCGCACCTTCATTTAGCCTGACAATCCTCACGTTCTGCCGCCGGCTCTGATTCTCAAAGTTTTCCAGACGCTCCATGGCCTTCTTAAGCTGGGTCTCGAGAGTGGCAATACGTGGCTCACTTGTAGCTGTAACATCTTCCAAGTCCGAGACCCGCTGCTCCACTGTTCCCATTCTTTCTATCAGACTGTCGAATTTCTCAGTGAGCTTGTTTATTGGCTTTATGACTTCGGATATCTTACTATCCAATACTTTCGATATGTTAGAAGTCACCTTGTCCACAATCACGTCATCCCGCAATGTACTTAGTGCATCCTCAGCATCGCACCTGGTCTCATTTTTGGAGCAATTGACTCCTCGTTTGCCCATTTCTCTCTTTTGCTTGATCCAGGGTGTGCAAAAAACTTGTCTAAAGACAATATATAAATTTCGAGGCAGTTTGTTGGCAAAATGAGCTAAAATACCAATATTTTACAGCTGTCCAGTGCAGAGCTGCTCAGCTCGACGCATCACATGACCCCCACAAAGATCATATTTTATCGACACACATTCAAACAACAATATCAGCAGTTGAACTCACAATTTTTTATGAAGTAAAAGATTTTCTCCTGTGATCAATATTTCTTCAATAATGTCATTTTAATTACAACTCTCATTGTAGCACATCATTGTAGTGTAATACTATCACCAGAAGGTGGTGGTAACACACCTACAACGTGTTTGTTGACCTCTTTGATTCCACTAATGGAGGGAGTTTCAGTTTGTTCCACGACTGCATTTCGCTCACTGCCTCTGTTTGTATCTCTGTCACTGCAGGACCAACATGGAGCGAGAAGTCAGCGCTCTCAGGAGGCCGACAAACCTCACAGAAAAAAGGGAGAGAAAAAATACAGCTGTGATGAGTGTGGGAAGGATTTTACTAGGAAGTCGGACCTGAAACGTCATCAACTCATCCACAGTGGAGTTAAAGCATACAGCTGTGAGGAATGTGGTAAAGATTTTCCTCGCAGTAGTGACTTACAACGTCATCAAGTTGCCCACTCTGGAATTAAAGCGTACAGCTGTGACTTGTGTGGAAAGTCTTTTACCCAGGCTGGAAGCTTAAAAACACACCAACTCATCCACAGTGGAGTTAAACCGTACACTTGTAATCAGTGTGATAAAGCTTTTGGTTGCTGTAGCAACTTACAACGTCATCAAGTCACCCACTCTGGAATCAAGGCGTACAGCTGCGACATTTGTGAAAAGTCTTTTAACAATCCTGCAAACTTAAAAAGACACAAAGCTGTCCACAGTGGAGTTAAAGCGTACAACTGTGACTTGTGTGGAAAGTCTTTTACCCGGGCTGAAAGCTTAAAAACACACCAACTCATCCATAGTGGAGTTAAAGCGTACAGCTGTGATCAGTGTGGTAAAGCTTTTGCTCGCAGTAGCTACTTACGATGTCATCAAGTCACCCACTCTGGAATTAAGGCGTACAGCTGTGACATTTGTGGAAAGTCTTTTAACAATCCTGCAAACTTAATAGCACACCAACTTGTCCACAGTGGAGTTAAAGCGTACAGCTGTGATCAGTGTGGTAAAAGTTTTGCTCGCAGTAGCAGCTTACAATATCATCAAGTTACCCACTCTGGAATTAAGGCGTACAGCTGCGACATTTGTGGAAAAACCTTCCGCTGGCTAGTCAGCAGAAATATCCACCAACGCATTCACACTGGCAATGGTGTTTGGTTCTGTGATCAGTGTGACAAACTGTTTGTGACACATAAAGACTTACAGGAGCACATGTTTACCCACACTGAGGAGAGACCATACAAATGTGACCTGTGTGAAAAGGCTTTTAAAACTCCACGTTCCCTGAGAAGACACGAACAGATTCACACCAGAGAGAAACTCTACAAGTGCAGTTACTGTGAGGTATGTATTTATATTTTTACAGTTGCAGTTATTTTGAAGTATTATGTGAATTAAGTTTCATTTCAAAGTAGGACTGGGCCATATCATACCATTCACAGTAATACCGGTGTAATGTTGGGCAACAATAAAAAAAAAAAAATGAAATACAGATACTGCACTATTACCACTATTTTTGGTAGAGCATGCTAGCGGGCCGTCGCTATTACAGTGTTTTTTGTAGTACACAGTGCTCGAAAATCTGTCAAACATTTTAGTACGACTTTGCTAAGCTACGGACCCGCAATGTTTGATGGATTTTCGGAGCATTACGGCTATTGTAGGCAGGAGCCTCGCGGAGTGATACATACTGTGCTTCAACATAATATTACCGTATTGTGTGTGTATAACCTCTTTTTAAGTTTTGTCGATATTATACATGGTTATGTTGCAGATATGTCGGCCAATTTCCACTTGAAATGCCTTTTGGTTAAACTTTCAGCAAGGAATTTGCATTTGCACTGTTACATTTTTATATAACTTTAATGCACATAAAAAAACAGCTGCTTGTTTACATTGATGTTTGGGGTTTTTTTGCACTAATAAAGTTGTGGAATTGTAAAGTATTTTACGGTGGCTGGGAAGTGCAAATCACATTTACAACATGAATAACAAAATAGCATTTCCGAAAACACTTTAACAAGTCCGCAACAAATTAACAAGTGGCCTTTGACGGAAAGGGATTGTCTGACATACCGGAAGTGACTCAACAATAGGGCTTTGGAGTTGACGGGGTCTAGATTTATGCCTGAAGTGCACTACCAGTAAATAATTTGCATTTACTGAGTATGTACTGACTGAGTACCACTGTTCAAAAGTTGAATAAAGAAATAAACAAATTTTTGCCTTTTTTTTTTTTTTTAAATTAAAATCACTTTATAGAACTTTACATCAGTTACAATGTAGAATCCATGTCATTTAAAGTTTACAAATGAAAAAATGTTTACATAAAATCATGACCGTATTTCCATGATATCACCCACTACTAAATTTACTGTATCTTTTGAAAAATTACCGCTATTTATACAGCACAAGACTTAAGAATATTTAAGAAGAGCAAGTTTCATTTTCCCCTGGTTTTACTACCACACTGTTCACCAAAACGCAGCAAACCTTCACCATCTTATCCAGTAGGGTCACCTCTTCACCCTCACATGGAAGAAGTAATCTGATTGGCATGGTGGTTTGTTTGAAGCAGGTCCCTTGTGTAGCGCTGGAACCCAGTCACGATATGTTTCATCCATTTCATAGGCTGGTTTGCTGCAATAATGCCAAATAATTAGCAACTCTATAAATAGATGGTAGTTCTACAAAATCATGGTAAATGGTAAATGGACTGGTTCTTATATAGCGCTTTTCTACTCATCTGAGCACTCAAAGCGCTTTACACAACTTGTGCATTCACCCATTTGCACAAGCACATCTTTCTAAGTGCTTTTTATAGCTAACATTCACACACATTCATACTCCGACGGATGCATCGGAGAGCAATTTGGGGTTAGTATCTTGCCCAAGGATATTTGGCATGCAGACTAGGGGAAGCCAGGAATCGAACCACCAACCTTCCGATCAGTAGATGACCTGCTCTACCACCTGAGCTACAGCCACCCAAGTAGGATGTTTGTTCTAATTTGCTATGAGCTCAGAGTGCATCACAAATAAAACTAATAGGCTATAAAGAGTGATATGAACATATTTAGAACTTACCGGAATGAAAATGTCTGGAGCACCAACAGATATTTGGAGATGGAAGAGAACTGGATATCAGCTCATCTCACAGCTGCTATCCAAAATGGACGCCTTCTTTTGGTAACATCCGATACACGAGCTGCCTCATGTTGCTTCCAGGTGGGGAAAGAATGAAAAGATGAAGAGCCATGTCACCAATCGTCTAGAAACTCCTCACATCGCTTTGTTACATTTATTACCCTGACGGTGCTCGCTGCACTGCATAGATGAATGGAAAATGTTTTGCGCATTTGGTGGCGTTAGCTTTAGCCTCTTCACTCCTTTTTGTGCATCCCGCGTTTAGCTGCTGCTTCTTCTTTCGCTAATTTAAAGGCGCTTTACCGCCACCTGCTGGGCTGGAGTGTGGACAATAACTGTTTTAACCCTCTCAGGCTCAAATTAAACTTTTAGTTGCTAATGCACAACCAAGTCCTGCAGTGGTACTTCTGAGTAAAAAAAACCCTCAAAATATGTATGTGGGGTAATCAGGTTGTTAGTTTTTAACTGTTGCAAATCGGCAACGCCTGCCTTGAGAGGGTTAAGGCCTGGATATTTTCTTAAGAAACTCACCGCTAAAAATCTGGACAATCATTATCTCACCCATACTCTTTTGTAAAATCTCTTCAAACATTAATTGAACACTACTTCTCTGAAAAGCCCTCGTTTAGCTGACTACAAATCACTTTTTCCGTACTACAAATGTGAAGTAAGCCTAATTGTTGAGTCACGTCCGGTATTTCAGACAATCCCTTTCCGTCAAGAGCCACTTGTTAATTTGTTGCGGACTTGTTAAAGTGTTTTCTGATATGTTATTTTGTTGTCATTTTTTTTTTTAAATGTAAAAGTATTTTCGGAAATGTTATTTTGTTGTTGGTGTTTTAAATGTGATTTGCACCTCCCAGCCACCGTAGTATTTTGCCTAGTGTCAATTATATCGTCAGTTATATCGTTATCGCAAATTTTCAAATGTTATTGTGATAAATATTTTTGGTCATATCGCCCTACTCTATTTCAAAGCTACACGAGACATAAAAACTTAATGTAAATAATATTCAGTCAAACCTGACACAAATCTCCTGAAATTTTCCCAATGTTGTAAAAAAGTAAAGTTTTAAAAGCTTCCCCCCTTTCTATCTAACATTCACACTCCAATGGATGCATCGGAGAGCAGCTTGGGGTTAGTATCTTGTGGCATGCAGAGTAGAGCATCCAGAGGTTTAACCACCAATCTTCCCATTAAGTTAATTACCTACAAATGAGTCATTTTTGCCCAGTAAGCTGAGTGTTATAATGTTAATAGTAAAATGTAAATACTGGCAGAGCTGCTCTTTATTTCAGGCGACGTTCAGGATAAAAAATGTTGAAGGAATTCCCTGACTTACACTGTCTTTGTTTAGAAGCAGAGCGACACAGATGGATCCAGTTCTCAACCCTGTCGTCGCTGTGGTGGTGGGAAAGCGTTTCGTTGTGACCTTTGTGGAAAAACTTTCAGTAATCAAGCAAACCTAAATCGACACCAACGTAGACACACTGGAGAGAAAATGAACTACTGCAAAGAATGTGGAAGAGGCTTCCCCACACCAAGTATATTAAAAACGCACGAACTCTGTCATAGAAGGATTAAAAAGCATGTCTGTGACCAGTGTGGGTCATCCTTCACCACTGCAAGTCAGCTTAAAGTACATAAAAGAGTCCACACAGGAGAGAAACCATACAAGTGCAGACACTGTGACAAAAGCTTCTCTCGATCAGATAAATGTAACTATCATGAAGGTACACACATTGAAGGGAACTTCAGCTGTGACCAGTGTGACAAGAACTTCAAGAATATCAGTTCATACTCTGAACACAAACGATCCCATTCTGTAAATAAACTGTTTCACTGTTACCAGTGTGCAAAAACATTCACCTCATTATCTGCTCTGAGCAAACATCAGCGTGATCATGAGACTGGCTGAAATCATTCTCATCATTAAAAATTGGTTCATGATGAATCTGAAGAGACAGACAGTGTTGCTGCGGATTCAAAAGTTTGTTGTGAAAGCTACTGTAACTTCTGCTGAAATCCCTGCTCTGTAATACATCAACTCTTCTAATACATGTTTTCTTTAATGTTTCTTTGAATTTTAATGCTAAAAATGTTATTCTAATTACATTATAATCTTTTCTCCTCTTGGAAACAGTAGTATTTAATAGTAAAAATAATAGTAGTAGTAGTAGTAATAATCATAGTGTAGTAGTAGTAGTAGTAGCATATGAAAGAAATGTCTGACTGATTAATTAATTGGTTTTGTATCACAGGTCTTCAAGCTGACCCACTGTAAAATCTAATTAGTTTACAGAACTTAAAAAAAACTATGTAAACTCGTTGCCTCAAAAAAAATTGAGTAACGTTTTACTCAAGATGATTAAGCTAGGGCAACTTACCCATTTTTAGTACACTGTACATCCTCTTTAGTTCCCAGAATTAAAAAAAAAAACGATGTAAACTCGTTGCCTCAAAAAAACTAAGTAAAGCTTACTTAAGATGACTGTTAAGACAACTTATTCATTGCAAGTCTGCAGTATTAAGAATCCTGTCGCCCCTCAACGCAGCCTCTCACACTGCGCACACACAAACACAGAAATGAAAGAGAAAAGGTGGAGCAGCACAGCGTGTGATCTCAAGAGATGGAGGCACAACTTGTAGGATGAGGCAAGCTCATCCAAGTACGTAAGTGTAGAGCTGCCAGCCAGGCAAAAGAAAAATAGAGCTATATCACGTTATAACTTGAAAAGTTTATTGTTCTAACAATATACTTTTGATGTTCGTACAATATAATATTTATATTGTACGAACGTGATAATTTTGTATATTATAATAACATGATATTATATTGTACAAACATTAAAAGTATATTGTTAGAACAATGAACTTTTCACGTGATAACGTGATATAGCTCTATTTTTCTATTTTTATTTAGAGAAAACTTACCATTTCCTCAGGTTACACGAGTTCAGTTGTTTCACGCTGAAAAGTTGGTTTGTTTTGGCTCTCACTGAAGACACCGACACTGAAGACATAGCTGTTCTTTTGAGCTGCTTTTAAGCGAAACATTCTTAGTATATGAGGCCAAGGCTGTTCATCCTCTTCAGCTCTAACGTAGACGACTGGCTCTGCCATGTTTCTTCTTTCCATGTGTCCGCTACTTTGAAACGCTCGGGCCGCTCTGCCCGCCACAGTTTCAAACTGGTCATGTGACTGCAAGGCCACATCTGATTGGTAAAAAGGTTACCGGAAACTCCACTGGCGGCATGTTATCTAATGTGTTAAACTAATTTTTTTTTTTAAAAAGTAACGAGTCGAATTTTGCAAATGTAGCGGAGTAAAAGTACCGTTTCTTCTTCACAAATGTACTCAAGTAAAAGTAAAAAGTATCGTGCAAAAAAGGTACTTTAAAAGTAAATTTTTTTCAAAAACTTACTCAAGTAAATGTAACGGAGTAAATGTAACTCGTTACTACCCACCTCTGCCAGTCATATGGTAACTTGAACTGAACTAAAGCGCAGTAACCCAGAGTGGAGGCAAAAATAACGTTTCAACAAGGTAATAAAAGGGTACACTTAGCAGTGGCAAATACACAGTGGCTTGGCTAACGTGGTGTGGCGGTGAGCAACCAGGGAAATAGGACGGCAAGGTCAACTGGAGTGAGGCAGGTATGTACTGGTCACACTGAGGAGAGAGGAGAACAGAGTTAGAACGAGAGTCCAGGTGGTTTTCGGAGAAGGTGAGTATGACAGATTTTCCCAGCTTACTTGCAGGAGAAGTGGTAGAGGTGTTGAGGGAGAGGATTGTGAGTCCAGGAGAATTCGAGGAGGCGAGACTGCTGACCTGGGTTCCGTTGATTCCGAGGTGCTGAGAGGGCAGGCAGTTGAGGCACAGAGAGATTTCCAGAGAGCCAGTGTGAAGCCAGAATCTGTCATGGTCTGGGCGAGCCTGAGTAACTTTCCACAGCATCAGCTCTCCTCCTCTGGGTGGAGCCCTTCCTGCCCCTCCCCGTTCCTCAGCTTCAGGCAATTATTCTGGCAGTATTTAGGAGCAGCGCACACAATGAGTCTTCGCCAGATCGTCTGCTAACCTCATCGGTACCTGGACTCGTCATTCCAAACCCTGCCATAGCCTTGCTTCTGGATTCCGGTCAGCTGCTGCTTAATCCTTTTCAGACAAACTGCCATTCTCACCTGCCTGCCTCCCTGCGCACCTATATTGGACTCAGCACCCGCCTGGACCTCGCCTCGCCTCCACCTCCAGCTAATCCCCGCCTGCAAACACGTAAGCCATCCCAGCTTGTCAAAGGGGGAAACACTCACAACTCCTTGGACTGTTCTGATTTTCCTCTCCTACGTTTCAGTGCCCTGGTCTGACACAGTTTCCACCAGCCCCACTCCAGTCTCAGCAGTTTAGTGACCTGACTGTTCCATGCTCGCCCTAGGCCCGCACCTCACAGACGCCACGCTTTTGCACAAAGCTTAATCTTGTTTTTTGTCTTGAATATTTATGTTAGGAACACTTGTAAATAAAAGTTTTTGTTTTTGCAAATCACTTCGAGCTTCCGGTCTTTGGTTCTGCACCTGAGTCCATTCCCCGCCACGGGCCTCTGAGCCCTGACAGAATCAAAGAGGTGAGTGTTAGTTCTGCACCGTGGAGTGTCCTGCAGCTCAAGACAAACAACATAAGCATAACATTTTTGAGAGCGTAAGCATGAAACATGGGAACCGGTTACCAACATCAGGCAGTTGACGAACTGGCAGAGAAGAAACGTCAGCATAGAGCTTAAGCCTGATTGACTCAGTTAGCTCCAGGTGAGTGAAGCTGTGGTGGCCCTGCCCATGGGCAGATCTAAGGAGCCTCAATTTCCAGGCACTCACCCAGACCATGACACTAACAATAACTTTAACCTGTGCAACAAAAATAATACAGTCAGTACTTGTTTTTATTTGCAAAGACGTGCACCCTCTGAAATAAAGGATTTCGTAATATGATTATATTGCTGTGCCAAAGTTGTATGAAGAAGTCAAAGTGACAGTGCTGGACTTTCTCAGCTCAGCAGAGACAATTGCTTTGACATCCGACGCTTGGACTTCGAGAGCCACTGAATTATACGTAACCTTTACAGCACATCACATAACTGACCAGTGGAACCTTCAGTCCCATGGACTACAAACCCGAGCCATGCATGACAGTCACACGGGTGTGCAAATTGCAGCGTTACTAACTGATGCTGTGGCTGAATGGGGATTGAATGCAAAATACCTTGTTGTTGTTACCAATAATGCACCAAGTATGGCTGTTGCGGCTAGACTTGCAGGCATGACGCACGTACAGTGTTTTGCACCCAGTCTGAATCTCGCCTCATAGAAAGCAAGGACAATACAATCTATGGTGCGACGTCTTGGGAGGATCCAATGTGCAACAGCTTTTTTCAGGCGCAACACCACAGCCAGCAATCAGTTGAAACAGAAACAGCACTTCCTTCAGTGACCAGTTCACAGATTAATGATGGACATAATTATAAGATGGGACAGTTCCTGTGATATGATAGAAGGATTTTTATAACAGCAATCGGCCATCTGTGCAACTCTGCTTTGTGCACAAGTCAGTAAGAGTGAAAAAGAAATGTTCACATTACCATTACTTACTACTTACCATGTTCACTGGTAATTGAACTTAAGGGGGCCAGATGTTGCCTTTCCAAGATGGCGCTGTCTCTCGTTTCTGAAATATCTTAACACACCCCCGTTCTCTGCTAGTCATCGGGGCGGGGGGGCTGGGAAGAGATGCTGGCTGTCCGATTGGCCTCCCTGCTGCTGCGGAGCCTGGGCGGTCTGCTTGCCTCCACCCCGGAGGGAAGGGTAACATCTCTTGGGTCTGGGTGCCGTTTTCCCCTCTGGGGGCGAGGATACCTGGACCCGGGGTATAGAGTATGTTTGGGGAGTGTGATTGTGTGTACATGTCCATTTACATTTATTCCTACGTTGGGTGAGTGCTGAGTGTTTGTATATGTGTGCATGAGGGTGGGAATGCATGTCTGTGTCTGTGTGTGCCTGTTTGTCTGTGTCTGTGTGTGCCTGTTTGTCTGTGTCTATATGTCAGGTCGGGTCTTAGACTCCACCTCTCTGGGAACTCCCAGGCCCTCCAAAGTGTGGAGGCCTATCTCCCCTCACCACACTCCCTGCCGGTGACTGATGCCCTCAGGGGTCGGTGCATTGGTGGTTCTTGGTGTCCAGGGCTGGGCGCTCAGGTATGTGCCAGCTCACTCCCGGTGGCTACTTGGCGGGGCCTGGCGCCTGCTGCTCGGTCAGGCCTCTTCCGGGGCGCGGGGGACCCTCGGGCTTCCGGCCTCTGTGCCTGCGGCTCGGTTCACTCTGGCACAGCTGGCTGCCGGCAGAGCCGGCGGGCACGCCGGTGCAGCCCCCTCTAGCTTCTGCCCGGTGGCTACTGGGTGACCCCTCGTCTGGGGATCCTCAGCCCTTCCCATGAAGGTGGCACGGATGCCCCTCCGGTGGTCCTCCTTGGGCTCTTGCACTCTGGGGCCTCTGGATGTCTGGGGCCTGGATCTCCTCCATGCCTGCTTCATGCCCTGGGGGACAGGGCTATGGCTCTCTACATCCTCTTGCAGACCATTACATGGGGAAACCATTTGAATGCAAGCGCGCCGACCCACACAGGTGTGCACACGGGTGTTCACTGTTCGTAGACTTAAATCACACCTTTCTTGGCTGCTACTTCAAAGCACATTGTGCGCTGTCTGTCCTGCGTGCTGCACAACAACATTCAATATTTAGTATTTACTGCTGTTTACACTTAGCTAGATTAATGCGATGGTGTTGCGTTTAGTATGTTGCTTTGTTTTGTTTTTTTTGCTTGTTTTCTATTCTTTTTCTCTCAACAGGTGATCCCGGAGATATTTCCCCCCCCCCCCCCTTTCTCACTGTCCCTCTCCCCTTCTGTTTTTCTTTTCCTTCCTCTTTCTTTCTCCCTTTCCTATCCCTCACTCATGTCTGTCCCGTCTGTAACAACTTAAAATAAAATAAAATAAATAATTTAAAAAAAAAAAAAAAAAGAGTGAAAAAGAAATGTTCACATTACCATTACTTACTACTTACCATGTTCACTGGTAATTGAACTTAAGGGGGCCAGATGTAGCCTTTCCAAGATGGCGCTGTCTCTCGTGTCTGAAATATTTATGTATTGTGTTTATAGTGGTGTCCCTGCTAAGTTTTAAAGAGCCACTCGCTGTTGGTGTATGAGCGACAGAAAATTCTTAATATTTGTGACTTACTGCTGATGCTCCCCTGCGTTAGCCAGCGATTTGGAGGACTCCCACTGCCTCTGGTGTCAGTCTGAATTGATGTGATCCACCCTGGAATCCTTTGAAATGGAAGCGCTGGAGAAGTGGATGTATATGTGGCAGATCAGATCTTGGATGTGGCGTGTCCTTGCCATCAGCGATCTTGGCTGTTTAGAACTTTTCTCTGCCCTCAAACAGCGCTGCCTTCTACCTGTTTACCCAACGTTATCGGAGCATGCTCACCTGACGCGGTTTTATTGGTCACCATGCTGACAAAATATGAGGGGAGCTAGAGCACATATAAACCACTTGCAAGTACTGCATATTAAACCTGCTCAACACTGGCCCCAGCCAGTTTCTTTCACAATAGATCATAAGAAAATCATAACCGCTTATTCTACTAAAAGATGAAAGAGAAAACAAACATTCTAATCAATTAAGCTTAAGCATACAAGCAATTACTTATGAATAAATTTTAATCATAGCTAAATCAAACTCCCTGAATGTCCTAACATGATCATAAAGCCCCTTATTTCAAATTAAACACCAAATCCCCCCTTCTTGACACACCTCATTTGTCAAATAAGCTAAAACCAGCTACTAAAACTGAAAATACTTCACAGGAAAAGCTTAGTCACGTCATTTCTCTAAAACTCTCAGCAATTCTCCTCTAGGGTATATTTGCTCCGGGCCTCCAAACCTGTATTTAGGAATAAAATCAGCCTAATCATCATGTTAAACCTTTTACACCACTGGCTCCATTCAAACCTGCCTAGAAACAACACTACTTTGCTCCTGCTTTAAAGGAAAAACCCTTGGTCATTTCGTCAAGTGTTTGTTATTCTATAACTGCATTTTATATGAAAAGTCTATCAATCTCCTATGTGACTCATAAATATTACTTTTGTTTTAGTTATTTTCCTCTATAAACTTCAATTAACTTCTGCAGTGGCCTATTTTGTTAATGGTATGAGTTATATCAAAAAGTTTCTCCCCTTTAGCATTTGGCATTTTCCCAACAATATAATGTACTGCCATAATCCAAACCCAGTCAATAAAACAGAATTTTCTCAAAGCAAACATTAGCAACCCAAAATCAGCAGCCAAAAGATTAAGTCTGCAAAGCATCCCCTTTCTCTCCCCAACCTAGTCAATTGTTTGTCCCCTTTTATTCATGCTAACCCACATTCACTAATTCACACACATTCACTCAAAAGAAAAAAACAACTGTCTATCATTTTTGGTCTGGATTGACACATGGCAATCCTTTTAGACATGAACTCCCAGGTTGCCACATGTGGCTTCTCCTCAGCCAGTTGTAATCTGGAGAAGGTCACCTTATATTTGCTGTCCCGAAGCACCATGCAGGACAGACGAGCTCTACAGAGGGTTGTGCGTTCAGCTGAGCGCACCATCCGCTCCGAGCTCCCTGACCTGCACTCAATCTACAGCAGGCGGTGCTGGACCAAGGCCAGGAAGATCGTGAAGGACCTCAGCCATCCCAACAACGGACTGTTCTCTCTGTTGAGGTCAGGAAAGCGATTCCGCTCCCTGAAGACCAACACAGAGAGACTGAGGAGGAGCTTCTTCCCGCAGGCGATACGGTCTCTCAATCACACCACCACACAGTACTGACCCACACATATAGTTCTTACACACACACTGGACATTCTGGACATTTGTTTACACTTCATCACTTTAAGCATATTTGCACTGCACAAGACACTGTATAATGTGGATTGCAGCTGCTGTTATTGTGTGTATATATATTTATATTTCTCTTACATTCTTATAAATGTCTATACTTTGTATTTTGTTGTACAGTTATCTTATTTTCAACTTTAATTTATATATTTTTATCTTATTCTTTCCCAGTTAAATTTACCCTTCATTCTAATTTGTGTTGTACAGTTATCTCATTCTTAACTTAATTTTTTTATATTTTATTTTATTCCTTCCTGGTTAAATTTACCCTTTTTTATTTTCATATTTATTTATTTCCTATCTTATTCATAGCCTTTTCTTTTTTCTTTAGGTCACGAGCAGTTGTCCAAGCATTTCACTACATATCATACTGTGTATGACTGTGTATGTGACAAATAAAAATTTGAATTTGAATTTGAAAAAAATTTCAACGCTGTTAATTCAATCTTGCAGGCCTGCTTACAAAAAATGAGAAAAAAAGAGAGCTTTTTATTAGCTCATCAAAACACGACACATAATCACCTGACAGGTTTTCTCTAAGTACACTGTTACAATTTTAAAGGGCCCAATTCTAGACATGTCCATGTTTAATAAAACTCCCTCTATTAAAATTGTCACGTCCGGTGTGGCAGACGTGTGGAGTTGTAGAAAGGACCCAAAAGGCGGCAGCTCTGGCGCAGGTGAGTATTTATTTACAGGAGTGGGTACAAACAGCAATGGTGGGTGAACATGAAACTGGAAAACCTAAACTGGGTAAAACTAACAAAACAAACCAGAAACGAAGACGCAGGGAGGTCCGGGGAAATACATACGGAGAGGCGCAGAGAGACCGAGGGGAAACAACACAGACGAACCAGCAACGAAGATGAGGTAACACACACTATAAATACACACGGCAGGAATCAGGGGATGGGAAACAGAAGGGGAACACACTGACATAAGACACAGACTTTCACAATAAAACAGGAACTTACACATGCAAGGACACAGACTAAGAAATGCGGACTTAACACAGGAATACATGGGCAGAACCGAATAAACACTAAACAGAGGAAGAATAGAACCAAAATCACAATAATAGAAAACAAATCGCTGGGTCAAAAGGACCCAGGATCATGACAGTACCCCCCCCCCCCATCAAGGGCTGGCCCCAGACAGCCCAACACTAGATAACCAAAACCGTCCAAAAACAGAAAAACCAGACCAGGGCGGGCGGAGGGGGCCCAGGAAGGAGGGCTCGAAGCAAAGCAAAACAGGAGCAGTAGAAGACCAAAAACAAAACGCGCACGAAAAAACACTGCGCACAAAGAACAGTTCAGTAGTAGTTCAGTAGTAAGTCAGGGGGCCGACCCGGAGGTTGCCGGCACAAAAGTCCACAAGTCAAACGGTCGGGGGGGCGACCAGGTGGGTAGCACAGGTGAGAGAGCTGGTCCGGAGGCCGGCCGTGCGGACGGCAACGGCGGCGATGTGAAAGCAGTTCAGGGGGCCGACCGTGCGGACGGCAACGGCGGCGATGTGGAGGCAGTTCAGGGGGACGACCGTGCGGACGGCAACGGCGGCGATGTGGAGGCAGTTCAGGGGGACGACCGTGCGGACGGCAACGGCGGCGATGTGGAGGCAGTTCAGGGGGCCGACCGTGTGGAAGCCAGCGGTGGCGACTCAGGCGAAGGGGGTCTGGGGGCCGCCCATGACGGCCATGGCGCCCGACCCATAGCCTGGAACGTGGCCGGTTGACTGCAGACCCAGACCTAGAGGCTGGACCAGGTGACGCAAAGGCAGAAGCAAAGGTGGCTGTAGGCGACCTAGAATATTCAGACGGTAATTGGCATTTTGAGGCGCCATAAGACTAAAAGCGGCATTGGCTCTCGTGAGCTTAACCCTCAAATCAACATTATTGAGCAATAATCTATCACAGAAAAAATTGTTGTAAAGTGTAAAGTGTCTTTTGGGGGATCTTGAGAGTTTGTGACTCGGACTTTGATTCCCAGTCTCGTACTTTGCAAAATATATACGCAAATAAATTTAAATAAAGTTAAGCCGCACACACAGGCGCCACCTTGGAGAAATGACTACTATATCATTGTAAAATTCTCTAAAGGAAAAAAAAAATTAATGTTCTTATCAATATCTTTCGAACTTTCTAAATCCCAGAAAATCGAGAAATCAGATCCAAGCATGACATCAGCTGACAATCTTTACAGGAGACTCCAGCTGAACTCTGTGGAGCCTGATCTCAAGGTTTTTAAGTCTGACCCTGAAACCAGAAGAGGATCTTTCTGTCTCATCAGATTCATTATGATCCAATGATTTCGGTTCTGCATGATGACGCTGATGTTTGCACAGAGCAGATAATGAAGTGAATGTTTTTGCACATTGGTAACAGTGAAACTGTTTATTTACAGCGTGGGATCGTTTATGCACTTCAAGATGATCCGCAGTGATTAAGGATGACCCACAGACTTGCTTTTTAACGTCACTGTGACAGAGTTCATGTTGTCTTAATTCACTTGGTGTGGGGAAGCCTCTCCCACATTCTTTGCAGTAGTTCATTTTGTCTCCAGTGTGTCTGTGTTGATGTCGTTTTAGGCTCTCTTGCTGATTGAACGTCTTCTCACCACCACAGTGACGACAGGGTTGAGAACTGGATCCATCTGTGTCGCTCTGCTTCTAAACAAAGACATAAAAGACAGTGAAGGTCAGGCAATTCCTTCAACATTTTTATCTTGAACACCGCCTGAAATAAAGAGCATCTGTGCCTGCATCCAATTACATTTTACTATTTACATTATAACGCTCAACTTACTGGCTTACAATGACTCTTAATTTGTAGGTAATCTACTTATTGGGAAGATTGGTGGTTAAACTCCTGGATGCTCTACTCAGCATGCCACAAGATACTAACCCCAAGCTGCTCTCCGATGCATCTATTGGAGTGTGAATGTTGAAATGAGAGAAGCTTTTAAAACTTTACATTTTTCCAACATCAGGAAAGTTTCAGGAGATTTGTGTCAGATTTGACTGAATATTCTGTATGTGAAGTTTTCATGTCTCATTTAGTTTTGAAATTAAACTTCATTCACATAATACTTCAAAATGACTGCAACTGTAAAAAGAAAAATACATACCTCACAGTAACTGCACTTGTAGAGTTTCTCTCTAGTGTGAATCTTTTGGTGTGATTTGAGGTAACGTGGAGATTTAAAAGTCTTCTCACACAGGTCACATTTATAAGGTCTCTTCCCAGTGTGGGTAAGCATGCGGCGTTCCAAGTTTTTGTATGTCACAAAAATTTTGCCACACTGATCACAGCAGCAAACATCCTTTTTTGTGTGAATGCGTAGGTGAATGTCTCGGCTGACTAGCCAGCGGAAAGTTTTTCCACAAATGTGACAGCTGTACGCCTTAAATCCGGAGTGGGTAACTTGATGACGCTCTAAGTAGCAACTTTGAGTAAAAGCTTTATCACACTGATCACAGCTGTACGCTTTAACTGCACTGTGGATGAGTTGGTGTTTTTTTAAGCTTCCAGCCTGGGTGAAAGACTTTCCACACAAGTCACAGCTGTACGCTTTAACTCCACTGTGGATGAGTTGGTGTGTTTTTAAGCTTTGAGAAAACGTAAAAGACTTTCCACACAACTCACAGCTGTACGCTTTAACTCCACTGTGGATGAGTTGGTGTCTTTTGAAATTTTGATAAATACTAAAAGACTTTCCACACAACTCACAGCTGTATGCTTTAACTCCACTGTGTATGAGTTGGTGTCTTTTTAAGCTTTCAGAATGGTGAAAAGCCTGTCCGCAGAAGTCACAGCTGTACGCTTTAATTCCACTGTGGATCAGTTGGTGTTTTTTTAAGCTTCCAACCTGGGTAAAAGACTTTCCACATTCATCACAACTATGCGGCTTAACTCCACTGTGAACAAGTTGGTGTGATTTTAAGCTTCTAGCCTGGGTAAAAGACTTTCCACACAACTCACAGCTGTATGCTTTAACTCCACTGTGGATGAGTTGGTGTGTTTTAAAGCTTCCAGCATGGGTAAAAGACTTTCCACACAACTCACAGCTGTACGCTTTAACTCTGCTGTGGGTGAGTTGGTGTGATTTTAAGCTTCCAGCCTGGTTAAAAGACTTTCCACACAACTCACAGCTGTACCCTTTAACTCCGCTGTGGATGAGTTGATGTTGTTTTAAGTATGCACTCTGCGTAAAAGACTTTCCACACAACTCACAGCTGTATGCTTTAACTCCACTGTGGATGAGTTGGTGTGTTTTTAAGTATGCACTCTGCGCAAAAGACTTTCCACACAACTTACAGCTGTATGCTTTAACTCCACTGTGTATGAGTTGGTGTCTTTTTAAGCTGTCAGGACGGTGAAAAGACTGTCCACAGAAGTCACAGCTGTACGCTTTAACTCCACTGTGGATGAGCTGGTGAGTTTTTAAGTTTTGAGAAAGGGCAAACGACTTTCCACACTCATCACAACTATACGGCTTAACTTCACTGTGAAGAAGTTGGTGTGCTTTTAAGCTTCCAGCCCGGGTAAAAGACTTTCCACATTCATTGCAATTATATGGCTTAACTCCACTGTGGACAAGTTGGTGTGCTTTAAAGTTTCCAAGATGGGTAAAATTCTTCCCACACTCATCACAGCTGTATTTTTTCTCTCCCTTTCTTCTGTGTGGTTTGTCGGCCTCCTGAGAGCGCTGACGTCTCGCTCCATGTTGGTCCTGCAGTGACAGAGATACAAACAGAGGCAGTGAGTGAAATGCAGTCGTGGAACAAACTCAACCTTCAAACTTCCTCCACTAACACTAGTTTTAAACCAAAGGTTGAAGTAGTTCCTTTTCAGTCAATATACTCGGTACAACACACGTGGTATGGGATATCATGTCCTCACGTGTCCTGGCTGAGGAAACCTTTATTCACACCTTTAAGGCAGATGATCTGTGATGACGTGTGCACAGCCCCACATGCAAACATATCCCCCTGCCATCACAGTCACCCCTCAGTTATTATACTCATTTGGGATCTTACAAAACTTCAAACGACTCGTCGACTATTAAATTAGTCGTTGACAATGATGTAATTGAACACGATGTAATCGTGACTAGTCGACTAATCGTGGCAGCCCTACTTGTGACATGTGCAATGACAATAACGTTGAATTCTTTTCTATTCTATTCTAACCACAATAAAGAGCAGTGCTACAGGTAAGCTAACTGAGAGTGACTGGGGTTCAAGCGTCAGGAACAGCGCTCATCACAGCTCTGGTGACTTGCGTCTTGCTCTTGCCATTGTAGTAGAGTTGTCTTGGCATTCCGGCAAACCGCAAAGGATTCTGGGAACGCGTGGCAAGCGGTACTAGCGCACGCAGGCTTTCACATGAAAACAGTCACACAGCGATAAAAAGAAACAAAAATGGCAAGAAGCTGTTGTATTAGAATAGAATAGAAGAATAGCCTTTATTGTCATTGTACACAGTACAACGAAATTGGAGTGCCACTCCCTTGGTGCAAAATGCAATAATAAATATAAATGTAAAATATAAAAAGTACAATAAAACAACCGAAGTACTCAGACAATAATAAGTACGATATATACAGGATAGCAGCATAATATAATGATAGTATGAATAGCAGCATAATATAGTGACAATGGCAAGTATAGTTAAGCAGGTTCAATTGTTTTGTGCTTATTTACTACGGTGATAGCTCTGGGAAAGAAGCTATCCCTGAATCTGTTTGTCCTGGTTTTATGTGACCTGTACCGTCGGCCTGACGGTAATAGTTCAAACAGTTGATTACTGGGGTGAGAGTAGTCCTTAATGATATTGCCAGCTCTGCTGAGGTACCGAGAGTTTGCAATGGCCTCCAGACTGGGCAGAGAGCAGCCAATGATCTTCTGGGCTGTGTTGATGACCCTCTGCAGTACTTTCCTGTTTGCAACTGAGCACCCTGCAGACCATGTTGTTATGCCGTACGTTAGGATGCTCTCTATGGTGGCTCTATAGAATGTCACCAGCAGCCTCTCCTCCAGGTTGTTCCTCCTGAGCACTCTCAAAAAATGGAGACACTGCTGAGCCTTTTTTACCACCGCCGTGGTATTTACAGTCCAGGAGAGATCATCAGAGATCTGCACGCCCAGAAACCTCATGGAGTGTACCCTCTCCACAGTTCCCGTGAATGTAGAGTGGGGCTGGGTCTGCTCTGCCCTTCCTGAAGTCCAAAATAAGTTCTTTAGTTTTCGTGGTGTTCAGTTGGAGGTTGTTAACTGAACACCACTCAGTCAATCTGTTAACCTCATCTCTGTAGTCCGACTCATCCCCCTTGAGATGAGTCCAACCACTGTGGTGTCATCCGCGAACTTTATGATGGTGTTTGAGAGATGGGTAGGGGAGCAGTCGGATGTGTAGAGCGTAAACAAGAGGGGACTCAGAACACATCATTGTGGAGACCCGGTACTGAGTGTGATGGTGCTGGACAGGTGGGGGCCGAGTCTAACAGACTGTGGTCTATTTGTCAGGAAGTCCTTGATCCAGAGGCAGATGGGGATAGAGAGTCCCAGGTGAGACAGTTTCTGGACCAGGATCTCCGGGATGATGTGATTGAATGCTGAGCTGAAGTCCAGGAAGAGCATTCTCACATAGCTTCCTCAGTGCTCCAGGTGACTCAGCGCAGTGTGGAGCGCTATGGTGATGGCGTCCTCTGTGGATCGATTTGTCCTGTAGGCAAATTGATGGGGGTCCAGAGTGGAAGGCAGACCGGCCCTGATGTGCTGACAGACCAGTCTCTCAAAGCACTTCATCACTACAGGCGTAAGTACAACAGGCCTGTAGTCATTTGGGCTGTCTACAGCCGTCTTCTTAGCGATGGGGATGATGATTGAGGTTTTGAGGCAGGGTGGGATGGTGTTTAATGACAAGGAAAGGTTGAAGATTTTAGTGAAGACTCCGGTCAGTTAATCAGCACATGCTCTGAGAACCTTTCCATGTATTCCATCAGGACATGCCGCCTTCCTGGGATTCACTGACCTTAGAACACACCTCACTTGATGCTCTCCAAATGTTAGTGTGCCGGTGCTGGAGGCGGGTGGCAGTGGTGTAACAGCTGAGGGCCTGGTTGTCTCAAAACGGGCGAAGAAACGCCCGCTTTGATTAACTATTAACTGCAATAGCCGGTCGCATGACAGCCACGGGAAGCCGACGGGTAAAGAGATCGGATTTTTATCGGATTACGTCGTGGAAGAGAAATTGTTCAAGCCATGTTTCCAAAGTAACAAAGAGCCGACGGATGGCCTGGATTGCCGCCATTCGAAGACCAAATATAACGTCCCAGAACATCCAGCTCACATATTAGTCTGCTCCAAGCATTTCCACAAAGGTCAGTCTTCTGTTTTAGTTATTACGTAATTTATCATAACATAATTGTTGATGTAGGTTACAAATAAGTCTTATATTGATTTGAATTGAATTGGTTGCGCTATGCTGCTTTGTTCACTGTGGCTTTGCGGGCTAATGTTTGTTGTGTTTTGTAGGAAAACCAGCCTACAAAATGCTGGAATGCGATCCAGACTGGCGCCCTCTATCAACCTGGTCATACAGAGTGTAAAGCTGCTACCACAGCGGGATTTGATTGGTTAAGAGAGAGAGCGAGATCAAAACAGCCACAAAAAGTCCCGCATATATGTGCCCAAGTGTTGTATTGAAGCAATCAAGTGATGAATAACTGTTTTCCAGTATGTTGTTTTGCAATGTTTTTTGGGAGTTTTTTGCATTGTTGATTTGCTTCTTTACCGAAGCAGCTAATAAAGCAAATGGAATACAATTTTGCCTCTTTCTTGTAAGGTTCTATAATAGAATGAAACAATAATGCCAGTTATAAATAAACACAATTGAATGAATTACGAAACACTCATTTTATTTCTATTAGATCTGAAAATGTTGTGTAATACTACAACCTGAAACAACAAACAGATTGTGTTGGCCTGTACAGGAGATAAAGGAAAAAAAATGTAACAACAGCTGTGAAATGGAATAGTCCAAATCACCAAAGTAAACTGGACCTGTGCTTGTTGCAGGGATCTGAAGTTAATAAACATCTTGTGAGTGTATGAACTCACACTTAGGACCATATAATAATAAATACGTGCATGATGAAAGATGGGCAGCACGTCTTTACTCCACTCTGGATGTTCATATGGGTCTCACCCTTTTACTCCTTTGATTTTTTCCTTGTACTTTTTTTTTTTGCCTTTTTTTAAAGTCTGTCTTTGTACGGACCTGCCGTGTTCTCCGTTGTTTTGTACATGACTGTTTTTGGGGCAAATAAAATGCAAGTAGGGATTCAAACCGCAGAATTAATGATTACCGGTGCTGTAAATACTAGCGCTTGATGCAGTGTTTTGATTTTGTTGCCACTCGTACCCAACATGCAATGCGCGAAAGTCATGTGGTCTGTCAATCTCAGTTTGCATACAGGACCAACCGATCTACAGAAGATGACCTCTCTCTACCACACTTCATGTTATGCTGTCACACCTGGAGAGGAAGAACACCCCTCTGCCAGAGTCCTTTTCATCGACTTCAGCTCAGCTTTTAACACGTCATTCTGCAGCAGTTGGTGGAAAAGCTGATGCTATTAGGTGTGGACCCTGCAACCTGCAATTGGGTTTTCAGCTTCCTGACAAAGTGACAACAGGCAGTCAAGGTGGGCAGCCACACATCAAAGACCATCTTGGTGAGCACAGGCTTTCCTCTGGGGGGTGTCCTGAGCCCGTTGCTGTTCAGTCTGCTCACACATTACTGTAAGCCAGACTCAGTGCTAATCATATTGTGAAGTTCAAAGACAACACAACTGTGGTTGGTCTCATTACTGAAAACAATGAGTCCACTTATAGAATGGATGTGGAGCAGCTTGAAGTGTGGCGTAGATCCCATGATCTCATAAACAATGGGGACAAAACATAAGACCTGTCCTTCTTTATTAATACCACATCAGTTATCAAAAAAGCACAAACGCATCTCCACTCCCCCAGAAGGCTCAGAAAAGCAGGACTGCATCACCTCCCCATCCATTCAACTATTAACACAGCTTTACTGTGATGCCTCCTGTCTACACACACATATAGCATACAATATACTCCCCAGATGCACACAATACTCTGTGAAAGGACTGTTGCTACCTGTATGAGCGTGACTATTTAGACTTGAGTTTTTGTTTTGTTTTTTTATTTAGATGTTTTGTTATATACCCTTTTAATTTATTACTGCCTTTTTACTCTTTTTTTTTTTTAAGCCATTTCCCTTTTTAATTTTATTGATTATTGTAGATTCTGGTGAGAAACTGTATTTCAGGTGATTGATTGATTGATATATATATAGATAGATATAGATATATAGATATATAGATATATATATATAGATAGATAGATATAGATATATAGATATAGATAGATAGATAGATTTATTTGTTGGTTTTTGTTTTTTGCCCTTTATCACAGTTCCTCTTCCCCACTGTTTTTCTTTCCCTCTTTCTTTCTCCCTTTTCTTTCCCCCAGTCATATCTGTCCCGTGTGTAGCAAGTGAAAATAAAATAAACAATAAAAGCAAAGGTGAATCAAATAGACTAATACAGCAAGGCCGGGATGGTCCATTTGGTAAAGTAAATCCGTTGGGCATCTTTCTTCAGACAATAATTCTGATGGCAAAAGAACCAAATGGGACAGGAAAAAAAGGAAAAAAAAAGAGAGAAACTGTATTTTGTTTCAGCCTGGGTATCACCATACAAAACGTCAATAAGCCTCTTCTTGAAACTTCTTCAATCTTGACAAACAAGCATCAGCTGATGAAGTGCACACAGTTTCAATAAAAACTGTCACTTACTGTTATTTATTCACCATTCAGTCACTTTAATTTTTAAAACTGTAATTTTAAAACTGTATATTCTGTGTATTTATTATTTCACTCCTATTGCATGTTCTTATTGTCCTTATCTTCAACGTATGCTGCTTGTTTGTTAATTGCCCCTTGAGGATAAATAAAGTTTTCTGATTCTGATAAAAGTGATATGTTCTTCACCTTTTGTGTTGATGACATTTATTTCCACTGTAGCAGCTGAGCTGAGTCCAAAGGGCTGAAAATGTTCACCTGGTGCTCTGTCAAACTCTTCTCCTCCTGCTGATCAGCTGGGACACAAAACAGTAACATCACAGTGAGACAAGAACGTGAGAGGGAAGTGTCCCAGGATTGAATTTAAAGCCATCATATTTACAGTTTTGATTTGGGAGATGGACGCCCTCTTTACTTTTAGGAATAGTAACTGTGAAACTATGGTACTCATGACCATTGATAGATAGCCACGACATTACAACGAGTATTCATCAAGATACTTTTAAGAATATTCTTAACATGCACTCGGATTTTTAAAAAAATTATATAAATTTTTTTTTTTCTCTCCATCAATAACAATTTACTGACTGCAACTTGAACGTTGACTCAAAATGACTTTAAATCATCCGGGAAAGATGCATTTGACAAATTATAGACAAAAAAAGCCTGATAAAGGACACAAGTCTGTAATGTGTCTGTGAAATGGATGAATGTTATTGACTGAGCAGATAATGAACAAGTGTGTTCTAGCAGCTGCAGTTTCAGCTGCGCATGCTAACACATACACCTTCCTGTTATCACTTCAGGATAGAATAGAAATGAGGCTGTAGAGGTTTGGTGCATGCAGAAAAAAAAGCTGCAGGGACAATGAAAAGACTTTTCTGCTCCAACTTTCTGCGAGCAAACGCTCAACTTCTCCCAGCATGCTGAGCTAATGGTGTTTTTCTCCAAACACTCTCTCACTCTTCTCTCAACGTGTTCACAATAAACTGTGAACAGACACCGAGGAGAGCAGCAGAAGACCTCATTCAGGAGCTAAACTCAACATGAACTGAACTCACAGTAAAGTTAGCTCGGTGCTTACCTTTAGATGAGCCCACAAACCGAGAGAAACTCCGTGATGAAGCTGGAACTCTTTCCAAACACAGGAAACAGATCAGGGAGCAGAGACCCACGTGGTTCACGCTGATCGCAGCTACGATCCGGGAGACAAGGGTGGGCAGATCGATGCAGATATCGATCCAAACGTTGGTAGAGGTATATGATCGATACTTTAGTTCGTTTCTCTCCTCTAAGTTCAACGCTTTACTCCCGTTTCACGTATAAGCAGCTCTCTCTGCCCCTCTCCTGCACACACACTTTGCCCCGCCCCCTTCTTCCTGCTCTGCTGTGGTTTGCAGCTGTGCGGTCACGTGTCTGAGCACACGTCTTTTGCGGACCTCCTATAGGGCTTTGGAGCGTGATGTCACGGGACGAGGGCCACGACCCCTCCCGCCATGACAGTAGGCCAGACATTAGGTTGTATCCCAATTCAAGGTCTGCAGCCTTAACGGTCCTCAAGGGCCGCGTACTCAAAGACCGCTGAGGCCAGAAGTGCGAGGCTTGTAGGCTTGTGAAATGGGACGGTCTAGCCTCCGTCGCGCTGCTCTGTAATTAGGCGCCATTCTTCTTATTTTACAGCGCTGTTGTTCAATCGGGGGACGCTCTCTGTTGAGGAGAAAAGCATGAATTTGTTTTAATAAGGGTTATCCATTGTTTAAATGACCCGGTAGTCAAAAAGGAGGCAGAGCTGTTGAGAAATGCTAAGAGCTAAATGGGCGCTAACCGTGTCTGTCACTACCCGATCCATACCGGAAACCCGATCGGTACCCCGCATGCGCGAAAGGTGTCTACTTCCGGTCGTAGCGTTTTACGATAGTTATGGGTCAGAGTATCTGTTAAGATGTTAAGAATAATGAGTAAATCTTAAAATGTTTGCAATAATGAAGCATTTCAGTACAATGTAGACAAAAACGAAAAATAAAAAGATAGTTACGGATCGGGACTCCCCGATCCTTACTGCGCATGTGCAAAGTCGGACCGTACAAATCGGGTCTACCCGATCCGTACCGCGCATGTGCAGATGTTTTCTTCTTCTTCTGTTCGTTTAATGGCAGTTTACTCCCCAGTGTACGAGGATACTGCCACCTACTGACCGAGCGAATGAACCCTATTATGAACTGAATTGGCGTCATTACAAACGTGTGTTAAATTTGATTTAGTGATAGTCGAGTGTGTTTATGCTTGTCTGTGTGGAGAGGATTGACTGGAATAGTGATGATGATCTCGGCTATCACTGTCAATTGTCAGTAAACACTTAATCTGGCTGCTGAATCTTCACGCGACACATTGCTAAGTCAATATTATTAAGTCTGTAATTAGGCGCTATTCTTCTTATTTTACGACGCTGTTGTTCAATCGGGGGACGCTCTCTGTTGAGGAGAAAAGCATGAATTTGTTTGTATACGGATTATCCATTGTTTAAATGTCCCGGTAGTCGAAAAGGAGGCAGAGCTGTTGAGAAATGCTAGGAGCTAACTGGGCGCTAACCGTATCATTCAAATATATTGAATGTCGCAATGCTGGCAAAGAGAGGAAGTGACGTAAGATTTGCGCATGCGGGGTACCGATCGGGTTTCCGGTACGGATCGGGTAGCGACAGCGTTTTCTCGGCTCAGCTGTGTCTCGCGAATGAATCACAGTGGAGCAGAAAAAGGGGAGGAGCTAAGTGTGTGTGCAGGAGAGGAGTCGAGCAGAGAGAGCTGCTTTTTCATGAAACGGGAGTAAAGTAGTGAACTTAGAGGAGAGACACAAACTAAAGTATCGATCATATACCTCTACCAACGTTTGGATCGATATCTGCATCGATCTGCCCACCCTTGTCTCCTGGATCGTAGCTGCGATCAGCGTGAACCACGTGGGTCTCTGCTCCCTGATCTGTTTCCTGTGTTTGGAAAGAGTTCCAGCTTCATCACGGAGTTTCTCTCGGTTTGTGGGCTCATCTAAAGGTAAGCACCGAGCTAACTTTACTGTGAGTTCAGTTCATGTTGAGTTTAGCTCCTGAATGAGGTCTTCTGCTGCTCTCCTCGGTGTCTGTTCACAGTTTATTGTGAACACGTTGAGAGAAGAGTGAGAGAGTGTTTGGAGAAAAACACCAACTAATCATTAGCTCAGCATGCTGGGAGAAGTTGGAGCAGAAAAGTCTTTTCATTGTCCCTGCAGCTGTTTTTCTGCCTGCACCAAACCTCTACAGCCTCATTTCTATTTGAAGTGATAACAGGAAGGTGTATGTGTTAGCACGCCCAGCTGAAACTGCAGCTGCTAGAACACACTTGTTCATTATCTGCTCAGTCAATAACATTCATCCATTTCACAGACACATTACAGACATGTGTCCTTTATCAGGCTTTTTTTGTCTATAATTTGTCAAATGCATCTTTCCCGGATGATTTAAAGTCATTTTGAGTCAACGTTGTAAATATTTTTTAAACACATAGACAAATTCTCATCTGTAGATGCACAAAAATAAAATGTTCACATATTTTGGTTTACAAAGTGTCAATATAAAATTGTACTTGCATATTATAGAATACTGCATGATGACCCTTTTATGACTTAGACTGTTGTTGGAATCAAGACTTGCTTTATAAATTCTTTCTCACAGTGATAATAGCTGAGCAAGCTGTTATCATTTCACTCCTGCCAGGAAGAGGAGAGCTGGATACTTTTATCTGCAAGAAGAGGGGCCACGTCCTTCAGAATCACACACACACACACACACACACACACACACACCTGAACCACTCTTATCTTCACTCCCTACATACTAACATTCCTCTGTTTATGAATAGACGTATTCACTGTTGTATTACTTTTGTATATAAATAAAGGCAGGTGCAGGAACAGAGCGCACATCACAGGGCCCCCACTCTGGTGTGAGCGTTCTGTGATCATGCCCTTGCAAGTAAAAGCTGCAGCGTCTGTGTGTTTCTACCTTTAGATTCTTAGCTGAAGAAGTGTCTTTAGAATAAATCTCTTGACACAAAGTTACAAATACGCATTTGATTAACAAGTACAAAATATTTATGACTGCTGAGTCTGTGTTTCAACAGGCCCCGCTAGTTTAGAGACTTATTCATCATGAAGAGCGAAATCAAGACAGAACATCTTCAACCGGTCTTTAACTCGCTAACGAGGAAAGGCTTTGGTCAGAACCAGGCAGTGGAGCTCACGCTCATCACCTGTCTCTAGCCCAAATCCTTCAAAGAGCAGCTGTCCTCGTAGCCTTTTTATTGACAAACTGTTACAGTTCACACAATACGACACAACACAAGCACCTCCCACCGTAAACCCCCCCCCCCCCCCCCCCCCCCCCCCCCGGTTACAAAGACAAGTGTGTGTGTGTGTGTGTGTGTGACCTCACCAAAAGGATCATAAAAGCAGGAAGCAACATCAAACAGAATCTTCACAAGGGATGTGCTTGTGATAAAACACTGCAGCCTCTTCCCAGAACCTCGAGAGGCTGGGGAGGGGGACAAAGGAATGTCTTGATCCTATAGTTTGAACTAAGACTTTACAAATGTAAGAACCACAATGACAACATTCAACAATTTGACTTAACAATGACCACAATTTGAGCCCAGATATTTCAAGTGATGACAGGAAAGTGTGTGTGTGTTCTCGATTTTACTACCTGGTGGGATCCACGTTAAAGTTGTCCATAAAATGTAAATGATTAATTTTACAAAAATAAAAGAAATATATCACTGACATACAAACGAGGACACAGGCTCAGCTTTCTGTTGTGCTTCTAAATACTGTAGGAACCGCAAGTAAGCCTGCAGTGTGAGAGCAAAGTGCTCTAATGGGATAGTGTGATGCTATGAGATCTTTAAGCTATGATGGGGCCTGATCAGTCAAGACTCCTTCCTCTGTTCTTGTTTCACTGTGATGTTACAAAGATCTGTTTTGTGTCCCAGCAGATCAGCAGGAGGAGGAGAGTCTGACGGAGCACCAGACGAACATTTTCAACCATTCGGACTCAGCTCAGCTGCTACAGTGGACAGAAATGTCATCAACACAAAAGGTGAAGAACCTATCACTTTTATTGAAACTGTGTGCACTTCATCAGCTGATGCTTGTTTGTCAAGATTGAAAAGGATTCAAGAAGAAGTTTGTCATTTCGTATGGTATTACCCAGGCTGAAATGAAAGTGTTTCTCACCAGCATCTACAGTGCAATAATCAATACAACTAAAAAGAAAAATGGTTTAACAAACAGTAAAAAGGCAGTAATAAATCACAACAATAAAAAGGAGTAAATAACATAAAATCTTAATTCATAAACAAACTCAAGTCCAAATAGTCACACTCATACAGGTAGCATCAGCCCTTTCACAGAAGGGGATAATTAAATTAAGTAGTGTGTGTATCTGGGTAGTATATGTTACAGGCATTCGATGGGGTCTGTTTTTAAACTGTTTTTTTAACAGAAAAGCAGAGACAGGAGACATCAGTTGCGTTCGGTCTGCAGGCTCTTCCTCGTCTCGTTTATTAACAGAATTTAACAACGTCCTTTTCTTTCCATTTAGACACACATTTCTCTTTTAACAACACAAACACATTCAATTAGGTTCATAGCTCAAACCCCTTTTGGTTACCTTGCACTCTCGCAAGAATAAACTTACAAAATAATCATTGTATGAGTGTCCTTTACAGTAAATCTGTAACCAATTCTACTGCATTTTAGCATCAAAAATATTTCTGTGCAGCACCATTAACACTGCAATTAACCTGCTTATGCCGCCGTTATACTTTCTTTATACTTTAACAGATTCAACAATATATTACATTTTTAACCAATAAACAAAAATATTCTTCCATTGCTCACAAACAGTTTACAATCATCCACAAACAGTATACATCAGACTATTTACATTTCACACATAAGAACTGGGTAGGTCCTAATCAACTGTAACTTCCAATAATGTCAGGATACAAGAAGTGTCTAAGAGCTGCATTTGTCACAAAATAAAACAGGTAATAAGACCAGCTACCTATTTAGACTACGAGTGAAATGGTGGCTTCCATTACAAATGGCGGTAAAGTTAGCTTTCTCTCAATCGGTGAAAACACACTCTCACACAACATTCGCGGTCTTTAAACTAAGACAGAAAAAGGTTTCTTGCCTTTATATGTACATTACAGCAAGCAAACTTGAACTACTGACCTGTTTTTTTTAACAGAAAAGCAGAGACAGGAGACATCAGTTGCATTCGGTCTGCAGGCTCTTCCTCGTCTGAGGCAGAGAAGCGTTGCAACGGCCTATCGCACTCAACACTATCTCCCCCTTGTGGCAATGCCTCGCAATTACATTGTCCATAACTCTAAATGAAAAGTGCAATACCACCATAAAATCAGGTCTTTTACATCAAAACAATTCACAAAAAAATTACAATTGTGACCATACACTTGTGGGCATCACACACTCCCCAACAAAAAAGAAAATGGCTTCTGACATTTAACCTCTTACCCTTTAAAACTCATTATACTCATTACTCAAACAACTCAAATCGCATCCCCTTCCCACATACCCACATTTCTTGTGCACTAACATGTATAGATTGGGCAGTTATAATACACAGGGAAGGTCCCTGGGTGTGCACAGTGAGATGTTGGAATGCGATATGGCACTAGGGGGAAGTAAGGTAACAGGGGATATGGTGGCATGGTGTAGTGTGTTGTGTTTGGTGACTCGTTCACTTCAGCACAACTGACTGATGGATGCACCCGGAGAGAGGGCTGGCCAAGGGTGTCATATGTGAAATGTGTAACAGGCCGTCGTTCTCTAGTAGACCTTCTTAGAACTGATTCATTAGTCGGCGGGGTCCCGTTAGGTGTATACTGTGCCCTTTCTGAAAGCGGCAGTCCAACTTCTCCTTCGTCGACTGTGAAAGGCACTTCAGTGACTCCTGATTCCCGTACCCTCTCATGTTCCTCCTCTCCCATGTCGTTGTCAAGTTCAGTGCTTTGGTGTCCACCATCTTGTTCCGTTCCTGTTTCCCTCAATTTATCTGTTGCTTCTGGTTCCCCCAATACTGTTGCTTCTGTTGGCTGAGGTGCTCCACAGTTGACCACTCTGCTGAACTCAGCTTTTCCCCTTGAGGGTCCAACGGTATGGTTACAGGTATGTAGAGCATCCTCTTTGTTTCCACTCCTCAAATCATTCCTCAACTCATAATACATTGAACTCTCATCCTCATCGGAGCTTGTGTCAGAGTGGGGTTGAAACTCTGTCTCTCTTTGAGCTGGTTTTGGTTTCTTTTTCTTGACGGCGGATGGCCTGTCCCCCTTATTTACAGCAGGCAAGTCCACAGGAAGCTCACTGACAAGATGCAATAGATTGCGATGCAGAACGCGCACTCTTTTCCCATTTGCCTCTGTGTCAATATAAAATTGTACTTAGTAGTCAGTATAATCTTTTAGTGATATAAGTTTGCATATTATAGAATACTGCATGATGACCTTTTTATGACTTAGACTGTTGTTGGAATCAAGACTTGCTTTATAAATTCTTTCTCACAGCGATAATAGCTGAGCAAGCTGTTATTATTTCACTCCTGCCAGGAAGAGGAGAGCTGGATACTTTTATCTTCAAGAAGAGGGGCCACGTCCTTCAGAATAACACACACACATACACACACCTGAACCACTCTTATCTTTACTCCCTACATACTAACATTCCTCTGTTAATGAATAGACGTATTCACTGTTGTATTACTTTTGTATATAAATAAAGGCAAGTGCAGGAACAGAGCGCACATCACAGAATGCTCACGCCAGAGTGGGGGCCCTGTGTGTGTGATCGAGCCCTCATCAGAAGCCTGTGAAAACCTTTTACACTTTTTTATTGAGAAGATCTCCTCCACAAGGGCTCAAATCTCTCCTTGTGCTCATGACCTCTCAGTCTCTGTTTCCTGCTCTGCTGTCTTTGACAGGTTTGAGCCTGTGACTCTGTCCTTTTTAAAGGAGACTGTTGGTCATCTTAAGCCTGCAGGGTCTCCAAATGATGCTGTCCCTCCTCGACTTTTAAAAGAGGTGTTACCTACAGTTGGTCCTTTGGTTCTTGAGCTGGTAAACCATAGTCTGATGTCAGGTGTTGTCCCTAAAGATTTTTAACATGCGGTAGTCAAACCCCTGATTAAAAAACCTGCTCTTGATCCTACGGTTCTTGCAAATTACAGGCCTATCTCCAAACTACCTTTTCTTTCCAAAATTCTTGAAAAGGTAGTTTACAGCCAAATAATGGCCTTCCTGGAAAAGCAAAATGTGTTAGAGGTTTTCCAATCTGGTTTTAAACCCTTTCATAGTACTGAATCAGCCCTTTTAAAAGTTTTTAATGACATATTTTTAGCTACTGATGCTGGGGACTGTTGTTCTTGTGCTTTTAGATTTGACAACTGCGTTTGATACCGTGGATTATACCATTTTATTCTCTCGTTTAGAGCACTGGGTGGGCATTAGGGGCACAGCACTGGTATGGTTCAGGTCCTACTTGGTGGGGCAAACTTTTTGTGTCAGCCTCGGTGACTATGTGTCGTCCTCCGCTCCCCTCTTGTGTGGTGTCCCACAGGGCTCAGTTCTAGGCCCCCTCCTCTTCTCTTTATATCTGCTTCCTCTTGCTTCTGTACTGAGAAAGCACGGCATTCCTTTCCACTTTTATGCTGATGACTGTCAGATCTATGTCCCTCTAAAGAAAAAAGGCAGATACCTTACACAGCCATTACTTCAGTGTCTCGATGACATTAAGGTTTGGATGTCTGTTAACTTTTTAAAATTCAGTGATAAAAAGACAGAGATGATGGTTTTTGGTAGCCCCACTGAGACCCCCAATGTGTATGTAGATTCCCTGGCCCAGTATGTTAAGCCAACTATCACAAACCTGGGGGTCAAAGTGGACTGTGAACTGAAGCTTGACAGTCAAATTAAGGCAGTGGTAAAATCTAGCTTCTTTCACCTCGGGCAGCTGGCAAAAATATAGCCAATTCTTTCACGGCAGCACTTTGAGACAGTGATCCACGTCTTTGTTAGCACTCGGCTGGATTACTGTAATGCACTTTATATTGGGGTCAGCGCATCATATATCAGTCATCTACAGAGGGTGCAAAATGCCGCAGCTCGTCTTTTAACTGGCACTCGAAAGTTTGAGCACATTTCCCCTGTTTTAGCTTCACTTCACTGGCTGCCCATTTCTTTTAGGATTAATTTTAAAATTCTTTTATTTACTTTTAAAGCTCTCCATGGCCTAGCTCCATCTTATCTCTCTGAGCTGCTACAGCCTTATACACCCACCCGCTCTCTCAGGTCAGCTGATCAGCTGCTCCTGAATGTACCCAGGACTGGGCGTAAACTTAGAGGAGATCGTGCTTTTGCTGTAGCACCTCCAAAACTGTGGAACGAGCTTTAGAGATTAGACAGGCCAGTTCTTCATCTGTTTTTAAGTCACTCTTGAAAACCCACCTCTTTACCCTGGCCTTTGACACCACGTGAGATGGTGGTTTTTATTTTTATTTTAGTTGTTTTTAGGTGATTCAATGCTGTTTTATCTTGTTTTTGTTTTAATATAGGGCTGTTTTAATTTTATGTTTTATGTGTTTTATTTATTTTTGCTGTTTTGTGTTATTCTATTGTTTTAACTTATTTTCTGTGCAGCACTTTGTTCCTGTGCTGGGTATTTAAAGTGCTTTATAAATAAAATTGGATTGGATTGGATTGGATGGGGCCAGGTAAGCGGCCAGAAACAGCTCCATAAGGAGTGGGTTAGCTAAGCCAGTTTTGTCGGTGCTGTCCAACTTCATGTACTGTTCATAGCTGGGTGCAGTGATGCAGGTAGACAGAGGTTTGCCACATGATGCACTTAGCTCTCAGACAAAGTTTGGGAACATAGGAAGGCAGTTTTTCGATATTGTGGGGTCCAATTGGAGGAAAAAGCCTGTGAACCGCGACAGCTTCTGAGCTGGCAGAGGAGAGGGCTAGTCCACCTGCAGCTTCTTAGCTGCACAGTGAATCAGGGGCTGACTGCCGAAGCAGTGGCGACACATTGGGGCTGTGCACACGTCATCACAGATCATCTGCCTTAAAGGTGTGAATAAAGGTTTCCTCAGCCAGGACACGTGAGGGCATGATATTCCATACCACGTGTGTTGTACCGAGTATATTGACTGAAAAGGAACTACTTCAGCCTTTGGTTTAAAACTACTATTAATAGAGGAAATTTGAAGGTTGAGTTTGTTCCACAACTGCATTTCACTCACTGCCTCTGTTTGTTTCTCTTTCACTGCAGGACCAACATGGAGCAAGAAGTCAGCGCTCTAAGGAGGCCAACAAACCTCAAAGAAGAAAGGAAGAGAAAAAATACAGCTGTGATGAGTGTGGAAAGGATTTTACCCAGTCTGGAAATTTAAAAAAAACACCAACTCATCCACAGTGGAGTTAAAGCGTACAGCTGTGACTTGTGTGGAAAGTCTTTTACCCTGGCTGGACACTTAAAAAAACACCAACTCGTCCACAGTGGAGTTAAAGCGCACAGCTGTGACTTGTGTGGAAAGTCTTTTAACCACCATGCAGACTTAAAAACACACCAACTCGTCCACAGTGGAGTTAAAGCGCACAGCTGTGACTTGTGTGGAAAGTCTTTTACCCTGGCTGGAAACTTAAAAACTCACCAACTCTTCCATAGTGGAGTTAAAGCGCACAGCTGTGACTTGTGTGGAAAGTCTTTTACCCTGGCTGGAAATTTAAAAACGCACCAACTCGTCCACAGTGGAGTTAAAGCGTACAGCTGTGACTTGTGTGGAAAGTCTTTTACCCAGGCTGGAAATTTAAAAACGCACCAACTCGTCCACAGTGGAGTTAAAGCGCACAGCTGTGACTTGTGTGGAAAGTCTTTTACCCTGGCTGGAAACTTAAAAACTCACCAACTCTTCCATAGTGGAGTTAAAGCGCACAGCTGTGACTTGTGTGGAAAGTCTTTTACCCTGGCTGGAAATTTAAAAACGCACCAACTCGTCCACAGTGGAGTTAAAGCGTACAGCTGTGACTTGTGTGGAAAGTCTTTTACCCTGGCTGGAAATTTAAAAACACACCAACTCGTCCACGGTGGAGTTAAAGCGTACAGCTGTCACATTTGTGGAAAAACTTTCCGCTGGCTAGCCAGCCGAGACATTCACCTACGCATTCACACCAAAAATGATGTTTACTGCTGTGATCAGTGTGGCAAAGCTTTTGTTACATACAAAAATTTACAGCAGCACATGTTTACCCACACTGAGGAGAGACCTTATAAATGTGACCTGTGTGAGAAGACTTTTAAATTTCCACGTTACCTCAAATCACACCAAAAGATTCACAGCAGAAAGAAACTCTAAAAGTGCAGTTACTGTGAGGTATGTATTTTTCTTTTAACAGTTTTACAATTTTATATGAATGAAGTTTAATTTCAAAGCTTAAATGTTTTAAAAGCTCCTCCCCTTTCTATCTATCTAACATTCACACTCCAATGGATGCATCTGAGAGCAGCTTGGAGTCAGTATCTTGTGGGATGCAGAGTAGAGCATCCAGGGGTTTAATCACCAGTCTTCCCATTAAGTAGATTACCTACAAATGAAGACTTAATGTTGCCCAGTAAGCTGAGTGTTATAATGTAAACAGTAAGATATAATTGGACACTGGCACGGATACTCTTTATTTCAGGCGGCGTTAAAAAGAAAAATGTTGAAAGAATTCCCTGACTTACTCTGTCTTTGTGTCTTTGTTTAGAAGCACAGCGACACAGATGGATCCAGTTCTCAACCCTGTCGTCACTGTGGTGGTGGGAAAGAGTTTCTCTGTGACTTTTGTGAAAAAACTTTCAGTCATCAAGAGAACCTAAAACAACATCAACTCAAACACACTGGAGACAAAATGAACTACTGCAAAGAATGTGGGAGAGGCTTCCCTAAACCAAGTGAATTGAAACAAAATTAAGTCATGGGGTCAAAAACCATCTCTCATTCACCACTGCAGATCATCTTAAAGTGCATGAAAGAGTCCACACAGGAGAGAAACCATACAAATGCAGACACTGTGAGAAAAGTGTCTCACTGTTAGGGAGTCGTTCAGCCGGCTTCCATACATGGTCAGGTTGTTTTTCATACCTTTTTACCCTTAACAAATTAAACCATTTACAGACTATTTTCCACCGACCCAGGTAACTTTTGTCATATTTATTTTCTTTTTGATCATCTGAAACATTCAAATGTTGAGTCCTTCAGGTGTAACCTTGACTGTTTTCCCAGTTGCAGCTTAAGCTAGGCTTAATCCTTCCTTTTTATACTACTGCTTTGCCACAACCAGCTGTGACAATGTTCATGGCTGGTTTGGTTAAAGTGTCAGTTTAATAAATAGGAGAGGGCTCTCAATCCCAGCAGTGCATAAAAATTTGAGTTCTCTGTCATTGCTCACTTTCTGTAAGAATGTCATGGACCTGGGTCTTTTGACCCAGCGTTTTGTGTTTTCTATTATTGTGATGTATTTTGGTTCTGGTTTTGTCTTTGGGTTTTGGTTCTGTTCTTCCCCAGTTTAGTATTTAGGCTTTTCTGCCTGTGTATTCCTGTGTCAAGTCCGGGTTTCATAGTCTGTGTCTTTGCATGTGTGAGTTCCTGATTTATTTTGTAGGTCTGTGTCTCTCGTCAGTGTTTCTAGTTTCACTCCTCTTGTCCCGTTATGTCCAATTACTCCCAGCTGTGCCTCCGTCTGTTTCAGGTCTGTTTTTGTTTAGCTTTTCCCAGTTTAGGTTACTCCCTGCTTTGTTTTTTGCCACCCTCGCCTTTGTTTGTTATCTCACTGTCAATAAAGCTTCCTCACCTCAGTTGTGCTGCATCCTGGATCCTTTAATAACTTACACCTGGCTCGCGTCGCGTCATGACAAAGAAAGCATGTTAACTCGGCTCTCGTCACGTCGTGACAAAGAAAGCATGTTATCCTCAAGCAGAGCTGCAGACGATCAAGAATCCATAACTACTGGATGGTGGACATTTCTCTAAGCAGACAGTCAGTTCTTGGGATGCCAGCTGGATGTAGTTTCACAACCTTTAACTTAATCTCTGTGTGTTTTTGACATCTTATGCTCTGGTTTAACTTTTAAACAACCTGATTAATGAAAGCACATCAAATAACTCCTGTTTGTCATCAGCGGTGGCTTTAGAATCATCCTCACCTGCTTATGGTTGCAGTTGTTTATCGGTGTGCTACTAGTCATGAATTGATTGGTAATTTGATTGGTAATTTATTTCAACATGTGAACAATATACAAGTACATTTAGAAAAGAAAATAAGAAAGAAAAAAAATACTGTACAAATTACATACAAAACAAAACAAAAAACATTAATTTACATGTTGAAAGGGAGTGGGAAGAAGTAAACACTTATTTAATCCCACCCCTTTGCCATAAATTATCAGTTAATATTTAGTCAGCTTCCTTACTGATATAATTTGTAATAAAAACAGTGAACAGATTTCTGATATACTATATACTATAATATCACATCATGAGTTGTTTTGGGTTTTTTTGTTTTTTTTAAATAGAGACATTCACTTAATTTCAATATTTTCCTTTTCTTTATAGTTCGAGAAGATCATATTTTTATAACTCCTTTTGAACAGTTTTATGTTTGGACATTGCTTTAATTCCATATTCAGACTGTTCCATAGTTTCACTCCATGAACAGAAACACAAAAGCTTTTTCTTGTGGTACGTACCTTCATTGTTTTGAAGTTACAAAAACCCCTTAAATTATAACTTCCTTCTTTCAAAAAAAAAAACATACTTTGAATATTACCTGGCAGTTCTTTATTTTTTGCTTTGAATAGAATTTGTGCTGTTTGGAATTTCACTAGATCGTCAATTTTCAATATTTCAGACTGCAAAAATAGTGAGTTTGTATGTTCCCTATAAACCTGCATTGTGGATGATTTGAATTGCTTTTTTTTGAAGAGTAAAAAGTGAATTTAATGTGGTTTTATAGTTATTGCCCCAGACCTCTGCACAATAGCTTAAGTATGGTGAAACCAGTGAACAGTATAGAATATGAAGTGATGTTCTGTCGAATACCTGTTTTGCCTTGTTTAGTGTTGCAATGCTACGTGATACTTTGGAATGAATATATCTTACGTGAGCTCTCCAGTTAAGTTTTTCATCTATTATTACCCCCAGAAATTTATTTTCACTGACTCTTTCAATATCAACACCATTTATTTGAATCTTTGCATTTGTATTTAAACTACTATTTCCAAATAACATAAGTTTAGATTTATTCAAATTTAATAATAATTTATTTTTATCAAGCCAGAACTTCACTTTACTTATTTCATTAGTCATATCCTCCAATAAATTCTGCAGATCATCACCAGAGCAAAAAATGTTTGTATCGTCAGCAAAGAGAACCATTTTTAATACTTTGGACACTTTACAGATGTCGTTAACGTAGAAGTTGAAGAATTTTGGACCCAAAACTGACCCTTGGGGTACACCACAAGCAATGTCCATACATAAGGAACAACCACCATTTATTTCCACAAACTGCATTCTGTCACTTAAATAACTCCGGACCCAATCTAAAACTACCCCTCTGACACCATAACGTTCCAGTTTTCTTATTAATATATCATGATCTATAGTGTCAAATGCCTTTGTCAAGTCTATGAATAACCCAGCCACATATTGCTTTTTGTCTATGGAATTTGTGATGTATTCTATTGAATCTAATAGTGCCAATGATGTTGATCTGCTTGATCTGAATCCGTACTGATTGAGTAGTTTATGTTTATCTGTAAAATTTTCCAGTCGGTTTTTAAACAGTTTTTCAAGAACTTTTGAGAATTGAGGTAGTAAAGAGACAGGTCTGTAGTTTGTGAAATGGTGTTTGTTTCCAGATTTGTATAGAGGTATAACTTTTGCTATTTTCATTCTGTCTGGAAATCGACCAGTTTGAAATGATAAATTACAGTTGTATGTAAATGGTTTTATGATAGCCTCAATGACTCTTTTAACCACTATCATATCAATATCATTACAATCCAAAGATTTCTGATTTTTACATTTTTTGACAATTTCAAAAACTTCACTTTCATCAACGGCTGTGAGAAACATAGAATATGGATTTCTGTCTATCAGTGTATCTGGTTTTTCCTGTGCTTTCCCAGGATGAGTGATTGTTCTTGCTAAATTTGGTCCAGCAGTTACAAAGAATTCATTGAGACTATTTGCCACAACATCCATATTGTATTCTTCATGGTCATTACAAATGAAATACTTGGGATAGTTCTTTTGTCCAGTCCCACGTTTTATAACACTGTTCAGGATTTCCCATAATCTTTTATTATTATTTCTATTTATATCTAATTGCTTCATATAGTATTCCTTTTTACTAAATCTAAGTATATTAGTTAACCTATTTTTATATCTTTTGTATCTGATTTCAGCATCTTTAGTTCTCGTTCTTAAGAACTCTCTATATAGAGCATTTTTCTTTATACATGCATTTTGCAGACCTTTTGTTATCCATGGACAGTCCATATATTTATGTTTCCTACTATATTGCTTTATTGGACAGTTGGTATTGTACAGTAATGTAAATATTCTAAGGAATTCATTATATGCACTATTAACATCCTGTTCCTGATATACTTCACCCCAGTTCTCTTTCAATAAATCTTTTTAAATGCATTCATTCTTTCTTCTGTTCTTACTCGTCTGTACTCTTTTTTACTGTCCATTTTATTGATCTTGTAATTCCTATCATAGATTGTAAAAATTGGAAGATGGTCACTTATATCGTTAATCAGGAGTCCACTTACAGTCTTATTTTCAATGTCATTTGTAAAAATGTTGTCTATGAGAGTTGCACAATGTGATGTAATCCTGGTAGGTCTAGTAATTTTAGGGAATAGATTCATACAGTGCATTGTGTTTATAAATTCCTCAGTGGTTATATGTTTATTTGGGTTTAGCAAATCAATATTGAAGTCTCCACAAATGAAAACTTTTTTGTGAGCTAATTCAATAAATGTTTCTTCTATCCAGTTTTTAAATGTCTCAATACTACTGCCTGGAGCTCTGTATATACAGCTAATGATTACATTTTTACTTTTTTCTTTACAAATTTCAACTGTAATACATTCTAGTACATTATCAATCACCATCGTCATCTTTTCCACCACATTAAATTTCAAGGATTTGTCCACATACAAGGCCACTCCTCCTCCTCCTTTGTTTCGCCTAGTTATAAATGTGAATTCATAACCCTCCAGTTCAAAGTCTGTTCCTTTTTCCATATTGATCCAAGTTTCTGATAAGGCAATGACACTAAGTGGATGTGAAAACTGGTTAAGATATTCTTTGATATGATTAAAATTAGCATAGAGACTTCTACAGTTAAAGTGGATAATTGATCATTTATTCTCAGTTTTAATCCTCTGATTGTAGTCTTTATTTGTATAGTAGCAGCAATTGTTATTGTTAGATGAGAAGAAGTTGTTGTCTGGATCTATTTCATATTCCAAGTCCTGTGTATTGTGATCCATATAGTTAAATGTTTTCAGTTCCAATTGATCATATTCTGCAACTGTCTGACTGATGCAGCTGTTTCTTCCAGTACCATTTAACCTTGTTAACACTATTAGTGATAGTTATGGCAGATATCTTATTGTTCAATGTGAGATAGCCTCACTCAAATTGAACTTGGTTAATATATATGGATGCAATAATGACAATCCATCATTTTTTAGAAATCTTTTTTTGTCCCTTGCACCACTTTCAGGATATCTTATTATTGGGGGAGATTTTAACTGCACGCTTTATCCAAGTGTTGATAAATCAAGTGGGGTCGATTCAGCTCATAAGCAGTCTAGAAAGGAAATACTACAATTTATGACTGAACTCAATTTAGTTGATGTTTGGAGAAATATGCACCCAGATAAGATTACTTTTTCCTGCTACTCTAGCACTTATGGCACTTTTTCCAGAATTGACTATTTCTTACTTTCTGCATCTTTGGTACCCATGGTAACTAAATCCTGGTATGATAGTATTGTCATATCAGATCATTCCACCGTTTTGTTTCAACTAAATTTACCTAACTTACCATTATTTACCACTAGATGGCGACTGCAATCTTTCTGGTTAAAGGATCCAGAATTTTTAGAATACATTGGAAAGCAAATAGATTATTATTTTGCTTATAACACTACTCAAACTACGGCGACTATAAAATGGGAGGCCTTTAAAGCTTTCCTGAGAGGGCAAATGATCAATTTTACAAGCTTTAAACATAAAACATCTAGGATGGAACTGGTTCATTTGGAGAAAAAGATAAAAGATATGGAGGAAGAAATATTTATATCCAAATATAATGTTCTAATTCTAAAGTTAAATAAACTCCGAGCTAAATTTAATATTTTGTCATTAAATAAAGCTACTAAAAGTTTACTAAGACTGAAACAGTCATATTATGAACAGGGTGAAAAAGCAAGTAAAATACTGGCTTGGCGTATTAAACAGACTCAGGCTGAAAGAACAATAAACTCTATAACTACAGATGAAGGACAGATCACAGCTGATCCTAAACATATTAATGACTCTTTTTGTACCTTTTATAAACAGCTATACAAAACTGAGCATTTAAAGTCATTTTCATCAAAACAAAATTTTTTTTTGGATCAACTGCATTTTCCTAGACTACCAGAAAAATGATATGGATAAACTAGAGCTTAATATAACAGTAGAAGAAATTACTAATGCTATAAGGAACATGAAAGGGGGCAAAACCCCTGGACCTGACGCAATACCAATAGAAATATTTAAAATATTTAAAGATAAATTAATCCAGCCTTTATTGGATATGTATCAGGAATCATTTGAATCTGGGTCTCTCTCTCTCTCTTCCCCCCCCCCCCCCCCCCCCCCTTCACTTAATGTTGCAACAATTACTTTGTTACTGAAACCTAATAAGCCAGCAACACATTCTAGTTCTTATAGACCAATCTCACTGTTGAATTATCTTACAAGATACTTTGCAAACTATTAGCTATGAGATTAGAGACACTCTTGCCTAAAATGATTCATTCAGACCAGAATGGCTTTATCCAGGGGAGGCAGGGGTTTCACAATATATGGAGGGTCATGAATATCATTTATGAGAAAAAAGAGACCAGAGACAATGCGTTAATCTCAATGGATGCGGAAAAAGCCTTCGACAGGATCGAATGGCCATTCTTATTTGAAGTTTTGAAAAAGTTTGGTATTGGAAATAGATTTTTTAAATGGATTCAGTTGATATACTCCAACCCTCAAGCAGAGATTTTAACTAATGGTCTTTTTTCCGCACCATTCAGATTATATCGTGGAACTAGACAAGGGTGCCCCTTGTCACCTCTCTTGTTCACATTGGCAATTGAGCCTCTTGCGATGGCAATTCGGAATCATAAAAACATATCAGGAATTAAAGTAGGCAATGCTGACCATAGTATTGCCCTATATGCAGATGATGTCATCCTGTTCTGCACTAATTTAAACAAATCAATACCATCCATGTTAACTCTCATAAATACATTTAGTACATTTTCGGGTTATAAAATAAATTTTGATAAATCCGAAATATTCTTTTTGAATAAAAATGAACGACAATATCCAACACGTTCTCACTCCCAACTCGTCAAATGTGTGACGCATGGTCAGGCTCCCTCTGCTTCACTTATCGATGCGCAGGGTACCCCCTCGCGTCGAGAATTGACATGCAGGGTCCTCTCATTGAATACTATAGAGCTCCTTAAACGTTGCTTATTGACGACAAGAGATTGCAGCGGAAGAGCCTGTTGTCCGTATATTTATATATTTCCGAAATTACATTGTAGTGACGTATACTGAACACAATAAATTATATAATGTAAACAACTACCTGAGAAACAGGTAAAACGATACTTTTGTATCGTTTATTGCATTTATGGAGGGAGTGGTGTATGCTGGGTAATGGCACAGCTAGCGACTGGGTGACTTTATTCACCCGCTTCGGCTGTTATCAGTCCATACAATGGGCGTTATTAGCACAAATCAGTCCCATAGATATGGGCCATCTCCTGCTAGATTGTTCAGAAGGTTGTTATCATCCATCCAGATGGAGGATCACTAACAGGAGCGTGGGAAGACTCCAGAATCCACTCTGGCTGGAATCCGGTGGATACAGCAGTGTTTACAGGTAAGACCATTTAAACGGACAGCATTTATAGAATGACTATTAAAAGTCAGCGAGTGTCAATAATGTTAATGTGGTTATGTTAGTAATACACCGAGTGCTAATATAACAGCTTTAAGATGCATTTGTAGATATTATTACGTGTTTTACCGTCTTTGTGGTGCTAGCTTAAAGTTACGGTGTAAATGTTAGCTTATATTGGAGTAAAGCTGTTACTGTTTAAAAGATGTTAGCACAGAAATATTAGCTTCTGTCATGACTGATGAAGTTACTAGTTAATAAAGTTTCTGGGTACCCAGACGCAGGGTTCTTGATAAAAAGTAAAGTGTATTTATTAAGCGCTTTTCATAGACAGGCAGTCACAAAGCGCTGCACAGGATTCTTATCATTCTTATTTTCTGGTTTGTTTGTTTCTTCCCCTTCTCATCCAGTCTGTCTCTGTGTGCTGTGATTAGTGTCCTCATGTTTGTTTACCTCCTACCTGAGGTAAACAAACATATTTCATCTAGGAAATATAACAGAGATTACAACCTTCAACCTTCAGTGAGCTTATGGTGAGCCTACAACGTTATTCGTTAACAACAAAGCAAATGAAGCACGGTTTGACAAGTCTAGAAGATAGTTCAAATTAAATGATTAATTCTAATCTATGTCTCAAAACCATGCAAACCAATGAGTAGTGGAAGAGGTGTAGCTAATGAAGTGGCCAGTCACTGAGTTTCTTTTGCTGCTCTCCTTCGTGTCTTTATAAACTGGTGGTGTTGCCACAGTATTCCTACACGCATTACTGTTTTTATTTACAGATGTGCAATATCTCCACATGCTGCTCCTCTTTCTCACCTTCTGCAGCCCAAATGTGTTTTCTCAGAGCATCTGAGTCACGTGATCGCACAGTAACGAATCAAAGCAAATCAGGAAGAAGGGGGCGGAGCAAAGTGTGCGCGCAGGACAGGAGTCGAGCAGAGAGAGCTGCTTTTGCATGAAACGGGAGTAAAGCAGTGAACTTAGAGGAGAGACAGAAACTAAAGTATCGATCATATACCACTACCAACGTCCTGATCGATATCTGCATCGATCTGCCCACTCTTGTCTCCTGGATCGTAGCTGCGATCAGCGTGAACCACGTGGGTCTCTGCTCCCTGATCTGTTTCCTGTGTTTGGAAAGAGTTCCAGCTTCATCACGGAGTTTCTCTCGGTTTGTGGGCTCATCTAAAGGTAAGCACCGAGCTAACTTTACTGTGAGTTCAGTTCATGTTGAGTTTAGCTCCTGAATGAGGTCTTCTGCTGCTCTCCTCGGTGTCTGTTCACAGTTTATTGTGAACACGTTGAGAGAAGAGTGAGAGAGTGTTTGGAGAAAAACACCAACTAATCATTAGCTCAGCATGCTGGGAGAAGTTGGAGCAGAAAAGTCTTTTCATTGTCCCTGCAGCTGTTTTTCTGCATGCACCAAACCTCTACAGCCTCATTTCTATTTGTATGGACTCAAATGTCGTCATACATATTTTATACTTGTAAATCAAATGCGTATTTGGTTATTGAGTTTTGCAACTTTGTAGACCAAAATATGTTAACATTTTATGTTTGTGCATCTACAGATGTAAAACTGCGCTCAGGTTTCCTGGCTGCATGTGGCTTTCGACTTAGATGTTACAAAGACAAGGCACTGTGTGTGTGCGCGCGCGTGCGTGTGTGCGTGTGTGTGCGTGTGACCTCACCAAAAGGATCATAAAAGCAGGAAGCAACATCAAACAGAATCTTCACAAGGGATGTGCTTGTGATAAAACACTACAGCCTCTTCCCAGAACCTCAAGAGGCTGGGGAGGGGGACAAAGGAATGTCTTGATCCTATAGTTTGAACAAAGACTTTACAAATTTAAGAACCACAATGACAACATTCAACAATTTGACTTAACAGTGACCACAATTTGAGCCCAGATATTTCAAGTGATAACAGGAAAGTGTGTGTGTGTTCTCGATTTTACTACCTGGTGGGATCCACGTTAAAGTTGTCCATAAAATGTAAATGATTAATTTTACAAAAATGAAAGCAATATATCACTGACATACAAACGAGGACAAAATTGTTAGTACCCCGCTGTTAATTAAAAAAAACCCACAATATTTACTGAAAGAATTTGAAACTGACAAAAGTAATAATCATTTTAAACAATATATTTAAAATCTGACATTGCTTTTGAATTGTTGTTCAACAATATTGTTTAAAAAAAGAAACTCAAGAAGTAGACCTGGACAAAATTATGGTTTCAGGGATTTAAAGAAATGTGACCATAGGGACATGTTAAACTAAGGTGTGACTAGTAATTAGCATCACAGGTGTCGATATAAAAACGTCTATCGTTTTATTTTACGCTATCGTTTGTTTCGTGGTGTCGCAAAATAAACTGTTTACAGTAATATTTTTCATGGTTTTGATGGTCACTGTAGTTATTATTAATTTCTTAAAGTTCTCTCTTTCTCTTATATTTAATATAACCACACTACGGACGGACAAGCGCCTGTTGTTATGCGTTGTGGTTAGCAACAACGACGGTAAAACCATTTCCACATAAACCTTTCACAATAAAGCTCAAGATCCTGTTGAGACTTTTCAAAATAAACTGAATCACGTGAAAGAGCAGATTATTTACGGATGAGAAGTAAAAAAGAGCCGCCAGGTGCTAAAAAATAAACCTTAGCAGGGCTCGCAAAATCGCTAGCCCGACGTCCCGGGGCTAGCGATTTTTCCAGTCGGGCTACCAAAATCTAACTCAGCCCTGCCCGTCGGGCTATCATAGGAAGGAAAATATATGTCTATGCTTTTGCATTCTTTCGCGAATGTAGCTGAGTAATTATGTCATTGGCATCGATGAGCCACTTTAAATATGTGACATATTGAAATCTCGTTTGAATTTGCGCTTGCTTTTTGCTTTCACTTTCATTTTGCGATCGCGCGAACGGTGTGTAGAGAGCAGCAGCACTGATTAGTGAGTGACGATTAATTGCGCACCAATTCCACTGACATCTTCTTATCACTCATTAGCTTACTATTCAAACGCGACAAGTGAAATCTCTCGCAGCAAGCGTAAATATGTGAGAGGTTGAGTGCGCAAAGAATCGCTGACCATTATGTAAGTATGTGTGTAAAAGCAGCAGGATTTACGCTGGTATTTTAGTTCTGCTCAGCTAAATAAGACAGGTCAGGGTGAAGAAGGGGCAGCCAAAGAAAAGCTTACCACAAAACGGAAAAGTTATGACAAATCAGACTATGAGGCAAAAAGAAAGCGCAGCTTTTTTGGTTTCATGGACAAAAGAATTTCTGTGGCTGGAATATGACGAGCTAAATAACATGATGTTCTGCCAGGTGTGTTGTGAGTTTCATTTGATTTCTGATTCGACAAGCGCCTTTGTTACTGGGACCAGTAATTTTAAGAAAGACCCCATCAGAACCCATGAGAAATGCATTATTGCCCAGTCTGCAGTATCTTTCCCAGAACAAACAGCAATTGCAAAAAAACATACTAAAAATAAACCAAGCACAACAAGAACTCCTGAAAAAGCTGTTTAGAACAGCTACTATGTTGCAAAGAGTGAACTACCATTGGCACAATTTAGCAGTCTTTGCAAACTTCAAAAAGCAAATGGCCTCGATCTTGGTTCCACTTACCTCTTACCCGTGACTTCAGTGGAAATTTCAAATTCAGGATCTGACACAGACTGATTTATGTCCTACACAGTTCTTACAAGTTCATAGAAATTTCTGTTCAATTTGAACCAAGTATTTGAGTTGATGGTTGATGAGTTGAATTTTTTTGATTAATTTTTGTTTCCTTTACAATATTATACTTTAATGTATAATACTGTAAAGGAAACAAAACATAAAAAAATTGCTCTCTTTTTTATTCGGGCTACTTAAATTTATTTTGGGCTACCAAAAACTGAAGAATGCCTGCCCGAAGGGCTACCAGAGATTTTGAAATTTTGCGAGCCTTGCTTAGACTCAAACGTTAGAACAGGCTTTTCCCCGCAGCACGCCGTGTAATAAATACTCACAAACAAAACGGCGGCCGTTACAACTTATGTCTAAAAATGTATAGTTTCATGCATCGGTTAAAACACTCGACTCCAGCTACACGACGCGCAGCTGGAAACACTTCCCGCAAGTCGAGCTGCCCGAGATTCACAGAATTTACAGAAAATGTTACATTTGTGTGATTTATATTGTTATCGGGACGATAGATGTTTTATATCGGGATATGAGATTTTGGTCATATCGCACAGCCCTAGTCTCAGGGCACTAAAAGAAGAAAATCATAGACAAACATGTCAAAGCTAAAGGCTATAAGGCAGCGGTCTCCAACCTTTTTTGCGCATGGACCGGTTTATGCCCGACAATATTTTCACGGAACGGCCTTTAAGGTGTCGCGGATAAATACAACAAAATAAAACTAGTACCTGTACCGAAAAAAAGATTTAGTCATAACACACGTGAAAAGACCCAGGAAAACAGTGTTAACGATAAAAACGATAACAAAATAACGCTGAAAACCAATAATGTTGGATCTAAAGTCAGACCCCGCTGATCCCAGAACTTATTCCCATGAAAGAAAGACAAGGCAACAGCGATCGATCTTTTTACTTGCAAGGGAGGCTTGTCGGTACCTTAGCACATAACAAAATGACCTCTCCGACTGCCCCCTCTTGCTCCCTTTTATTGACAACGTTCACACAATAAACAATAGTTTACAACACGTACCTTCCCCACGTAACCCCCCTTGGTTACAAAGACAAAGCACTGTGTGTGTGTGTTATGTGAGTGTGTGTGTGTGTGTGTTAGACCTCCTGCTGACCAAAGGGTCGTAAATGCAGGAAGCTTACATCAAAAGCACAAGGATGATAAAAGACTACAGCCCTACAACCCCCCACCTAGAACCTCGAGAATCTGGGGAGGGGAGGACAGAAAGAATTCCTTTCACAGAATTAAAACAATGTACAAATGGCAAACATAAAAATGACAATATTTAACAACTCACCCTAACAGATAAAAACCCTGAAAACCATACATTTCACACCTGAGCCTCAACTCGGTACCAAACGACTCACAGACCGGTACCGGTCCGAGGCCCGGGGGTTGGGAACCGCTGCTATAAGGGCATCTCCAAGAAGCTTAATGTTTCCAAGAATGTTTCCATTCATTTTTAATAGTTAGGGTAAGAGGCTAGGGAATGAAGGTCCTCACTAAGATTACTGAACGGGGTTGTGTTTGTGTTTATGGGACATTTCACAGTAGATCTCATGGCAAACGACAAATGAGGACACCACAGTTGAATGCAAAAAATAAAAGATTCAAGACTGGAAATTGGATATTGACAAACCTCTTTGGCAAGGCACATCAACTGGAGTAGTTTGCTGACGTGGAGTGGACCAAAATACCAACAAAAATGAAGTTAAGGGTACTGATACTTTTATCCAGGCCTGATTTTTTTTTTTATTATTATTATTTTTTTGAACATTAGAATGTCAGATTTTCAATGGTTGTATTTCAGTAAATTCTTGTTATTTAGACAATTTTAGGTTATTTCAGTGGCCATAATGGGTTTTTCTATCATTATTGGAGGGGAGGACAACAATGATGTCCAAGGCTGTATCCCAATTCAGGATCTGCAGCCTTGGAGTACGCAGCCTTAATGGTCCACAAGTGCCGCGTACTCGAAGACCGAGAAGGCCGGAAGTGCGAGGCTTGTGAAATGGGACTGTCTAGCCTCCATCGCGCAGCTCATGATACTAACTGCTAGAAACGTTTTATACAGTATTGTTTGACAGAAATAAAGGAGAAAATATTTTCTTAATGAGCGTTTTTTGATTTGATAAGAATCTGAGGCTGAGACCACGGGACAGTAAAACATGATTCTTGGGCTTCATATCTGTACTGAACAGTCATTTAAGATTAGTAAATCTTAAAAGCTAAAGCACTGTGTGTGTGTGTGTCCACCTGTTCAACATCTATTCAGTCAATCATGTTTATTTCGCATCTACAGACACATTATAGACGTGTCCTTTATCAGGCTGTAGAGCGATAAGCTTTGATCTTTTTTTTAGTCTATAATTTGTCAAAATTATAGGCTATAGACTTTCCTGGATGATTTAAAGTCATTTTGAGTCAACACTCAACCTGCAGTGAGTAAATTTTAGGTAAAAAGCTCCCTGAGTGTCAAATATTTATTGATGGAGAGAATTTGTTATTTTGGGGGGGGAATATGCTTAAAATGCTTTCTCATTTAAAAACATTTTCATAAAACTATTTTGTTCTGGACATAGTTTTTTTAGTGGGAGAAACATTTCATCACTCATCCAAGCGACTTCTTCAGCTGACTGCAGGTTTCCAACCTTATAAACAGAACATTTGCACAATAACTGAAACTAGCCCACTGAATGAACAATGGGCTGAGGTAAGTTCCTGGATCATTAATATGCAAATTGTTATGACCATTGATCAAAGACCACTGATCAATGGCCATGAGTACCATTGTTTCAGAGGGTGTCCGTCTCCCAAATCCAAACTGGAAGCTAGATCCACAGCAGAGGGGCCTGAAAGCTGAAGGCTCAGCTTTCTGTTGTGCTTCTAAATACTGTAGGAACCACAAGTAAGCCTGCAGTGTGAGAGCAAAGGGCTCTAATGGGATAGTGTGATGCTATGAGATCTTTAAGCTATGATGGGGCCTGATCAGTCAAGACTCCTTCCTCTGTTCTTGTTTCACTGTGATGTTACAAAGATCTGTTTTGTGTCCCAGCAGATCAGCAGGAGGAGGAGAGTCCGACGGAGCACCAGACGAACATTTTCAACCATTCGGACTCAGCTCAGCCGCTACAGTGGACAGAAATGTCATCAACACAAAAGGTGAAGATCCTATCACTTTTATTGAAACTGTGTGCACTTCATCAGCTGATGCTTGTTTGTCAAGATTGAAAAGGATTCAAGAAGAAGTTTGTCATTTCGTATGGTATTACCCAGGCTGAAATGAAAGTGTTTCTCACCAGCATCTACAGTGCAATAATCAATACAACTAAAAAGAAAAATGGTTCAAGAAACAGTAAAAAGGCAGTAATAAATCACAACAATAAAAAGGGGTAAATAACATAAAATCTTAATTCATAAACAAACTCAAGTCCAAATAGTCACACTCATACAGGTAGCTTCAGCCCTTTCACAGAAGGGGATAATTAAATTAAGTAGTGTGTGTATCTGGGCAGTATATTGTATGCTCTGTGTGTGGATAGGAGGCATCAGAGTATAGCTGTGCTAATAGCCGAATGGATGGTAATTGGGTGCAGTTCTGCTTTTCTGAGTCTCCCGAGGGAGTGCAGACGCTTTTGTACTTTTTTTGATAACTGCTGTTGTATTAATGAAGAAGGACAGGTCATCAGCAAGGTGCACACCCAGGAACTTAACACTGCTGACCCTCTCCACAGCAGCACCTTCTATGGTGAAGTCTGTGTGGTGATCTCTGCCAGACTTCCTGAAATCGATCACCATCTCTTTTGTTTTGTCCACATTGTTGGTGAGATTACGGGATCTACACCACACTTCAAGCTGCTCTACATCTATTCTATAAGTGGTCGTTGTGATGAGACCAACCATAGTTGTTGTCTGCAAATTTCACAATATGATTAGTACTCAGTCTGGCTTACAGTAATGTGTGAACAGACTAAACAGCAACAGGCTCAGGACACCCCAGAGGAAAGCCTGTGCTCAACAAGATGGTCTTTGATGTGTGGCTGCCCACCTTGACTGTCTGTTGCCGCTTTTCAAGAAGCTGAAAACCCATTTGCAGATTGCAGGGTCCACGCCTGATGGCATCAGCTTTTCCAACTGCTGCAGAATGACGTGTTAAAAGCTGAGCTGAAGTCGATGAAAAGGACTCTGGCAGAGGGGTGTTCTTCCTCTCCAGGTGTGACAGCATAACATGGAGTGTGGTAGAGAGAGGTCATCTTCTGTAGATCGGTTGGTCCTGTATGCAAACTGAAGGGGATCCAGGTCTATTTGGAGAGTGTTCATGATGTGCTTCAAGACCAGCCGCTTGAGGCATTTACTCACAATTGGTGTCCCTTGTCATTGGGGGAGGGGGCTTGTAGTACGTAATGTGTTGGAAGCCCTGCCACAGCTTCGTTCCTCACACTGCGTTGAGAAGCTCTCCACAATCTGATATTGTTGTCAAGGGAGCAGACATTGGCCGGCAACTGTGTCCATACGTCTGGCTTGTATTGGTTAGCAGCTAGCCTCGCATTAGCTCCTCTATGCTTACCCTGCTTCTGCATCCTATCACACCGCTTTCTGAGTTTCCTCCTGGGTGTTGCTCCAGGCATAGTTATGGATTTCTTCCAGCTTGCTTGGCATAGGAGTCCAAGCTCACCCAGCGCAGTCAGTAAATGTTTCTTGTAGCGAGAGATGTGGTTATGAGCTTTCTCAGAGAATTGCATTTCCAGAAGACACTGCCGGTCATACACACACTTCTCTTTCACACAGTTTACATTCGCACTACATGGTCTTTTTTATCGTCAGGCTTATTAGGACCCGAGCACTGAGAGTACGAAGGCCCCATTGTGTCTGCTCCATTTCTTCTTCTTATTATTATTATTCAGGCAAAACAAGTGCCTTTTTGAGGGTTTTAACATAATCAAAAACTCATGAAATTTTGTACACGTTTCAGGTTTGATTAAAAATTTCGTGTTTTAATCATTTTACATATGAGCATTGGAAAATGGCTCTGGAGCGCCACCTATGTGTTGTTAAATGAAGTCCTACGATCATATAGTTGGAGCTACATGTATAAAATTTGGCACACATGTGTATCATGCCAAGACGAACAAAAAAGTCAGTGGCCCATTGACGCAAATCCAACAGAAGGTCCGCATGTGAGTGAAGTTGGCCACCCCACCTTCTTCAAATCCAACAAAAGTGGTAGTAAACACTACGTTTGTGCTGGTGTGTGCTGCAAAAAGTCCCTTTCTGCCGCTATCATTTTAAAGATATTAAAGAAAATTTCTTCAAACAAAGCCAGTGTCAATCAACGGTGCTATGTTTGTGCTAGTTTGTGCTACTAAAATTGTCCTTTGTGCTGCTTCTGTTTTAAAGATATTAATGAAAATGTAAAGGTCAACAACATGTTGGCACGTAAGGACGCTGTCATAGCCTGTCAACGACGCTGATTAGCTGCGTATATACGAACGTGAATCGCGTCATCAGCTGGAGCAGCCAGTCACCGGTCACTTACTGACTCACACTGCAAAACAGAAGGAATTGTTAATGTATTTATTTTAATTTCAATTCAGGTTAGGTTTGTTTTGTTAGTTTTTTTTGTGCGCAACACAGATTTTCTGTGCACAGAGACTGTACCAGCAGTGAATGATTGCGCACTCGCGCAGCTTAGAGGGAACATTGCAGAAGAGTAATAGGAGTATGCCCTTAGTGAAGGGTTATGAAAACACCCAATGTCAACAATGCTGTAGTATTGGAAAAATAATTTAATAATTTCTGCAGATTTTGATTTGGGAGTATCCTTATTAGAACTTCGGTCTAGGCACGTAGTTTGTGTGCCTCCATCTAAATTGAGATTGTGTGTTGTCATATCTGGAATTTGTGAGAATAAATTGACAAAGAAGTTTTCATCATCCCAGTTGGGGGCATAGATGCTGGCAAAAATTAGTCTGAGTCCACATTCACCCCATACACACCCGTTCACAAAAGCACTATTATCTATACAGTGAGTGCTTTAATAACTATCATTCATACGCCGACGGATGCATCAGAGAGCAAGTCGAGCATTGAGTTTTTCCTTTCCCACTCACTGTGTGTTAATAGACCTCTCTGCATTGAGTCATATCTGTTATAAGGCTTTGGATATATGCAGAACTACCTTCTATTTATAGAGTTGCTAATTATTTGGCATTATTGCAGGCAAACCAGCCAATGAAATGGATGGGTTCCAGCGCTACAGGGTTTCTACTCCACGGCCGTATTTCATACGAGTCCACATTTCCAATGTACGCCATTTTTTGCAAGTACCGCTGCTTCGCCTCTGGACGCAATCGGTCTCTATACAGTCCATTCTCTTTTGAGCTGCTTTTAAGCATCTTTCTTGTAGTCGCCGTTCCAACACAGTGTGTTTGTTTTTATTCGTAGACCCCGAAAATGGCGCCGCGCTCCCACAATGCATTGCGGCGTGACGTCAACTCCAAAGCCCTATAAACCTCTGTCTCTCTTCCACAGCATGTCTTTATCCAGTTTTCCTTCTCTCACCACAACCAGTCGCAGCAGATGGCCCCGCCCCTCCCTGAGCCTGGTCCTGCCAGAGGTTTCTTCCTGTTAAAAGGGAGTTTTTCCTTCCCACTGTCGCCAAAAGTGCTTGCTCATAGGGGGTCATATGATTGTTGGATTTTTCTCTGTATTTATTATTGTACAACCTACTGTACAATATAAAGCGCCTTGAGGCGACTGTTGTTGTGATTTGGCGCTATATAAATAAAATTGAATTGAATACTTCCTGAGCTAGAGCCTAAGCTAGAGCAACCCCAAAACCTGGTGGATGTGAGCAATACACCAGGTTTTCTTTATCCAGTTGCAGAACTTCTTTGAGTAGAGTAGAAACTGAGCTGGTCAAGCCTTAAACAGCGTCCTCTGTAATACCCACAATACAAATATTACACCTCCGCATTCTTGCCTCCATATCTTCGTTCTTTTCTTTTCAGCTAACTGTAATCCTGCAACCGTCTCTTGGAGGCTGACAACCTTCAGGTTTCCTTTATTAAAATCCCCGGTTGGGATAAACACAGCAGTTTCCTGACTGCTGATCATGCTGTACAGTTCCCCGAGTGGAGACTGTCAGAAAACGACAACAAGAAGACAGCTCCTTGGAAGACAGGACCAACTTCACACCCGATCAGATTTGCACACTGTTAGACCTTACCACTACATGTTTCAAATACAACGATGGCTTCTACAGACAAAAACATGGCTGCGCCATGGGCTCCCCCGTGTCACCTATTGTAGCCAACCTTTACATGGAAGAAGTGGAGAGAAAGGCTCTTGTCTCTTTCAAAGGGAGAGTACCCAGCCACTGGTACAGATATGTAGATGACACCTAGGTCCAAATCAAAACACAAGAAGTGGAATCCTTCACTGCACACATTAACGCCGTGGATAAAAACATCAAGATCACCAGAGAAGACACAAAGGACGACTGTTTGTCTTTCCTGGACTGCGCTGTGCACATTGAAGAGAATGGCAACCTCAACATTGAAGTTTACCGGAAGCCCACACACACAGACCAGTACCTCCTCTTTGACTCCCATCTCCCTCTGGAACACAAACTTAAACCCTATACCACCGGGCAGAAAATGTTCCCTCTACGCCTGAAGGAAAAGAAGGAACACACGCATGTAAAGGAAGCACTTAAAACATGCGGTTATCCTAATTGGGCGTTCATAAAGTCAGCAAAGAGGCACAGAAAAGAGGACCAGACACCAGTGATGGATGATAAGAAAGACAGACGCAACAACATTCTCATCCCCTATGTAGCCGGTGTATCAGAGAAACTCAGGAGAGTTTTCTCACACTCAGACAAAAACTGGTTCATCCCAAAGACAAAACTCCAAAACATAAACTTAACAACGTGGTGTATGCTGTACAGTGCAGCGAGGAATGCCCAGACCTCTACATTGGAGAGACCAAACAGCCACTTCACAAGCGCATGACACAACATAGAAGAGCCACCTCCACGGGACAAGACTCAGCAGTTCATCTGCATCTAAAGAACAAAGGTCACTCTTTCGAGGATGCCAATGTTCACATATTTGACAGAGAGGACAGATGGTTTGACAGAGGAGTGAAAGAAGCATCTATGTCCACTGTGAGCGACCATCTTTGAACAGAGGCGGTGGTTTACGACACCAACTGTCTGCCATCTATAATCCAGTTTTGAGAACCCTTCCCAGACGCCTTAACGCCCACTCACATCCTGGGCCATCTGACCTCAGGAAATCACATGATAGGGTGGGGCCAGGTTTCACAATGACCTCATCCGAAACCCTGGCTGATTGTGACCCACACCCATTTTCACACCTTGGCTCATGGGATTAGGTAGAGGATCATCAGGGGGTCCTTTGTCCCTCTTTGGGGGGAAACTCCCACTGGGTTTAAATCTGGGACTCTCCACCATTTGACCCTTAGAACTGAAGAAGCTTCTCGGATGAGAGGTGAAACGTCTTCAAGCAACTTAAACAAGTCCAGACCCTTTTCTTTCCGAGCTCCTTAGACTAATCATCAGGTACTCCAGGTCTGGTGACCAGAAGGATTTGACCGGGTGCACGTTTGCATAATCAAACCAGCTGCTGTTGATCACAAAACACATACTGTTAGGTCTAAACTGTCGTGAGGGAAACATCAGACTTCACTCTATCTTCACTGAAGTAATTGTTTTATTGTCACTTGCCAATATCATGCACATACAGACAGCAACTTCTCAAAATGGCCGCCAATCCATTTCCTGTCCACTTTAAATACTCTAAAGACCACGCCTTCTCAATTCAGACTGGCCTATAAAAGAGCTGCAATTGAGGCAGGCCTTCTCTTTACTGGGAAAACAAGATGGCCACCACAGAGATAACCTTCAGAACACTTTGTTACATTAATGCTTCCCAACACGTGGCCTATTGGTAGTGATGGCCAAATGAAGCTTTCTGAAGCATTGAAGCTTGTATTGAAAAACGGTTCATAACTCGAAGCTTTTCAACACAGTGCTCTCTGGTGACATCTTGTGGCCAAAAATATGAAGAGCAGCTTGAATCCACAAAATAAAACCAACTGCTTCGTAATGATTGCCCACTCTGCAGAGTGGAATTCTGTCTGATATTGGGCTGCTGTTGTGTTGCTTTGAACGTGTATTTTTTGGGGTGACAAAAATGTTGTTTATTTCTTTAATAAATAATTTTGACCAGTAAACTTTCCTTGTTTAAACATGCACCATGGCGTGGTCTTTCTTTGCTAGTGACGTCTTGATGTTGGTAAATACAGTAATTGAAAAATACCACGTTACACATAATATACATATAATGTACAACACATTATGGAGTATGCTTCTGCTGTGAGGTCCCACCTCCATGTACTTATGCAGTTAATCGCTAGACGGGTATTTTTTATAAATAATATTACATTAGGGCAATTTTCCTATACATATTTTTGACCTTGGGGTAGAATTGATTGTGAACTGGAAAGGGAAAATGCTTATGAACTTGCAAATTAAAAACATGATGCATTTCAGGTAACCCTTTTCCATTTGTATTTAAGAAGAAAATTTATTCCACTGTGCGATGGCCGAACCTGTTCCTTTTATATTTAGATAATTTCTCCTGCCTTAAGGAAAATCCTTTCACGTGGCACAGAAGAGGCTGGAGTGCACAGAAACTGGTAGAGATGCAGTTATACATTCTAACTGGGCCCCACAAACTATCAGATAAAGAGAATATCCATCCATCCATCCATCTTCATCCGCTTTATCTGGGGCCGGGTCGTGGGGGCAGCAGCCTAAGCAAAGAGGCCCAGACCTCCCTCTCCCCAGCCACCTCCTCCAGCTCGTCCGGGGGAACACCAAGGCGTTCCCAGGCCAGCCGAGAGATATAATCTCTCCAGCGTGTCCTGGGTCTGCCCCGGGGCCTCCTCCCGGTGGGACATGCCTGGAACACCTCACCCAGGAGGCGCCCAGGGGGCATCCTTGTCAGATGCCCAAACCACCTCAGCTGGCTCCTTTCAATGTGGAGCAGCAGCGGCTCTACTCTGAGCCCCTCCCGGATGGCCGAACTTCTCACCCTATCTCTAAGGGAGAGGCCAGCCACCCTGTGGAGGAAGCTCATTTCCGCCGCTTGTATCCGCGATCTCGTCCTTTCGGTCACTACCCACAGCTCGTGGCCATAGGTGAGGGTAGGGACGTAGATCGACCGGTAAATTGAGAGCTTCGCTTTTACACTCAGCTCCCTCTTCACCACGACGGACCGGTGCAGCGTCTGCATTACTGCAGCTGCAGCCCCAATCCGTCTGTCGATCTCCGGCTCCCTTCTCCCATCACTCGCGAACAAGACCCCGAGATACTTGAACTCCTCCACTTGGGGCAGGAACTCATCCCCGACCCGGAGTGGGCACTCCACCCTTTTCCGGCTGAGAACCATGGCCTCAGATTTGGAGGTGCTGATCCTCATTCCCGCTGCTTCACACTCGGCTGCGAACCGCTCCAGTGCGAGCTGGAGGCCCTCACCCGATGAAGCCAACAGAACCCCATCATCCGCAAAGATCAGAGATGAGATTCTGAGGCCACCAAAGCGAAAGCCCTCCGCCACTTGGCTGCACCTAGAAATCCTGTCCATAAAAATTATGAACAGAACCGGTGACAAAGGGCAGCCCTGGCGGAGCCCATCACCCACCGGGAACGAGTCCGACTTATTGCCGGCAATGCGAACCAAGCTCTTGCAACGGTTGTATAGGGATCGAATGGCCCGTAGCAATGGGCCAGACACCCCATACTCCCGCAACACCTCCCACAGGACACCCTGAGGGACATGGTCGAATGCCTTCTCCAAGTCCACAAAACACATGTAGACTGGTTGGGCAAACTCCCATGCACCCTCAAGTATCCTCGAGAGGATGAAGAGCTGGTCCAGTGTTCCGCGACCAGGACGAAAACCGCATTGTTCCTCCTGTATCTGAGGTTCGACTAGCGGACAAACTCTCCTTTCCAGCACCCTGGCATAGACTTTCCCGGGGAGGCTGAGGAGTGTGATCCCCCTGTAGTTGGAACACACCCTCCGGTCCCCCTTCTTAAAGATGGGGACCACCACCCCGGTCTGCCAGTCCATGGGTACTGCCCCTGATCTCCACGCAACATTGCAGAGGCGTGTCAACCAGGACAGCCCTACAACGTCCAGAGCCTTCAGGAACTCGGGGCGGACCTCATCAACACCAGGGGCTCTGCCACCAAGGAGTTGTTTAACTGCCTCAGTGACCTCGCCCCCGGAAATTGGCGGGTCATTCCCCTCATCCCCAGACTCTGCTTCCTCCTCGGAAGACCTCGGAAGACGGAAGGCGTCAGTGGGATTAAGGAGGTCCTCGAAGTATTCCTTCCACCGCCTGACAATTTTCTCAGTTGACGTCAGCAGCGCTCCTCCAGCACTATACACAGTGCAGGTAGAGCACCGCTTTCCCCTCTTGAGACGCCTGACGGTTTGCCAGAACCTCTTCGAGGCAGTCCGAAAGTCTTTTTCCATGGCCTCTCCGAACTCCTCCCACACCCGAGTTTTTGCTTCAGCCACTGCCCGAGCCGCATTCCGCTTGGCCTGTCGATACCTGTTGGCTGCCTCCGGAGTCCCACAGGCTAACCAAGCCCGATAGGACTCCTTCTTCAGCCTGGTGGCTCCCTTCACCTCTGGTGTCCACCATTTGGTTCGGGGATTACCACCACGGCAGGCACCAACCACCTTGCGGCCGCAGCTCAATGTAGCAGCTTCGGCAATGGAGGCGCTGAACATGGTCCATTCGGACTCAATGTCCCCCGCCTCCCTCGGAATGCTGTTGAAGCTCTGCCGGAGGTGTGCGTTGAAGATCTCGCGGACTGGGGCCTCTACTAGTCGTTCCCAGCACACCCTCACTACGCGTTTAGGTGCACAATGTCTGTCCAGCGTCCTCCCCCGCCACCTGATCCAACTCACCACCAGGTGGTGATCAGTTGACAGCTCAGCCCCTCTCTTTACCCGAGTGTCCAGAACATATGGTCGCAGGTCTGATGATACGATTACAAAATCGATCATCGACCTACGGCCTAGAGCGTCCTGGTGCCACGTGCACTTATGGACACTCTTATGTTCGAACAAGGTGTTCGTTATGGCCAAACTGTGATTAGCACAGAAGTCCAATAACAAAGCACCGCTCGGGTTCAGATCAGGGAGGCCGTTCCTCCCAATCACGCCCCTCCAGGTCTCGCTGTCGTTACCCACGTGAGCATTGAAGTCTCCCAGCAGGACAACAGAGTCTCCAGGTGGAGCACCTTCCAGCACCCGGGGCGGGGTTTTGTCGCCCTCCCAGTATGTCTGCAGGAAAATGTATAACCTGCCTGACCTGGCTCATTCTGCCAGCAGGCTAATTATTTGTGATTATCTGAGAATAAACACTTTATTGATTGTAACATGGGAACATGTACATTCATACATTTTGTTGGAGGCACCTTTCTTTGGGCACAACAATGAAAAACAGTGGGAAAGCTGGATGTGATCACCTGAACACCTGAGCAGAGAGTTACAACCTGAGACATTTTGTGTGCAGGGGGTTTGTGCTTGGGAGACAGTGTTAGTAAGCGAAGTGCTTTCTGGGGCTGAAAACCTGAACAGAACTTAAGCAGCACCTCTTAATCAGCAACAGAGAGGAAAAGCAGAGTCTTCCTGCAACTGGACCCCTTCTCCACTCCGTACAACAGCTAGTAGGGCTGATGTTCCTTCCTCCTGGAAATTGGGTCCCACTGTGGGACAGAATGTGGGCCCTTGCTCCAGGCCAACTGGTGTGGAACTCGAACTGGAGGATGTGCTCCCGGCCAGAGGCGTGTTTGTGCCTCCAGGGGGAGCACATCCTCCGGTTCAAGTTCCACGCCAGCCGGCTTAGAGTGGGCCTTTGGGCACCGGTCTCTTCCCAGTCGGCAGATGAGTGGTGGGCTTGTGAGAGCTAGCTGCAGGCTTGGGCTTCACCTGACATCTGGCAATGATGTTGTGCAGAGCTTCTGTCTGCTTCTTCCTCAGATCGAATCCAGTCTGAATGGCTTCAACTAAATGTCTGAATAACCCAGCCACAGACACCGGCTTGTCCAGATATACAGCCCTTTCCCTGTCTGAGATGTCATAGAGGGTCAGTCACAGGTGCCTCTGTGCCAATACTACTACAATACAATACAATACAATTTTATTTATATAGCACATTTAAAAACCCAAAGGCACACCAAAGTCCTTCACAGTAATATGGAGAGTCAACATAAGTCAATAACAGGGTACAAATCAGGCACTAGCACAGACAGGATAGAGGCACTAACAGACCAGGAGAGTTAGATAAATACAAAATATGCTAAGAAGACAAAAACAGCAGTACAATTAATAAAAAATAATAAATTTAATAAAATCTAATAAAAGTTTAAAATTTAAAAGATTTAAAAGGGTATTAATTGGTCAGGAAAGCCAAGTCAAATAGATATGCTTTTAATCTTTTAATCTCATAGCGTGGTACATCTGGAGCATGGTGACGGAGTTCATAGTTCAGGCAATGTCGGTCTGAGACCAATAAGTCGTCTCCAGCTGCTATGCTGACAGTCTGCAGCGCTTGGACGGCAGATTTGCGGCGCCACCAACTCCATGGTTAAGGGATGGGGCCAGGTAAGCGGTCAGAGACAGCTCCATTAGGAGTGGGTTAGCTAAGCCAGTTTTGTCGGTGCTGTCCAACTTCATGTACTGTTCATAGCTGGGTACAGCAGGTAGACAGAGGTTTGCCACATGATGCACTTAGCTCTCAGACAAAGTTTGGGAACATAGGAAGGCAGTTTTTCGATATTGTGGGGTCCAGTTGGAGGAAAAAGCCTGTGAACCGCGACAGCTTCTGAGCTGGCAGAGGAGAGGGCTAGTCCACCTGCAGCTTCTTAGCTGCACAGTGAATCAGGGGCTGACTGCCGAAGCAGTGGCGACACATTGGGGCTGTGCACACGTCATCACAGATCATCTGCCTTAAAGGTGTTAATAAAGGTTTCCTCAGCCAGGACACATGAGGGCATGATATTCCATACTACGTGTGTTGTACCGAGTGTATTGACTGAAAAGGAACTACTTCAGCCTTTGGTTTAAAACTACTGTTAATAGAGGAAATTTGAAGGTTGAGTTTGTTCCACGACTGCATTTCACTCACTGCCTCTGTTTGTTTCTCTTTCACTGCAGGACCAACATGGAGCAAGAAGTCAGCGCTCTAAGGAGGCCGACAAACCTCACAGAAGAAACAGAGAGAAAAAATACAGCTGTGATGAGTGTGGGAAGGATTTTACCCAGTCTGGAAGCTTAAAACAACACCAACTCATCCACAGTGGAGTTAAAGCGTACAGCTGTGATGAGTGTGGAAGGTCTTTTGCCCGGGCTGGAACCTTGAAAAAACACAAAGTCATCCACAGTGGAGTTAAAGCATACAACTGTGATTTGTGTGGAAAATCATTCACCTCGGCTGAAAACTTAAAACAACACCAACTCATCCACAGTGGAGTTAAAGTGTACAGCTGTGACTTGTGTGGAAAGTCTTTTACCCATGCTGGAAGCTTAAAAAGACACCAAATCATTCACAGTGAAGTTAAACCATATAGCTGTGGTTTGTGTGGAAAATCATTTACCTCGGCTGAAAGCTTAAAACAACACCAACTCATCCACAGTGGATTTAAACCATACAGGTGTTACTTGTGTGGACAGTCTTTTACCCATGCTGGACACTTAAAAAGACACGAACTCATCCACAGTGGAGTTAAAGCGTACAGCTGTGAGTTGTGTGGACAGTCTTTTCACCGTTCGGGAAACTTAGAAAGACACCAACTCATACACAGTGGATTTAAACCGTACAGCTGTGAGTTGTGTGGAAAGTCTTTTAACCGTCCTGGAAACTTAAAAACTCACCAACTCATACACAGTGGAGTTAAAGCGTACAACTGTGACTTGTGTGGAAAGTCTTTTAACCAGTCTGGAAATTTAAAAATGCACCAACTCGTCCACAGTGGAGTTAAAGCGTACAGCTGTGACTTGTGTGGAAAGTCTTTTACCCTGGCTGGAAATTTAAAAACACACCAACTCGTCCACGGTGGAGTTAAAGCGTACAGCTGTCACATTTGTGGAAAAACTTTCCGCTGGCTAGCCAGCCGAGACATTCACCTACTCATTCACACCAAAAAGGATGTTTACTGCTGTGATCAGTGTGACAAAGCTTTTGTTACATACGAAAACTTACAGCAGCACATGTTTACCCACACTGGGAAGAGACCTTATAAATGTGACCTTTGTGAGAAGACTTTTAAATCTCCACGTTACCTCAAATCACACCAAAAGAGTCACACCAGAGAGAAACTCTAAAAGTGCAGTTACTGTGAGGTATGTATTTTTCTTTTAACAGTTTTACAATTTTATATGAATGAAGTTTAATTTCAAAGCTTAAACGTTTTAAAAGCTCCTCCCCTTTCTATCTATCTAACATTCACACTCCAATGGATGCATCTGAGAGCAGCTTGGAGTCAGTATCTTGTGGGATGCAGAGTAGAGCATCCAGGGGTTTAATCACCAGTCTTCCCATTAAGTAGATTACCTACAAATGAAAACTTAATGTTGCCCAGTAAGCTGAGTGTTATAATGTAAACAGTAAGATATAATTGGACACTGGCACGGATACTCTTTATTTCAGGCGGCGTTAAAAAGAAAAATGTTGAAAGAATTCCCTGACTTACACTGTCTTTGTGTCTTTGTTTAGAAGCACAGCGACACAGATGGATCCAGTTCTCAACCCTGTCGTCACTGTGGTGGTGGGAAAGAGTTTCTCTGTGACTTTTGTGAAAAAACTTTCAGTCATCAAGAGAACCTAAAACAACATCAACTCAAACACACTGGAGGCAAAATGAACTACTGCAAAGAATGTGGGAGAGGCTTCCCTAAACCAAGTGAATTTTAAACAAAATTAAGTCATGGGGTCAAAAACCATCTCTCATTCACCACTGCAGATCATCTTAAAGTGCATGAAAGAGTCCACACAGGAGAGAAACCATACAAATGCAGACACTGTAAGAAAAGCGTCTCACTGTTAGGGAGTCGTTCAGCCGGCTTCCATACATGGTCAGGTTGTTTTTCATACCTTTTTACCCTTAACAAATTAAACCATTTACAGACTATTTTCCACTGACCCAGGTAACCTTTGTCATATTTATTTTCTTTTTGATCATCTGAAACATTCAAATGTTGAGTCCTTCAGGTGTAACCTTGACTGTTTTCCCAGTTGCAGCTTAAGCTAGGCTTAATCCTTCCTTTTTATACTACTGTTTAGCCACAACCAGCTGTGACAATGGTCATGGCTGGTTTGGTTAAAGTGGCAGTTTAGTAAATAGGGGAGGGCTATCAATCCCAGCAGTGCATAAAAATTTGAGTTCTCTGTCATTGCTCACTTTCTGTAAGAATGTCATGGTCCTGGGTCTTTTGACCCAGCGTTTTGTGTTTTCTATTATTGTGATGTATTTTGGTTCTGGTTTTGTCTTTCTTTGGGTTTTGGTTCTGTTCTTCCCCAGTTTAGTATTTAGGCTTTTCTGCCTTTGTATTCCTGTGTCAAGTCCGGGTTTCTTAGTCTGTGTCTTTGCATGTGTGAGTTCCTGTTTTATTTTGTAGGTCTGTTTCTCTCGTCAGTGTTTCTAGTTTCACTCCCCTTGTCTCGTTATGTCCAATTACTCCCAGCCGTGCCTCCGTCTGTTTCAGGTCTGTTTTTGTTTAGCTTTTCCCAGTTTAGGTTACTCCCTGCTTTGTTTTTTGCCACCCTCGCCTTTGTTTGTTATCTCACTGTCAATAAAGCTTCCTCACCTCAGTTGTGCTGCATCCTGGGTCCTTTAATAACTTACACCTGGCTCGCGTCGCGTCATGACAAAGAAAGCATGTTAACTCGGCTCGCGTCACATCGTGACAAAGAAAGCATGTTATCCTCAGGCAGAGCTGCAGACGATCAAGAATCCATAACTACTGGATGGTGGACATTTCTCTAAGCAGACAGTCAGTTCTTGGGATGCCAGCTGGATGTAGTTTCACAATCTTTAACTTAATCTCTGTGTATTTTTGACATCTTATGCTCTGGTTTAACTTTTAAACAACCTGATTAATGAAAGCACATCAAATAACTCCTGTTTGTCATCAGCGGTGGTTTTAGAATCATCCTCACCTGCTCATGGTTGCAGTTGTTTATCGGTGTGCTACTAGTCATGAATTGGCATTTACTTTATAGTGTGATAAGCTATTAATAAGCGTATAAAGCTGTAAAGCCTCTTGAGTCACTTTAATCGCCTTTCTTCCTCAGTGTGATGCTCAATGTGAACTGCAGGTCGCCTTGATGATGTCTGTATGCCTTAATGCATTGAGTTTCTTCAATATCATTGGTTAATTAGATATTTAGATTGATAAGCAGCTGAAATTGTGGACCTACTAAAGTGGTCCTCAGGCAGAGCTGCAGACGATCAAGATCAACGTCTCCTTTTAAGAGTAAGTAGACGTTGGCCGGGTCATGTTTTACATGCTTCATATAATTCTCAATCCAGAGGCATAATTACACTAATTCATAACTCAGTACCATTTAACCTTGTTAACACTATTAGTGATAGTTATGGCAGATATCTTATTGTTCAATATGAGATAGCCTCACTCAAATTGAACTTGGTTAATATATATGGATGCAATAATGACAATCCATCATTTTTTAGAAATCTTTTTTTGTCCCTTGCACCACTTTCGGGATATCTCATTATTGGGGGAGATTTTAACTGCACGCTTTATCCAAGTGTTGATAAATCAAGTGGGGTCGATTCAGCTCATAAGCAGTCTAGAAAGGAAATACTACAATTTATGACTGAACTCAATTTAGTTGATGTTTGGAGAAATATGCACCCAGATAAGATTACTTTTTCCTGCTACTCTAGCACTTATGGCACTTTTTCCAGAATTGACTATTGACTACTTACTTTCTGCATCTTTGGTACCCATGGTAACTAAATCCTGGTATGATAGTATTGTCATATCAGATCATTCCACTGTTTCGTTTCAACTAAATTTACCTAACTTACCATTATTTACCACTAGATGGCGACTGCAATCTTTCTGGTTAAAGGATCCAGAATTTTTAGAATACATTGGAAAGCAAATAGATTATTATTTTGCTTATAACACTACTCAAACTACGGCGACTATAAAATGGGAGGCCTTTAAAGCTTTCCTGAGAAGGCAAATGATCAGTTTTGCAAGCTTTAAACATAAAACATCTAGGATGGAACTGGTTCATTTGGAGAAAAAGATAAAAGATATGGAGGAAGAAATATTTATATCCAAATCTAATGTTCTAATTCTAGAGTTAAATAAACTCAGAGCTAAATTTAATATTTTGTCATTAAATAAAGCTACTAAAAGTTTACTAAGACTGAAACAGTCATATTATGAACAGGGTGAAAAAGCAATTCTGACTGTAAACAGCTTTTACAGCTTTGATATTGTTTGACACTAGATATCAGGTTTAATTTAAAGGTTTCTGTGTCCCAATGAGCCATTTACACTGACCAGTGTTTCACTTTAACTGTAACACATTCATTATTTAGATTCAACAAAGAAATAACTGAATGTAAAAAATGGCAGCCCTCAGGCCAGGTTTATAGAGATATATGCATGCATTATAAAATTTATGTATCCCAGATAATTGTTATTCATCCAGTCATGGCAGACCCACCCCTTCCTCCCAAGTTAACTGCAACCCAAAAGAACTAGTGGGGCTATTTACACACTCACAACCAGTGTGGGGTAAAAAGAGCCACCAAAAAGCTGTCAGCCACAGATGTGCTAGAAGAGGTAGAAACTCTACTTATGGAGAAACTTTCTAAGTCTAACAGGGGACAGGTACTCCTGCCCAAATAACATGATATAACCCCACATACAGCCCAGCCATAAAATGAACCAAGTTAAAGACAGCATGGGACCAAATGCATGTAACCAGCCTGCACCAACCTGACATTTCTTCCTCCTGAATTAAATGAATGAATGGATGAAAGTTAAATGACTACAAACCTTGTCAATATAAAATTGTACTTATTAGTCAGTATAAGCTTTTAGTGATATAAGTTTGCATATGATAGAATACTGTATGATGACCTTTTTATGACTGTTGTCCACTACAAGACTTGTTTATAAATTCTTTCTCACAGCGATAATAGCTGAACAAGCTGTTATTATTTCACTCCTGCCAGGAAGAGGAAAGCTGGACACTTATCTGCACTCCCTAACAAGAAGAGGGGCCACGTCCTTCAGAATAACACACACACACACATACATACACACACACACATACACCTGAACCACTCTTATCTTCACTCCCTACACACCAACATTCCTCTGTTAATGAATAGACGTATTCACTGTTGTATTACTTTTGTATATAAATAAAGACAAGTGCAGGAACAGAGCGCACATCACAGGGCCCCCACTCTGGTGTGTGCATTCTGTGATCATGCCCTTGCAAGTAAAAGCTGCAGCGTCTGTGTGTTTCTACCTTTAGATTCTTAGCTGTCTTTAGAATAAATCTCTTGACAAACCTAAAGCCACTAGTTCCCACACTGGAATTCCCTGACACTGTGTGTTAACCGTATTTAGCTTGTATTAACAGTTGTAACAGGCTAAGCCACCTGAGACACTGCATTGAATGATTGTTCCTGTCTTAATGATTTCAGCTGACTGGTTTCAGCTCAGATGTTCTGCTTTTTCCTTTCAGTAGATCAAATCAGCTCGTGCTCTGTCTGCTTCTATTCTGATGGCAAGAAGAAGAAGAAGAAGAAGAAGAATGCTTCAGCGAAGTGGCGTTCATGATCTCGGTGAACAGTCATGGTCACACACTGCATGTGGTTTTAAAAGCATCATGTCTGTTCACCACAACAATGGAGATGTGTAATATTAGTGCAGCTACGGTTTGTTCTTGAACATCAGTTCTGTTTTCTACTTTGATCACTTAGACCAAAAAAGTGTTGTTTTCAGATTCTTTCTTTTAAATCTATAAAGCACCTGTTCATTTTTTATTACAATTAGTTTCACAAAAATGTTAGTGTTTCCTTTATGATCTTTTAATGCTTACACAACACTGTACACGTCTACATTAGAGACATTTCTGTTACCTGTTTCTGTTGACTCAGAGTTGTGAAATGTTCTTTTATTTGATGCACAATATGAAGTTCATAATTTTCTTACAAATAAAACTCTAATGACAAACATGAACAGCTGTGCTTATTTCTGAGACATTTTGAATGTGTTCATATTTAGACAGTGTGCATCTGTCTGCTGAAACTGTAATGGTGAACCTGAGGTGATGGTCAACAGAAGGCAAATATATATCAATATAAAATAATATTGAAGTAATGTCTTTACCCTGTGCAGCGTGTGGACGCTGTGCGCACAATCACCTTATTTACTGTAGTAAACGTGCGCCGCTAGCTCACGTGACTGACTGTCTCCATGGTTACATCGTATATTATTAGCTATGTAAACAGCTTCCAAAGATACCGCCATAGCTCTCTGCAGCTGTAACACTTTCACACTTTGCAAATCATTTCACGTTTTTGATAGTTATGAAGACAGAATATGTTTTTAAGGTCATGCTAGGCGGTTGCTATGGTGGTTGCTGTGGACTTGGGTGGACCGCGTCCGATTCCTGTTATTAGCTGTCCGCCGTAGCAAGGCTGCGTTCCATTTACAAGTAGTGACAGTCTGCCGCAACTCGAACTCAAACCCCGCTTTGTTCTTTAATTATAGGCCTTTTATAGCCGTTCATGACACGCACACACATACATAAAGCACTTTGCCTCACAATGACAGTGCAACTTTACCTAACCTAACCTTTAAAGTATCTGATATAGGATAGAAAAATGAAGCAACCAGAGATTTAACGATGAAGACTCTGGGTTCTGTAGTTCACGTTTTACAGTCCTGAATGACTCTTTGCATATAATTTATTGAAGAGGACTTTAGAATGCACTTTACATTTAGACTGTTGCTGTTTAATTTTTTACATTGTTGCCGTGTTATGTCATGCATAAGGTTCACCTGCTGGGGGTTTGATGGATCAGCTGGACAATACAGTCAAAGACAGACTTCATTCATCATATGCAAGAATCCTAGTTGGATTTTTGTTGTCACTCATGTTTTTGAACCAAATATTGAAAACAATTCTGACAGAGTGGATAGCTGGTCAGGTGTACATTACCTTATACTCAAGCATCCCAGGACAGAGCCCTGCCCCACCATGAGCCTGGGTGGATACGTGGTTATAATTTAAAAGGACCGATACTGAATATGAATATTTCATGAAAATTGAATTATAATACAAATTAGTAATAAGGGTTTCTCTGCGCCCTTATCTACCCCATACTCAAAGAGCTGCAGGCAGAGAGGGTGACAGGAGAGGATGGCACTGAAGAGAAGAGGCTTCTGGAGTCTCCTGGTCCTGTCAGTATTAGTAGGATGCATCTGCTGTGTCGTCTCGTGGATGCTCACCTACCTTGACTCGTTCCAGCCTGGTATGGATTTCCCAACACTGCGGACAGTGGCCCACGTCAGAGACGTTTAATATTGATTACATATGTCTGAATTGCTAACCCTAACCCTAGCTCAACAGACCACAATGCCCTGGACTGTCAGTATTATTACATGCTGTGAACATAAGTAGCTTTGATCACAGTTTATGTTGTAAAAGAGAAGGAATGTTGAAAAAAGATCAACATTGTGATATTATTTCTTCCAAACTGACCAGAAACATGCTTGTTAGACTCTCACAGCAAAGGATCAGACTCACTGTGCATGACGGCTCAGGCCAATGATGTCTGTTAGATTGTCAGCTGTTTAGTGCTTCTGTACAGTTAGGGTCACCGTCTCTATTTCAGAATAATTAATATACAGAAAACACTAAAAGTTGATTGTCTTCCAATATTCTAACATAAAACTTTGACTTTGTAAGTACATATTGTTACAGTCCTAATGCCAATATGATTCTTCATAACTCCTGCTTTGAAATACTGAACTTTAAAATTTACCTGATGAAAGATAATTTACAGTGGCACTCTGTCAGGATCATTCTGACTATAAGATCACTGTATTAATCTGAATCCTTCTGAAATGTGCTGTGAATGAATGCTGATGCAACTCACTGTTGGAAAGCTGTTAATACAATGAATCTGTGACACATGCAGCACATTCACAGAGGAAGAGGACACAAAGGGAGGACACGCAGAGGCTGTGTTAAAGTCAGAAATCCAAATCTTTAGTCAAAAACAGGCGGCGGTTACAAACAGGAAGACAAGCAGTCTATCAAACAGTCTACAGGGTCAAACATACAGAGAATTCAAACAGCAGTAAAACATAACTGGACTCTGAAAAACTTAAAGCAATGTGTGACGCAATAAAAGGAAGCAGCGGAGTATATTCACTGAATTATCATCAATTACAAAAGAGAAAAAGAGAAAAGGAGAAAAACTATGATTTCTAAGAAAATAAACCTTGATGGAAACATACAGAATGTAAACTGTGTGAGTTTGGTGAACTTTGTTAGTAACATATGAGGTAAAAAACAAAACAAAACAGACAACTAGAACTATTTAAACAAATGTCATTTTTACTCTACTTTAAACAGACCTCACAAAAGGCTGATGTGGCTGGATCAGTAGTCTGATTTAAGTACGATACCTTTGGCCAGGGATTAATCTGGTACATTGCTTCACTGCGGTCTTATGTATTTTCCCCACACCTGAATTAAAAAAATACTGATATATACAAATAACAGCTTCAGCTGATGCAGCCTGACTCAATGTTCAGCACACAGAGACACAGAGGTACCGTTTAAAGTTTAGTGTTAACCTGAGTCACTGATCATTTGCAGTATTACAGAGTTTGGCAGTCTTTGCATGATGTCCACGTCACTGTACGTTTCTAGCTGACTCTCAGGTGTGACAGGTGTGCCAGCAGGAAAGAGTAATAATAACCTGCATCCTGAGGTTTGTCATGCAGGATTAAAGGAGCCAGGCTTTGTTCACCCAGCTAGGATTGTATTTTACACTGACCCTGGGTCAGTATAAGTACCATACAGTTTAAACGAAGCACTGAAACGTGAACATATTTATTACAGATGCACTGAAGCTAATCGAGATATTTGCTGTCAGTCTGTGGCTGCGATTAAACACTTTACTGGAAACTTTATTAACTAGTAACTTCATCAGTCATGACAGAAGCTAATATTTCTGTGCTAACATCTTTTAAACAGTAACAGCTTTACTCCAATATAAGCTAACGTTTACACCGTAACTTTAAGCTAGCACCATAAAGACGGTAAAACACGTAATAATATCTACAAATGCATCTTAAAGCTGTTATATTAGCACTCGGTGTATTACTAACATAACCACATTAACATTATTGACACTCGCTGACTTTTAATAGTCATTCTATAAATGTTGTCCGTTTAAATGGTCTTACCTGTAAACACTGCTGCATCCACCGGATTCCAGCCAGAGTGGATTCTGGAGTTTTCCCACGCTCCTGTTAGTGATCCTCCATCTGGATGGATGATAGCAACCTTCTGAACAATCTAGCAGGAGATGGCCCATATCTATGGGACTGATTTGTGCTAATAACGCCCATTGTATGGACTGATAACAGCCGAAGCGGGTGAATAAAGTCACCCAGTCGCTAGCTGTGCCATTACCCACCATACACCACTCCCTCCATAAATGCAATAAACGATACAAAAGTATCGTTCTACCTGTTTTTCAGGTAGTTTTTTACATTATATAATTTATTGTGTTCAGTATACGTCACTACAATGTGATTTTGGAAATATATAAATATACGGACAACAGGCTCTTCCGCTGCAATCTCTTGTCGTCAATAAGCAACGTTAAGGGAGCTCTATAGTTTCAATGAGAGGACCCTGCACGTCAATTCTCGACGCGAGGGGGGTACCCTGCGCGTCGATAAGTGAAGCAGAGGGAGCCTGACCATGCGTCACACATTTGACGAGTTGGGAGTGAAAACGTGTCAGGAGATTTTTATTATTAAGACATTTTATTAATCATTATTGCTGATATACTAAAGCTAAAAGTGTTCATATTTCTGTTTGCACTCAACCAGCTGCACAACTAACTGTCTGCACCTTGCCTTAAAAGGACTTGTTTGCTGTCTCACATTATCTGACTTTAACAGGAAACCGCCACCCAAGAATAAGAAACGACCTTTTAAGAATATGACCTTTTAAGAACATAACGAGAAGTCACACCTGCCTGTTTGACTAGATAAGAATGTTACTTCCTTTCTTGTATGCTTCATGCTTTCTATAAATAAAGGCAGAGAACTGCTGCAGGGGTGTGAGTCTCCATTGAGCTCTCACCCGTGCACGTTGAACTGTTACAAGTGTCTGAGTGTTAATTCATTATACCTGATTGCTTGATAAAGAATATCTCTATCAAAACGTGTTGCCTCTCGCTGCCTTTTATTGACAACGTTCACACAATAAACAATAGTTTACAACGCATACCTTCCCCACGTAACCCGGTTACAAAGACAAGGCACTGTGTGTGTGTGTTATGTGAGAATGTGTGTGTGTGTGTGTGTGTGTTTCTTCCCTTTCTCATCCAGTCTGTCTCTGTGTGCTGTGATTAGTGTCCTCATGTTTGTTTACCTCCTACCTGAGGTAAACAAACATATTTCATCTGTGAAATATAACAGAGATTACAACCTTCAACCTTCAGTGAGCTTATGGTGAGCCTACAACGATATTCGTTAACAACAAAGCAAACGAAGCATGGCTTGACAAGTCTAGAAGATAGTTCAAATTAAATGATTAATTCTAATCTATGTCTCAAAACCATGCAAACCAATGAGTAGTGGAAGAGGTGTAGCTAATGAAGTGGCCAGTCACTGAGTTTCTTTTGCTGCTCTCCTTCGTGTCTTTATAAACTGGTGGTGTTGCCACAGTATTCCTACACGCGTTACTGTTTTTATTTACAGATGTGCAATATCTCCACATGCTGCTCCTCTTTCTCACTGTCTGCAGCCCAAATGTGTTTTCTCAGAGCATCTGAGTCACGTATCGCACAGTAACGAATCAAAGCAAATCAGGAAGAATGGGGCGGAGCAAAGTGTGTGCGCAGGACAGGAGTCGAGCAGAGAGAGCTGCTTTTGCATGAAACGGGAGTAAAGCAGTGAAGTTAGAGGAGAGAAACAAACTAAAGTATCGATTATATACCACTACCAACGTCCTGATCGATATCTGCATCGATCTGCCCACCCTTGTCTCCTGGATCGTAGCTGAGATCAGCGTGAACCACGTGGGTCTCTGCTCCCTGATCTGTTTCCTGTGTTTGGAAAGAGTTCCAGCTTCATCACGGAGTTTCTCTCGGTTTGTGGGCTCATCTAAAGGTAAGCACTGTCCTGATTCGTAATTTGAGGTGGAGACATACGACTGGAGGTCCATAGTGGGTCAAACAATGATTTTATTAAAACACATATGATGTACACATATGGGAAGCCGAGCAAGATCTCTCACAGCATCGATCTTCTTCGAACAATACATGGGGTGTCATATATATACAAAAATAGTGCGTCACAAGCAGATAATCAACAAGCATAAGTTCCAGTAAGTTTCCAGAGATCCTAGGACATATTCTAAAAAAGAGCATTTCCTTCCTTTGTTCCTTCACTATCGCCAGATGCGTCCTGTTATTTCACTACACTTATCTGTGGAATTAAACTGTCACGTATGCAGGTACACCTTGCAGTTGCGAGCAAAACATAGTACACATGTATGCGCGGGCACCCTGTGTGTCCTGACCTCAGTGCATGACCTTACTCAACAAACAAAAGACATTTCAGAAGCATACTTCCTGACTCCGTTTGAGTCATGTGTTACCAGGCAGACTTCAATGCAACATGAGGGCACACAGGCCTTTATTCTATTTCTACATAATATGTGGTGAATTGTAAGCATGTATGCAGTCTTTCATTATCCCAGTAGGTATTTCAATTGATCGATCAAACTCACGCTGACCGAAGCTTCCGACCATTATCAACTGAGCTTCAACTCTGTAATTAGCACAAAAACGCAATATGTGTATAACATGATTACAGCTGCACCTGCAATGAAAGATTATTATGTAACTCAGCTAACACCTGAAATACAAACTTTAATGTAACATCAACAGTTTCAATAAATGCTCTAATCAAATGATGATAACTCATAAGTGATAATAAATCATAAGTGATGCAGCAGTAATAATGATGATTATGAATAGTAACAGTAAAATAATTTTCCATCTCCACAGCACCGAGCTAACTTTACTGTGAGTTCAGTTCATGTTGAGTTTAGCTCCTGAATGAGGTCTTCTGCTGCTCTCCTCGGTGTCTGTTCACAGTTTATTGTGAACACGTTGAGAGAAGAGTGAGAGAGTGTTTGGAGAAAAACACCAACTAATCATTAGCTCAGCATGCTGGGAGAAGTTGGAGCAGAAAAGTCTTTTCATTGTTCCTGCAGCTGTTTTTCTGCATGCACCAAACCTCTACAGCCTCATTTCTATTTGTATGGACTCAAATGTCGTCATACATATTTTATACTTGTAAATCAAATGCGTATTTGGTTATTGAGTTTTGAAACTTTGGAGACCAAAATATGTTAACATTTTATGTTTGTGCATCTACAGATGTAAAACTGCGCTCAGGTTTCCTTGCTGCATGTGGCTTTCGACTTAGATGTTACAAAGACAAGGCACTGTGTGTGTGCGCGTGCGTGCGTGTGTGTGACCTCACCAAAAGGATCATAAAAGTAGGAAGCAACATCAAACAGAATCTTCACAAGGGATGTGCTTGTGATAAAACACTACAGCCTCTTCCCAGAACCTCGAGAGGCTGGGGAGGGGGACAAAGGAATGTCTTGATCCTATAGTTTGAACTAAGACTTTACAAATTTAAGGACCACAATGACAACATTCAACAATTTGACTTAACAATGACCACAATTTGAGCCCAGATATTTCAAGTGATAACAGGAAAGTGTGTGTGTGTTCTCGATTTTACTACCTGGTGGGATCCACGTTAAAGTTGTCCATAAAATTTAAATGATTAATTTTACAAAAATGAAAGCAATATATCACTGACATACAAACGAGGACAAAATTGTTAGTACCCCGCTGTTAATAAAAAATAAAAAAACCCACAATATTTACTGAAAGAACTTGAAACTGACAAAAGTAATAATCATTTTAAACAATATATTTAAAATCTGACATTGCTTTTGAATTGTTGTTCAACAATATTGTTTAAAAAAAGAAACTCAAGAAGTAGACCTGGACAAAATTATGGTTTCAGGGATTTAAAGAAATGTGACCATAGGGACATGTTAAACTAAGGTGTGACTAGTAATTAGCATCACAGGTGTCGATATAAAAACGTCTATCGTTTTATTTTACGCTATCGTTTGTTTCGTGGTGTCAAAATAAACTGTTTAAACTGTTTAATAAACTTTATTATATACTGTCTTATCTTACATAACACTCATGGGTGGAGTACAAGTTAAGAGAAAAACAACTTCTTATCTGGTGCTTGCATACGAGGCTGCACAGGATGCAGCAAGACAAAGAGGAACAAGTTGATTAACCATCTTGTAATGGGTTAAAACAATACATGTGGGTGTAGTTGAAACTTGAGCAACTTCCTCATGTGGTCACTTTGTTCCAGTTAAAGGATTACAGGCACGCTATGTACAGGCATTACTGCAAAATTCAAATAAAGCTAAACATAAGCAATTATCACAGTTGAATAAAGGTAATAAAAGTAATAAAATTCAAAATCTTTTAACAAACACTCATTTAAGATTAGTAAATCTTAAAAGCTAAAGCACTGTGTGTGTGTGTGTGTGTGTGTGTGTGTGTGTGTGTCCACCTGTTCAACATCTATTCAGTCAATCATGTTTATTTCACATCTACAGACACATTATAGACGTGTCCTTTATCAGGCTGTAGAGCGATAAGCTTTGATCTTATTTTTAGTCTATAATTTGTCAAAATTATAGGCTATAGACTTTCCTGGATGATTTAAAGTCATTTTGAGTCAACACTCAACCTGCAGTGAGTAAATTTGAGGTAAAAAGCTCCCTGAGTGTCAAATATTTATTGATGAAGAGAATTTGTTATTTTTGGGGGGGAATATGCTTAAAATGCTTTCTCATTTAAATACATTTTCATAAAACTATTTTGTTCTGGACGTAGTTTTTTTAGTGGGAGAAACATTCAAAACAAACGACTTCTTCAGCTGACTGCAGGTTTCCAACCTTATAAACAGAACATTTGCACAATAACTGAAACTAGCCCTGTCAGAAGATTTTTATTATTAAGACATTTTATTATTAATTATTGCTGATATACTAAAGCTAAAAGTGTTCATATTTCTGTTTGCACTCAACCAGCTGCACAACTAACTGTCTGCACTTTGCCTTAAATGGACTTGTTTTCTGTTACACTATTTGATGAAAACAGGAACTCGCCACCCAAGAATAGGTGTCGCCTGCGCACCGTTATTCTGAGAACAGAATATTCTAAGAAGTCACCACAGCTTGCTTGACTAGATAAGCATATTACTTCCTCATTTGTATGCTTCATGCTTTCTATAAATAAATGCAGAGAACTGCTGCAGGGTGTGAGTCTCCGTTGAGCTCTCACCTGTGCACGTTGAACTGTTACAAGTGTCTGAGTGTTATTCATTATACCTGATTGCTTAATAAAAGAATATCTCTACAAGCCCACTGAATGAACAATGGGCTGAGGTAAGTTCTTGGATCATTAATATGCAAATTGTTATTACCATTGATCAAAGACCACTGATCAATGGCCATGAGTACCATTGTTTCAGAGGGTGTCCGTCTCCCAAATCCAAACTGGAAGCTAGTTCCACAGCAGAGGGGCCTGAAAGCTGAAGGCTCAGCTTTCTGTTGTGCTTCTAAATACTGTAGGAACCACAAGTAAGCCTGCAGTGTGAGAGCAAAGGGCTCTAATGGGATAGTGTGATGCTATGAGATCTTTAAGCTATGATGGGGCCTGATCAGTCAAGACTCCTTCCTCTGTTCTTGTTTCACTGTGATGTTACAAAGATCTGTTTTGTGTCCCAGCAGATCAGCAGGAGGAGAGTCCGACGGAGCACCAGACGAACATTTTCAACCATTCGGACTCAGCTCAGCCGCTACAGTGGACAGAAATGTCATCAACACAAAAGGTGAAGAACCTATCACTTTTATTGAAACTGTGTGCACTTCATCAGCTGATGCTTGTTTGTCAAGATTGAAAAGGATTCAAGAAGAAGTTTGTCATTTCGTATGGTATTACCCAGGCTGAAATGAAAGTGTTTATCACCAGCATCTACAGTGCAATAATCAATACAACTAAAAAGAAAAATGGTTCAAGAAACAGTAAAAAGGCAGTAATAAATCACAACAATAAAAAGGGGTAAATAACATAAAATCTTAATTCATAAACAAACTCAAGTCCAAATAGTCACACTCATACAGGTAGCTTCAGCCCTTTCACAGAAGGGGATAATTAAATTAAGTAGTGTGTGTATCTGGGCAGTATATTGTATGCTGTGTGTGTGGATAGGAGGCATCAGAGTATAGCTGTGCTAATAGCCGAATGGATGGTAATTGGGTGCAGTCCTGCTTTTCTGAGTCTCCCGAGGGAGTGCAGACGCTTTTGTACTTTTTTTGATAACTGCTGTTGTATTAATGAAGAAGGACAGGTCATCAGCAAGGTGCACACCCAGGAACTTAACACTGCTGACCCTCTCCACAGCAGCACCTTCTATGGTGAAGTCTGTGTGGTGATCTCTGCCAGACTTCCTGAAATCGATCACCATCTCTTTTGTTTTGTCCACATTGTTGGTGAGATTACGGGATCTACACCACACTTCAAGCTGCTCCACATCTATTCTATAAGTGGTCGTTGTTGTTGGGTCTAAAGTCAGACCCCGCTGATCCCAGAACTTATTCCCGTGAAAGAAAAACAAGGCAACAGCGATCGATCGTTTCACTTGCAAGGGAGGCCTTGTCAGTATCTCAGCTCATCACAGATGACCTCGACGACGGCCCCCTCTTGCCTCCTTTTATTGACAACGTTCACACAATAAACAATAGTTTACAACACGTACCTTCCCCACGTAACCCCCCTTGGTTACAAAGACAAGGCACTGTGTGTGTGTGTGTGTGTTATGTGAGAATGTGTGTGTGTGTTCTCCTGCTGATCAAAGGGTCCTATAACATAAAAGCAGGAGGAACATCCTTGGTCACAAAGAGGGTAGTCTCCCCCACACCCTAGATGGTTCACCCTAGATAACACAGTGAAGCCATACAAAGGGGAGGAAGTTTGCCAACATCAAACAGACCTTCACAAGGATGTTCCTGTGATAAAAAACGCTACCGCCCCCCTCCCAGAATCTTAAGGATCTGGGGAGGGGAGGACAGAAAGAATTCCTTAAAACAATGTACAAATGGTAAACATAAAAATGACAAACATTTAACAATTCACTCTAACAGTTGTGATGAGACCAACCACAGTTGTTGTCTGCAAATTTCACAATATGATTAGCACTGAGTCTGGCTTACAGTAATGTGAGCAGACTGAACAGCAGTCAGGGTGTTGCTCCAGGCATAGTTATGGATTTATGGATTTCTTCCAGCTTGCTTGGCGTAGGAGTCCAAGCTCACCCAGCGCAGTCAGTAAATGTTTCTTGTAGCGAGAGATGTGGTTATGAGCTTTCTCAGAGAATTGCATTTCCAGAAGACACTGCCGGTCATACACACACTTCTCTTTCACACAGTTTACATTCGCACTACATGGTCTTTTTTTTTTATCGTCAGGCTTATTAGGACCCGAGCACTGAGAGTACGAAGGCCCCATTGTGTCTGCTCCATTTCTTCTTCTTATTATTATTATTCAGGCAAAACAAGTGCCTTTTTGAGGGCTTTAACATAATCAAAAACTCATGAAATTTTGTACACGTTTCAGGTTTGATTAAAAATTTCATGTTTTAATCATTTTACATATGAGCATTGGAAAATGGCTCTGGAGCGCCACCTATGTGTTGTTAAATGAAGTCCTACGATCATATAGTTGGAGCTACATGTATAAAATTTGGCACACATGTGTATCATGCCAAGACGAACAAAAAAGTCAGTGGCCCATTGACGCAAACCCAACAGGAAGTCCGCATGTGAGTGAAGTTGGCCACCCCACCTTCTTCAAATCCAACAAAAGTGGTAGTAAACACTACGTTTGTGCTGGTGTGTGCTGCAAAAAGTCCCTTTCTGCCGCTATCATTTTAAAGATATTAAAGAAAATTCCTTCAAACAAAACCAGTGTCAATCAACGGTGCTATGTTTGTGCTAGTCTGTGCTACTAAAATTGTCTTTTGTGCTGCTTCTGTTTTAAAGATATTAATGAAAATGTAAAGGTCAACAACACGTTGGCACGTAAGGACGCTGTCATAGCCTGACAATGACGCTGATTAGCTGCGTATATACGAACGTGAATCGCGTCATCAGCTGGAGCAGCCAGTCACCGGTCACTTACTGACTCACACTGCAAAACAGAAGGAATTGTTAATGTATTTATTTTAATTTTAATTGAGGTTAGGTTTGTTTTGTTTTTTTGTGTGTGCAACACAGATTTTCTGTGCACAGAGACTGTACCAGCAGTGAATGATTGTGCACTCGCGCAGCTTAGAGGGAACATTGCAGAAGAGTAATAGGAGTATGCCCTTAGTGAAGGGTTATGAAAACACCCAATGTCAACAATGCTGTAGTATTGGAAAAATAATTTAATAATTTCTGCAGATTTTGATTTGGGAGTATCCTTATTAGAACTTCGGTCTAGGCACGTAGTTTGTGTGCCTCCATCTAAATTGAGATTGTGTGTTGTCATATCTGGAATTTGTGAGAATAAATTGACAAAGAAGTTTTCATCATCCCAGTTGGGGGCATAGATGCTGGCTAAAACCAGTCGCAGCAGATGGCCCCGCCCCTCGCTGAGCCTGGTTCTGCCAGAGGTTTCTTCCTGTTAAAAGAGAGTTTTTCCTTCCCACTGTCGCCAAAAGTGCTTGCTCATCGGGGGTCATATGATTGTTGGGTTTTTCGCTGTATTTATTATTGTACCATCTACTGTACAATATAAAGCGCCTTGAGGCGACTGTTGTTGTGATTTGGTACTATAAAAATAAAATTGAATTGAATACTTCCTGAGCTAGAGCCTAAGCTAGAGCAACCCCAAAACCTGGTGGATGTGAGCGATACACCAGGTTTTCTTTATCCAGTTGCAGAACTTCTTTGAGTAGAGTAGAAACTGAGCTGGTCAAGCTGTAAACAGCGTCCTCTGTAATACCCACAATTCAAATATTACACCTCCGCATTCTTGCCTCCATATCTTCGTTCTTTTCTTTTCAGCTAACTGTAATCCTGCAACCGTCTCTTGGAGGCTGACAACCTTCAGGTTTCCTTTATTAAAATCCCCGGTTGGGATAAACACAGCAGTTTCCTGACTGCTGATCATGCTGTACAGTTCCCCGAGTGGAGACTGTCAGAAAACGACTACAAGAGGACAGCTCCTTGGAAGACAGGACCAACTTCACACCCGATCAGATTTGCACACTGTTAGACCTTACCACTACATGTTTCAAATACAACGATGGCTTCTACAGACAAAAACATGGCTGCGCCATGGGCTCCCCCGTGTCACCTATTGTAGCCAACCTTTACATGGAAGAAGTGGAGAGAAAGGCTCTTGTCTCTTTCAAAGGGAGAGTACCCAGCCACTGGTACAGATATGTAGATGACACCTAGGTCCAAATCAAAACACAAGAAGTGGAATCCTTCACTGCACACATTAACGCCGTGGATAAAAACATCAAGATCACCAGAGAAGACACAAAGGACGACTGTTTGTCTTTCCTGGACTGCGCTGTGCACATTGAAGAGAATGGCAACCTCAACATTGAAGTTTACCGGATGCCCACACACACAGACCAGTACCTCCTCTTTGACTCCCATCTCCCTCTGGAACACAAACTTGGGGTAATCAGGACTCTATACCACTGGGCAGAAAATGTTCCCTCTACGCCTGAAGGGAAAAAGAAGGAACACACGCATGTAAAGGAAGCACTTGAAACATGCGGTTATCCTAATTGGGCGTTCATAAAGTCAGCAAAGAGGCACAGAAAACAGGACCAGACACCAGCGAGAGATGATAAGAAAGATGGACGCAACAACATTGTCATCCCCTATGTAGCCGGTGTATCAGAGAAACTCAGGAGAGTTTTCTCCAAGCACGACATCCCAGTGTACTTCAGACCCAGCAACATGCTCAGACAAAAACTGGTTCATCCCAAAGACAAAACTCCAAAACATAAACTTAACAACGTGGTGTATGCTGTACAGTGCAACGAGGAATGCCCAGACCTCTACATTGGAGAGACCAAACAGCCACTTCACAAGCACATGACACAACATAGAAGAGCCACCTCCACGGGACAAGACTCAGCAGTTCATCTGCATCTAAAGAACAAAGGTCACTCTTTCGAGGATGCCAATGTTCACATTTTGGACAGAGAGGACAGATGGTTTGAAAGAGGAGTGAAAAAAGCCATTTACGTCCACTGTGAGCGACCATCTTTGAACAGAGGTGGTGGTTTACGACACCAACTGTCTGCCATCTATAATCCAGTTTTGAGTTCCCTCCCCAGACGCCTTAACGCCCACTCACATCCTGGGCCATCTGACCTCAGGAAATCACATGATAGGGTGGGGCCAGGTTTCACAATGAGCTCACCTGAAACCCTGACTGATTGTGACCCACACCCATTTTCACACCTTGGCTCATGGGATTAGGTAGAGGATCATCAGGGGGTCCTTTGTCCCTCTTTGGGGGGTTACTCCCACTGGGTTTAAATCTGGGACTCTCCACCATTTGACCCTTAGAACTGAAGAAGCTTCTCGGATGAGAGGTGAAACGTCTTCAAGCAACTTAAACAAGTCCAGACCCTTTTCTTTCCGAGCTCCTTAGACTAATCATCAGGTACTCCAGGTCTGGTGACCAGAAGGATTTGACTGGGTGCACGTTTGCATAATCAAACCAGCTGCTGTTGATCATGAAACGCATACTGTTAGGTCTAAACTGTGGTGAGGGAAACATCAGACTTCACTCTATCTTCACTGAAGTAATTGCTTTATTGTCACTTGCCAATATCATGCACATACAGACAGCAACTTGTCAAAATGGCCACCAATCCATTTCCTGACCACTTTAAATACTCTAAAGACCACGCCTTCTCAATTCAGACTGGCCTATAAAAGAGCTGATATTGAGGCAGGCCTTCTCTTTACTGGGAAAACAAGATGGCCACCACAGAGGTAACCTGCAGAACACTTTGTTACATTAATACTTCCCAACACGTGGCCTATTGGTAGTGATGGCCAAATGAAGCTTTCTGAAGCATTGAAGCTTGTATTGGAAAAACGGTTCATTACTCGAAGCTTTTCAACACAGTCCTCTCTGGTGACATCTGGTGGCCAAAAATATGAAGAGCAGCTTGAATCCACAAAATAAAACCAACTGCTTCGTAATGATTGCCCACTCTGCAGAGTGGAATTCTGTCTGATATTGGGCTGCTGTTGTGTTGCTTTGAACGTGTATTTTTTGGGGTGACAAAAATGTTGTTTATTTCTTTAATAAATAATTTTGACCAGTAAGCTTTCCTTGTTTAAACATGCACCATGGCATGGTCTTTCTTTGCTTGTGACGTCTTGATGTTGGTAAATACAATAATTGAAAAATACCACGTTACACATAATATACATATAATGTACAACACATTATGGAGTATGCTTCTGCTGTGAAGTCCCGCCTCCATGTACTTATGCAGTTATCGCTAGCTAGAGTATTTTTATAAATAATAATATATTAGGGAAATTTTCCTATACATATTTTTGACCTGGGGGTAGAATTGATTGTGAACTGGAAAGGGAAAATGCTTATGAACTTGCAAATTAAAAACATGATGCATTTCAGGTAACCCTTTTCCATTTGTATTTAAGAAGAAAATTTGTCCCACTGTGCGATGGCCGAACTTGTTCCTTTTATATTTAGATAATTTCTCCTGCATTAAGGAAAATCCCTTCACGTGGAACAGAAGAGGCTGGAGTGCACAGAAACTGATAGAGATGCAGTTATACATTCTAACTGGGCCCCACAAACTATCAGGTAAAGAGAATAAATAGATTAAATTGCTGCACATTTTGCAGACTAACAGTTTAAGATTATTTAAAACATAAAATATATATTTTTATAACATTAAATGTAAAGAGTCAAATAGAAGTCTTTCTAAAGTTATTTAATGATATTTATATTATGAAAAGCAAAAGAAAATAAACATGCACAAAACAAAAAACAAACAACAAGAACACAAAGCTGAAAAACCCACCCGATTGACCAAAAACTCAAAATACTCCCACAGAACAGAAACTCCTCTAATCCCCGCTGGCTCCAAATCTCTCAGTAAAAATATCAGTGGTTTGCTATCTGTCACCATCAAAACACTCCACAAATCCCGCAAATGATTCGCTTCCTTATAAACCATTAAATCAGATACAGTGGGGCAAAAAAGTATTTAGTCAGCCACCGATTGTGCAAGTTCCCCCACTTAAAATGATGACAGAGGTCAGTAATTTGCACCAGAGGTACACTTCAACTGTGAGAGACAGAATGTGAAAAAAAAAATCCATGAATTCACATGGTAGGATTTGTAAAGAATTTATTCGTAAATCAGGGTGGAAAATAAGTATTTGGTCAATAACAAAAATACAACTCAATACTTTGTAACATAACCTTTGTTGGCAATAACAGAGGTCAAACGTTTACTATAGGTCTTTACCAGGTTTGCACACACAGTAGCTGGTATTTTGGCCCATTCCTCCATGCAGATCTTCTCAAGAGCAGTGATGTTTTGGGGCTGTCGCCGAGCAACACGGACTTTCAATTCCTGCCACAGATTTTCTATGGGGTTGAGGTCTGGAGACTGGCTAGGCCACTCCAGGACTTTCAAATGCTTCTTACGGAGCCACTCCTTTGTTGCCCGGGTGGTGCACATGACATTCTCCCAATCCTCTGCTGTATCATCCATGTGCTCTCTGGCAAACTTCAGACGGGCCTGGACATGCACTGGCTTCAGCAGCGGAACACGTCTGGCACTGCGGGATTTGATTCCCTGCCGTTGTAGTGTGTTACTGATGGTGACCTTTGTTACTTTGGTCCCAGCTCTCTGCAGGTCATTCACCAGGTCCCCCCGTATGGTTCTGGGATCTTTGCTCACCGTTCTCATGATCATATTGACCCCACGGGATGAGATCTTGCGTGGAGCCCCAGATTGAGGGAGATTATCAGTGGTCTTGTATGTCTTCCATTTTCTGATGATTGCTCCCACAGTTGATTTTTTCACACCAAGATGCTTGCCTATTGTAGATTCACTCTTCCCAGTCTGGTGCAGGTCTACAATTCTTTTCCTGGTGTCCTTCGAAAGCTCTTTGGTCTTGGCCATGGCGGAGTTTGGAGTCTGACTGGTTGAGGCTGTGGACAGGTGTCTTTTATACAGATGATGAGGTCAAACAGGTGCCATTCATACAGGTAACGAGTGGGGGACAGAAAAGCTTCTTACAGAAGACGTTACAGGTCTGTGAGAGCCAGGGATTTTCCTTGTTTGAGGTGACCAAATACTTATTTTCCACCCTGATTTACGAATAAATTCTTTACAAATCCTACCATGTGAATTCATGGATTTTTTTTTCACATTCTGTCTCTCACAGTTGAAGTGTACCTCTGGTGCAAATTACTGACCTCTGTCATCATTTTAAGTGGGGGAACTTGCACAATCGGTGGCTGACTAAATACTTTTTTGCCCCACTGTACCAAAGCAGTTAGGTTCTAAATGAAGCTTCGGATGTCACTAATCACGTGACTCTGGCTAAACGAATCAAGCTTCGACATGGTGCTTCTGAAGCAGTGTGTTGATTTTTTTTTTTTACACACGCACCGGAGCGTCAGCTGCAAGCGGGCCTTCACTACCTATTGGAACAATTTAAAAACTGCTATATAGTTTGACGTCCACACTTTCAACCCAAGTTGAAATGGAGACTCTGGGTTGCATCTTGTTGCTGTGTTGTCTTAAATTGGTCATGTGATTTTGACGCGCCGGCTCGTCTGTCGATCCCAGAGGGTTCAACACAAAAACCAGCTGCTGCTTGGGGAAGCTCACGACGAGGCTGCCATACTTGGCGGCATCTTCTTACTCCGTGCTCTGACAAACGTGCACAACTGTAAAGAGATCATATTTCCAGACTGAGGAAAGAAATCTGCTAACTTCTCTCTAGTCCATAAAACACTTTCAGCATTACAAACGTCCGGATGGGAGATGTGCACGAGAGGGGGTCCGGCAGATCTCAGTGTCTGACCATTTTACTAACTCTTATAGCCTCGGCCCCCCTCCAAACTCATTTTTTCTTTTCTTTTCTTTTTTTCTCTCAGTGAGCCTAAGTTATGACCTTGGCTTCCTAGTTTTTTCTTCCTTTGTCAGATTAAGGAGAATCTCCCATGCAGTATGTTCTGTTCTCTTTGTAATCAGAAAAGCAAGGCCATGATTCTCTGCAAACAGTATTTCTTTATAAATCAGCAGTATAATGCATCATAAAACAGTGTAATATTCAATTCCGAAAATAAACAATCAATAAATTTTATTACATGCACTTGGGGATTTTCATAGCTCAGCATCCAACATCAAAATCCGCTGGGGCAGTCCTAGCAGCACACATTGATACACAGAAATCAACAACCTTTGTCTCTCAGAACTAGGTGCCTGCTAATGCCCTCTCTATTTCCTTCCTCCCTTTCTCGTGTCCTTGATGCCCACTTCTTCGCACAGTATGTTCTCCTTGCTTTGGCTTGCCAACTCCTTATCCCATTAACAGCAGCTCTGTCATGTCTGCTTCTCACATACACCTCTGACCTATTCTCCATGTTCTATGTGCTCTATGTGTGAATGTTTAGTAGCTTGACCTACTTAAATGAATAATGCATATGGTTAATACAAATAAATCCCTTATACTATCATCTATTCTTAAAGTAGGCTAAGATGCGAATTGCTCTCTCTCTGAGGGACACTAGCGCTGCCTCTGCACATTTCGCAAAGGTGCAAGGAGCAAGTGACAACCTGAACGGCAGCACCAGGTATTTATAGGCTACGTCCTCGAATGCAACCCTCAGAAACTGCCTGTGGTTTGCATGTATAGCCACATGAATGTATGCATCTGTTAGATCAGTTGTTGAAAACCAGTATCCTGGGCTGACTGCATTCATGTTTCATTCATGTTCAAGACTCGCAGGTCGAGCCTTTCCAGTTTTTTCCGAACAACAAAATAATGGCTGTACCAACCTTTTCTGTCTCTGAAGCGGGGACCACTAGTATTTCGGAGTGCGTTTATTTCCTCCCTCAGTTTTATTGGTTCCATCAGTGCCGACAGTTATGTTCACGACTCTCCGGAGACAAGGCGGCCTGACCCAGAACTGCAACCGGTAACCCATAGCAATAGTTCACAACACCCACAGAGAGGGGCACAAATGTGCCATTGAGGGAGGTAGGCAGCCAGCCGGCTGACCTGCAGCACCGACGGCGGGGTTTTGTCGCCCTCCCAGTATGTCTGCAGGAAAATGTATAACCTGCCTGACCTGGCTCATTCTGCCAGCAGGCTAATTATTTGTGATTATCTGAGAATAAACACTTTATTGATTGTAACATGGGAACATGTACATTCATACATTTTGTTGGAGGCACCTTTCTTTGGGCACAACAATGAAAAACAGTGGGAAAGCTGGATGTGATCACCTGAACACCTGAGCAGAGAGTTACAACCTGAGACATTTTGTGTGCAGGGGGTTTGTGCTTGGGAGACAGTGTTAGTAAGCGAAGCGCTTTCTGGGGCTGAAAACCTGAACAGAACTTAAGCAGCACCTCTTAATCAGCAACTGAGAGGAAAAGCAGAGTCTTCCTGCAACTGGACCCCTTCTCCACTCCGTACAACAGCTAGTAGGGCTGATGTTCCTTCCTCCTGGAAATTGGGTCCCACTGCGGGACAGAATGTGGGCCCTTGCTCCAGGCCAACTGGTGTGGAACTCGAACTGGAGGATGTGCTCCCGGCCAGAGGCGTGTTTGTGCCTCCAGGGGGAGCACATCCTCCGGTTCAAGTTCCACGCCAGCCGGCTTAGAGTGGACCTTTGGGCACCGGTCTCTTCCCAGTCGGCAGATGAGTGGTGGGCTTGTGAGAACTAGCTGCAGGCTTGGGCTTCACCTGACATCTGGCAATGATGTTGTGCAGAGGTTCTGTCTGCTTCTTCCTCAGATCGAATCCAGTCTGAATGGCTTCAACTAAATGTCTGAATAACCCAGCCACAGACACCGGCTTGTCCAGATATACAGCCCTTTCCCTGTCTGAGATGTCATAGAGGGTCAGTCACAGGTGCCTCTGTGCCAATACTACTACAATACAATACAATACAATTTTATTTATATAGCACATTTAAAAACCCGAAGGCACACCAAAGTGCTTCACAGTAATATGGAGAGTCAACATAAGTCAATAACAGGGTACAAATCAGGCACTAGCACAGACAGGATAGAGGCACTAACAGACCAGGAGAGTTAGATAAATACAAAATATGCTAAGAAGACAAAAACAGCAGTAAAATTAATAAAAAATAATACATTTAATAAAAGATTTAAAAGTTTAAAATTTAAAAGATTTAAAAGGGTATTAATTGGTCAGGAAAGCCAAGTCAAATAGATATGCTTTTAATCTTGATTTAAAGGACTGGATAGAGTCCAAGGCTCGAATAGAAGCAGGGAGGCTTCCAAAGGTTGGGTGCAGCTGAAGCAAAGGCACGATCGCCTCTGGTCTTCAGTCTAAACTTAGGTTGGGCCAGGAGTAATTGACCTGATGATCTTAATGCACGACAAGGAGTGTACAAATTGAGGAGGTCAGTGAGGTAGCTCGGCGCAATGTTATTCAGGATTTTAAAAGTGAGTAGCAAGATTTTAAACTCAATGTCAAAGCCATCACTCTGCCCAGTGAGAGCGCTGTGACCTTGTTAAGAGGATTTAATCAGTGGCGACGGTAACCTCTTAACAAGGTCACAGCGGGATGTTATCAGGAATCAGTGATCTGAGCTCCGCCAGGCACATAGCGTGGTACATTTGGAGCATGGTGACGGAGTTCATAGTTCAGGCAATGTTGGTCTGAGCCCAATAAGTCGTCTCCAGCTGCTATGCTGAGAGTCTGCAGCGCTTGGACGGCAGATTTGCGGCGCCACCAACTCCATGGTTAAGGGATGGGGCCAGGTAAGCGGTCAGAGACAGCTCCATTAGGAGTGGGTGAGCTAAGCCAGTTTTGTCAGTGCTGTCCAACTTCATGTACTGTTCATAGCTGGGTACAGCAGGTAGACAGAGGTTTGCCACATGATGCACTTAGCTCTCAGACAAAGTTTGGGAACATAGGAAGGCAGTTTTTCGATATTGTGGGGTCCAGTTGGAGGAAAAAGCCTGTGAACCGCGACAGCTTCTGAGCTGGCAGAGGAGAGGGCTAGTCCACCTGCAGCTTCTTAGCTGCACAGTGAATCAGGGGCTGACTGCCGAAGCAGTGGTGACACATTGGGGCTGTGCACACGTCATCACAGATCATCTGCCTTAAAGGTGTGAATAAAGGTTTCCTCAGCCAGGACACGTGAGGGCATGATATTCCATACCACGTGTGTTGTACCGAGTGTATTGACTGAAAAGGAACTACTTCAGCCTTTGGTTTAAAACTACTGTTAATAGAGGAAATTTGAAGGTTGAGTTTGTTCCACGACTGCATTTCACTCACTGCTTCTGTTTGTTTCTCTGTCACTGCAGGACCAACATGGAGCAAGAAGTCAGTGCTCTAAGGAGGCCGACAAACCTCAAAGAAGAAAGGGAGAGAAAAGATACAGCTGTGATGAGTGTGGAAAGGATTTTACCCAGTCTGGAAGCTTAAAACAACACCAACTCATCCACAGTGGAGTTAAAGCGTACAGCTGTGATGAGTGTGGAAAGTCTTTTACCCAGGCTGGACACTTAAAAACACATCAACTCATCCACAGTGGAGTTAAAGCGTGCAGCTGTGACTTGTGTGGACAGTCTTTTACCCGGGCTGGACACTTAAAAACACATCAACTCATCCACAGTGGAGTTAAAGCGTACAGCTGTGACTTGTGTGGAAAGTCTTTTACCCATGCTGGAAGCTTTAAAAGACACCAAATCATGCACAGTGAAGTTAAACCATACAGCTGTGATTTGTGTGGAAAATCATTTACCACGGCTGAAAGCTTAAAACAACACCAACTCATCCACAGTGGAGTTAAAGCGTACAGCTGTGACTTGTGTGGACAGTCTTTTACCCGGGCTGGACACTTAAAAACACATCAACTCATCCACAGTGGAGTTAAAGCGTACAGCTGTGACTTGTGTGGACAGTCTTTTCTCCGTTTGGAAAACTTAGAAAGACACCAACTCATACACAGTGGAGTTAAAGCGTACAGCTGTGAGTTGTGTGGAAAGTCTTTTAACCGTCTTGGAAACTTAAAAGCTCACCAACTCATACACAGTGGAGTTAAAGCGTACAGCTGTGAGTTGTGTGGAAAGTCTTTTAACCAGTCTGGAAATTTAAAAGCTCACCAACTCATCCACAGTGGAGTTAAAGCGTACAGCTGTGACTTGTGTGGAAAGTCTTTTACCCAGGCTGGACACTTAAAAAAACACCAACTCGTCCACAGTGGATTTAAAGCGTACAACTGTGACTTGTGTGGAAAGTCTTTTAACCATCTTAGAAGCTTAAAAACACACCAACTCATCCACAGTGGAGTTAAAGCGTACAGCTGTGACTTGTGTGGAAAGTCTTTTACCCAGGCTGGACACTTAAAAAAACACCAACTCGTCCACGGTGGAGTTAAAGCGTACAGCTGTCACATTTGTGGAAAAACTTTCCGCTGGCTAGCCAGCCGAGACATTCACCTACGCATTCACACCAAAAATGATGTTTACTGCTGTGATCACTGTGACAAAGCTTTTGTTACATACAAAAACTTACAGCACCACATGTTTACCCACACTGGGAAGAGACCTTATAAATGTGACCTGTGTGAGAAGACTTTTAAATCTCCACGTTACCTTAAATCACACCAAAAGATTCACAGCAGAAAGAAACTCTAAAAGTGCAGTTACTGTGAGGTATGCATTTTTCTTTTAACAGTTTTACAATTTTATATGAATGAAGTTTAATTTCAAAGCTTAAAAGTTTTAAAAGCTCCTCCCCTTTCTATCTATCTAACATTCACACTCCAATGGATGCATTTGAGAGCTGCTTGGAGTCAGTATCTTGTGGGATGCAGAGTAGAGCATCCAGGGGTTTAATCACCAGTCTTCCCATTAAGTAGATTACCTACAAATGAAGACTTAATGTTGCCCAGTAAGCTGAGTGTTATAATGTAAACAGTAAGATATAATTGGACACTGGCACAGATACTCTTTATTTCAGGCGGCGTTAAAAAGAAAAATGTTGAAAGAATTCCCTGACTTACACTGTCTTTGTGTCTTTGTTTAGAAGCACAGCGACACAGATGGATCCAGTTCTCAACCCTGTCGTCACTGTGGTGGTGGGAAAGAGTTTCTCTGTGACTTTAGTAAAAAAAACTTTCAGTCATCAAGAGAACCTAAAACAACATCAACACAGACACACTGGAGACAAAATGAACTACTGCAAAGAATGTGGGAGAGGCTTTCCTAAACCAAGTCAATTGAAACAAAATTAACTCTGTCACATGGGGTCAAAAACCATCTCTCATTCACCACTGCAGATCATCTTAAAGTGCATGAAAGAGTCCACACAGGAGAGAAACCATACAAATGCAGAAACTGTGAGAAAAGTGTCTCACTGTCAGGGAGTCGTAACAAACATGAACGTACATACATGGAGGGGAAACTACAGCTGTGACCAGTGTGAGAAATCTAAATATTTCACACCCATTGATTTGAAAACCTTCAATATGAACTAAAGCCATCAACAGGATGTGAAACGACCACTGATGTGACTTTATATCCAAGAAAAAGATTAAAACTCAAGCTGATCTGGGTCTGGGCTGTACTTTGGTGTATTACCACCTTAAACAGCTTGATCTTTTTGTGGTTTCATTGACTCAGTTATGTCAGATTTCCTCTCTGTCCTGGTGTGGATGCTCATCTGTAAAGAAGTAAAACTCGGATGGTTCAGTGGTCTCTAGCAGCTGATTAGTGAGCCAGCACTTCTGTGTATCATGCAGTTGTGCTTCTTTTCCTCTTGTGTCGACTCAGCTCAGTTACTCGGTTAGAGGGTTCCACATATACAAGAATCCTTCCTGGAATCAGTTTTTTGGTATGAGGTGTTCTTGGGAAGACGTCACACCACCACCACTGTGTCAGGCTGTTCCTGTGATCTTTTTTTAATGCCACGTTTAACGGGACTCAAATCTCTCGAAAAACTACAGCTTCTGTCTCATCTACCAACAAACATCATCCAGATGTTTGTTGGTAGATGTGAGATGAGCCTTTCTGTTGTTGAATCTCTCCCATGGAGAGTCTCTTTCCCAGTCTCTCTCTTATTGCTGAATCATAACTTCTGACCTTATCTAAGCTAAGTAAGGCCTGCAGGTCTTTAGATGATGATCTGTGTTCTTCTGTGACCTCTTGGATTAGTCATCGATGCACTCTTGCAGTATTTCTAGTCAGCTGGTTGATCCTGGGTGGCTTGAGTACTCTTCCATTTTTCCTGTAGTGTGGATAATGGCTCGTAGTTCACTTGAGTCCCAAAGCCTTAGAAATGACTCTGTAACCTTTTCATACTGATGTCAGTGACTTTGTTTCTCTGCTGTTTCTTTTGATCATAGCATGATGTGCTGCTGTGTGAGGTCTTTCAGCCGGCTTCCATACATGGTCAGGTTGTTTTTTCATACCTTTTTACCCTTAACAAATTAAACCATTTACAGACTATTTTCCACTGACCCAGGTAACCTTTGTCATATTTTTTTTCTTTTTGATCATCTGAAACATTCAAATGTTGAGTCCTTCAGGTGTAACCTTGACTGTTTTCCCAGTTGCAGCTTAAGCTAGGCTTAATCCTTCCTTTTTATACTACTGCTTAGCCACAACCAGCTGTGACAATGTTTATGGCTGGTTTGGTTAAAGTGCCAGTTTAGTAAATAGGGGAGGGCTCTCAATCCCAGCAGTGCATAAAAATTTGAGTTCTCTGTCATTGCTCACTTTCTGTAAGAATGTCATGGACCTGGGTCTTTGTGTTTTCTATTATTGTGATGTATTTTGGTTCTGTTCTTCCCCAGTTTAGTATTTAGGCTTTTCTGCCTGTGTATTCCTGTGTCAAGTCCGGGTTTCTTAGTCTGTGTCTTTGCATGTGTGAGTTCCTGTTTTATTTTGTAGGTCTGTGTCTCTCGTCAGTGTTTCTAGTTTCACTCCCCTTGTCTCGTTATGTCCAATTACTCCCAGCCGTGCCTCCGTCTGTTTCAGGTCTGTTTTTGTTTAGCTTTTCCCAGTTTAGGTTACTCCCTGCTTTGTTTTTTGCCACCCTCGCCTTTGTTTGTTATGTCACTGTCAATAAAGCTTCCTCACCTCAGTTGTGCTGCATCCTGGGTCCTTTAATAACTTAATAACTTTAATAACACCTGGCTCGCGTCGTAGACCGTGACAAAGAAAGCATGTTATCCTCAGGCAGAGCTGCAGACGATCAAGAATCCATAACTACTGGATGGTGGACATTTCTCTAAGCAGACAGTCAGTTCTTGGGATGCCAGCTGGATGTAGTTTCACAACCTTTAACTTAATCTCTGTGTGTTTTTGACATCTTATGCTCTGGTTTAACTTTTAAACAACCTGATTAATGAAAGCACATCAAATAACTCCTGTTTGTCATCAGCGGTGGCTTTAGAATCATCCTCACCTGCTCATGGTTGCAGTTGTTTATCAGTGTGCTACTAGTCATGAATTGGCATTTACTTTATAGTGTGATAAGATATTAATAAGCGTATAAAGCTGTAAAGCCTCTTGAGTGACTTAAATCGCCTTTCTTCCTCAGTGTGATGCTCAATGTGAACTGCAGGTTGTCTTGATGATGTCTATATGCCTTAATGCATTGAGTTACTTCAATATCATTGGTTAATTAGATATTTAGATTGATAAGCAGCTGAAATTGTGGACCTACTAAAGTGACCAGTGAGTATACAGTCTGGTTATCATCATGTTTAACTTTGTTCACATGCACTGGTGAATGAACAGCTGATGGCTGCAGCATAAAACCCACTGTAGAAAACAGTATTCGTTATCAGGAAACATTAAATGCTGAGTGTTTCCTCCCCACTACAGTTTTGATCTATCTTCAGGTGTCAGAACTTCTCACAGTCCTTCAATCATTCCACCAAAACACTGATGCTGAAATACCTGACACATCCCTGTACAGCACAAACCCCCCATGACCATCTAAATTAAGTTTTGTGTAATAAAAGTAGTAAAGGGAAAAAACTTTCTCCCCTCACCACCTCCTGAGTACCCAGGAGAACACCAAGGCGTTCGTATATAAAAGCCACTTCACCAATAACTGGTTTCAGCTTTTACCTTGTGACAGGAATGTTCTTTCACCTCAAAATTACTTGATACAAATCATGAGACATATGTTTGACAGATTACACAATAATTTTATAAGCAAATTGAAATTTTAAAATATTGTAATACTATCATATGTGAGAAATAATTCCTAGAATAAAGACTGAGCTGCTTAAGACTGAAATCATTGCTTTTGTTTTTTGTGTAATGCTCTCAAAGTTACTCAGAGTTCTCTATGAAAATTATTTATTCAAGCTTTGTATCCCATTATGCATTACATCTAAGGGAAAAAATGGAAAGGTTCGAGTAATGCCAAAAAAAACCCTCTCTTTTGCTGATGATGTATTATTCCATACCTCAGATTTCATATACAGAGAGTAGGGCGCAGTGAAGGATTTTTCCTGTCCGCAAAATAAACACACAGGTGCATTTAAAACTTTGATTTCTCTGGATGAGTATTACAGTGTCTTATATTCTTTATTTCCAGAGGTGTTCAGGATAAATGTTTTCAAGGCAGTACACTTACACTATCATTGTGTGTTTTGCAGAGTGAAACCGATGGATCCGGTCCTGAACCCTGTCATCACTGTGGTGCTGGGAAAGATTTTTGATGTGAAGTTTGAGGAGATGCTTTCAATTGAATTTGGTGACTTTGTTATATATTAATGACTCTTTTCTGCAGTTAAACCAGTGCTATAAAAGTCAGTTTAGTTGGTGGGACACAAGGAGCCCAGAAAGAAGCACTGAATCGTTTGTGTAAAAACTTGCAAATTGCATTTCTTAAACTATCCATATCAGCATCTGACAACACGGCTTCACAGTTAATGTCTCTGGATAATGATATATTATATTCTGCTTGGAATATTGTCTGCCCCCCCCCCCCCCCCTTCTTGAAATCAAACTCAATTAATTTCAAATAATTGTGGTGCTAAAAGTTTCATTGGTGCTGCTTGTTTTTTAAAGATACTAATAAAAATATAAAGGTCACCGAGCCCCCCAACATTCATGAAAAACAAACAAAATTGGTGTCAATCAGCTGTGCTTTGTTAATGCTAGTTTGTGATAAACTAGCTATTCTAAGTAGCTTGGAAAGAAAAGCGTCTGGACTTCTTTACAGTAGCGGTTTTTGATACGGACGACATGGGCGGTTGCCCGGGGTGGCATCGTGGTGGGGGGCGTCATCACGGGCATTGGCAAAAAAAATAAAAATAAAAAATTGCTCGTACTCATGCTACCCCGACATCAGCCAGCGCATATTGGGAATGGCATAGGCACCGATCGGTTTTCTTTCACCCATTTGCTGGGAGTAAGGGCGCCCTCCGTTTGCGAGGTGCGCAAAATAAAAACAAAATAACAAACACGAAAACACCAGACATCATGATACAGACTTATAATTTGCACCGATGTTTTTTCGAAATTCTATACACGAAAAGTGAGCGCGAGAGCCCTCGGTGCGCCTGCTCGCTGCTGAAGTCAAAGGCTCCAGTTACAGCAGTGCAAGTAAACAAACAATAAATATAAGAAGAGTGAGAAACTAAATATACACTTTAGGACCAGGGGTAAAGGGATCAATACCAATTGAAACTTTATAATTTACAGTTTGATGATTTAATGTCTCACACACAACCTGTTGAAAGGGGAGGGGGCCCTGCTGCTTCCTATTAGAGCGCATTTCATTCATAATTATGTAAATCCAAGCCCATTATGTATTCATGATTTGAATCCTGGGTTGTGTGAAATCCCAGAAATAAACCTTAGACAAAGTGAATCTGTGAACTAAGGTGTAGGTCTGTTAGGTTATGTTGTGGTGATTGTCGAGTTGGTGGATTTGTGTTCATGCTGGAGTGCAAATTAAAACCAATGTAAGATGGACAAGAAAAGTTCAAAGCCATCAGGTGCTCAGTTTAGAAAAAATAGAAAAGAAGAGGAGGAGAAACGAGCAAAAGATACAGGTAAGCAGATGTGTGATTGGATAATGGCAGGTCATCCTGAAACGATCAGAATCAGAATACTTTATTAATCCCTAAGGAAATTATGTGGATTACAGTTGCTCCAAAAAGAAATGGTAAAATTAGTAACAGTAACAGACTAAACTCCAAACAATACATTATGTTACAGATTTTAATATTAATTAGTCATTGTTAATTGTTGATTTGTCCTGTTCTCATTGTATGACGAATTATGATGGCTGTTTGGCCGTTTGTATACTATGCATACTCTCTCTCTCTTCGTGTGTGTGTGTGTGTGTGTGTGTGTGTGTGTGTGTGTGTGTGTGTGTGTGTGTGTGTGTGTGTGTTTCTCTGGCGAAATTCAGTATGATTCCAACAACAGTTTTATGTGTGTGTGTGTGTGGGGAGGGGGGGTGCCAGAGGGAGTGTTCGCCCGGGGCACCAAACAGGCTAGGACCGCCACTGCTTCTTTAAGTGGTGCCACTTATATTCCAGATGCTTTTCTTTCCAAGCTACTTAGACTACGATGACCTGGATGACCAAGAACCTTCACAGACAAACTATCTATTGTTTTTGGAGTTATCATATTAAACTTGAGGGGCTCTACAGTTCCATGTATTTAATGTATTGGCAGATTTTTTTTCTTATGTATTAATCACATATTTTAATCATATCACCTTAGTAATAGTAATATCACTTTCTCACTTAGTTGTATGCATGTGCACTAAATGGGCTATATGCTCTACACACACACTGACACAGTGATGCCATTGTAAGTTCATAGGAGACGTTAAACTCATAGTGAGACTCCTGCTTATCAGGGATGTAAATCCTTAGGTGACGGCCAAGCAGAAAAGCACTCTCCACCTGTGAGCGAAAACCCCACCCTTTCCTATTGGTCGAAAAATGTACCATGTCAACCAATCAAAAAATGATATGGCAACATGGCATTTAGTTGTTTAGGAAGGGGGAAGTTTTAGGAGTGACAGCATGTTTTGAGATGTGAGAGATTTGCGACATTTAGCGCAGATCTTGTGTAGTTAGTGTGTAGTTAGTGTGTAGTGTAGTCAATAGTTTTGTCATGTGTCTCAGAACAATGAGGCGACTGCTGAATGTTACAGCAGTGATACATCTCCTGCTGTCAGGCCTGCAGGTATCAGGCTGTTGTTCTCCTTTATCTCATAGTGGACAGAAATTATTTTTTGGAGCGGCACAAATAGTTTGTGTGGCATCAAATTTGACGCAGAACAGCTGATTGTTCTGTAAATAGTTTGAAATGTTTATTTTAAAACCGCCTTGGCTGCATTTTTAGGTAAAGAGCTGCAAAAAACGTTGTTGTTTGCAAAACTCAGTTACTTATATAATTAATTGCCCAACATTGGTCATTATTTACTGTGGTTTGCAGACAGAGCGTTGCAGGACTCTCTCCCAGACCACAGACTCATACTCATAATACAAGTCAGAACTATATAAAGAAAAATTAAATTAAAAAGAAAATTGTGTTTTCAAAATTGGAGTTAAAGTTATTTTTACTTCCAATAGTGTTAACACCCTACACAGGTCATTAACAAGATTTTTAAAAATTTTCATTGTAAGTGGGCTAAAGCAGTTAATTAAAAGTAGTCTAACATAAATGTAAATGCTGTAATTTGATTACTTTAATAAACATGTAACTTGGATGATTCGATGCTGGCGTGACCACAGTGCACACGTCTGCTGTTGCTCACAGTGGTCCAAGTGTCCGCTCAGACACATGAAAAATTAGAGGGAACATTGTTTGTGATCATTTCCAGTGTTTAGTGTTCTCTGTGCCTCCCTTATATTTGGTCTCTGTGTTTCTCAGTTGCTCCGTCTCCCCTGTCAGTTGTATCCCCTAGTCAACACTGTGTCTCAGGGTTACGTTTCCTGTTTTACTTTGAAGTTCTGTGTCTTACATGAATGTATTGAGTTTCACTTCCCTTGGGTCTCGTCAAGTCTGATTTCTCCCAGCTGTGCTCCCCTTCTGTGTCTCATTCTCCTCGTTATTCCCCAGTGTATTCAAGCCCTGTGTTTCTCTGTGTTGACGTTACGTCCTTTCTCATGTTGTGTGTCTGTTCCTACATCTCCCAGTGTATGTTTTGTTAGATTTTGCCCAGTTTAGGTTTTGTATGGTTTTCTCTGTTCAGCAATAGAGCTGCTTTGTGACTTTCAGTCCCGCCTCAGTTGAGTCTGTGTTTGGGTCCTTTTCCTACCTGCACACAGCCGTAACATGACAAACCGTGTGTTAAGTTTGTCTTATGAAAACAGTTTGACGTGACAAATAAAAGGTTTGAGCCACGATTTCACTTCCTGTATTTGAGAGTGTCGACCCAAACTTTCAGAGTCAGAATACTTTATTAATCTCTGTTGCTGCAAGACAGTAAAAACAATCACTGAATTGACTGGATTGAATAAATTATTATAGTACAAAGTTGCAAACATCACAAACAGCTATAATATAACAATTACCTAAATTATTTTTTATTTTATTTGTTTATTTATTTTTTGCCTGTCCTGTTCGGTTCTTTAGCCGTCAGAATTGTTGTCTGAAGACCAACAAGGATACCCAATGGATTTATTTTGCCAAATGGATCACCATGGCATTGCCGTATTGGTCCATTTGATCGACCTTTGTTTTTATTATTTATTTTATTTTATTTTCAGTTGTTACAGACGGGACAGACATGAGTGAGGGATAGGAAAGGGAGAAAGAAAGAGGAAGGAAAAGAAAAACAGAAGGGGAGAGGGACAGTGAGAAAGGGGGGAAAATATCTCCGGGATCACCTGTTGAGAGAGAAAGAGTAGAAAACAAGCAAAAAAACAACCAAAGCAACATACTAAACAACACCATCACATTAATCTAGCTAAGTGTAAACAGCAGTAAATACTAAATATTGAATGTTGTTGTGCAGCACGCAGGACAGACAGCGCACAATGTGCTTTGAAGTAGCAGCCAAGAAAGGTGTGATTTAAGTCTACGAACAGTGAACAGCTCTACCTGCACTGTGTATAGTGCTGGCGGAGCGCTGCTGACGTCGACTGAGAAAATTGTCAGGCGGTGGAAGGAATACTTCGAGGACCTCCTTAATCCCACTGACGCGTCTTCCGAGGAGGAAGCAGAGTCTGGGGATGAGGGGAATGACCCGCAAATTTCTGGGGGTGAGGTCACTGAGGCAGTTAAACAACTCCTTGGTGGCAGAGCCCCTGGTGTTGATGAGGTCCGCCCCGAGTTCCTGAAGGCTCTGGACGTTGTAGGGCTGTCCTGGCTGACACGCCTCTGCAATGTTGCGTGGAGATCAGGGGCAGTACCCGTGGATTGGCAGACCGGGGTGGTGGTCCCCATCTTTAAGAAGGGGGACCGGAGGGTGTGTTCCAACTACAGGGGGATCACACTCCTCAGCCTCCCCGGGAAAGTCTATGCCAGGGTGCTGGAAAGGAGAGTTCGTCCGCTAGTCGAACCGCTGATGCAGGAGGAACAATGCGGTTTTCGTCCTGGTCGCGAAACACTGGACCAGCTCTTCATCCTCTCGAGGATACTTGAGGGTGCATGGGAGTTTGCCCAACCAGTCTACATGTGTTTTGTGGACTTGGAGAAGGCATTCGACCGTGTCCCTCGGGGTGTCCTGTGGGAGGTGTTGCGGGAGTATGGGGTGTCTGGCCCATTGCTACGGGCCATTCGATCCCTATACAACCGTTGCAAGAGCTTGGTTCGCATTGCCGGCAATAAGTCGGACTCGTTCCCGGTGGGTGATGGGCTCCGCCAGGGCTGCCCTTTGTCACCGGTTCTGTTCATAATTTTTATGGACAGGATTTCTAGGCGCAGCCAAGTGGCGGAGGGCTTTCGCTTTGGTGGCCTCAGGATCTCATCTCTGATCTTTGCGGACGATGTGGTTCTGTTGGCTTCATCGGGTGAGGGCCTCCAGCTCGCACTGGAGCGGTTCGCAGCCGAGTGTGAAGCAGCGGGAATGAGGATCAGCACCTCCAAATCTGAGGCCATGGTTCTCAGCCGGAAAAGGGTGGAGTGCCCACTCCGGGTCGGGGATGAGGTCCTGCCCCAAGTGGAGGAGTTCAAGTATCTCGGGGTCTTGTTCGCGAGTGATGGGAGAAGGGAGCCGGAGATCGACAGACGGATTGGGGCTGCGGCTGCAGTAATGCAGACGCTGCACCGGTCCGTCGTGGTGAAGAGGGAGCTGAGTGTAAAAGCGAAGCTCTCAATTTACCGGTCGATCTACGTCCCTACCCTCACCTATGGCCACGAGCTGTGGGTAGTGACCGAAAGGACGAGATCGCGGATACAAGCAGCGGAAATGAGCTTCCTCCGAAGGGTGGCTGGCATCTCCCTTAGAGATAGGGTGAGAAGTTCGGCTATCCGGGAGGGGCTCAGAGTAGAGCCGCTGCTGCTCCACATCGAAAGGAGCCAGCTGAGGTGGTTTGGGCATCTGACAAGGATGCCCCCTGGGCGCCTCCTGGGTGAGGTGTTCCAGGCATGTCCCACCGGGAGGAGGCCCCAGGGCAGACCCAGGACACGCTGGAGAGATTATATCTCTCGGCTGGCCTGGGAACGCCTTGGTGTTCCCCCGGATGAGCTGGAGGAGGTGGCTGGGGAGAGGGAGGTCTGGGCCTCTTTGCTTAGGCTGCTGCCCCCGCGACCCGGCCCCGGACAAAGCGGTTGAAGATGGATGGATGGATGGAACAGTGAACACCCGTGTGCACACCTGTGTGGATCGGCGCGCTTGTATTCAAATGGTTTCCCCATGTAATGGTCTGCAAGAGGATGTCGAGAGCCATAGCCCCGCCCCCAGGGCATGAAGCAGGCATGGAGGAGATCCAGGCCCCAGACATCCAGAGGCCCCAGAGTGCAAGAGCCCAAGGAGGACCACCGGAGGGGCATCCGTGCCACCTTCATGGGAAGGGCTGAGGATCCTCAGACGAGGGGTCACCCAGTAGCCACCGGGCAGAAGCTAGAGGGGGCTGCACCGGCGTGCCCGCCGGTTCTGCCGGCAGCCAGCTGTGCCAGAGTGAACCGAGCTGCAGGCCCAGAGGCCGGAGGCCCGAGGGCCCCCCGCACCCCGGAAGAGGCCTGACCGAGCAACAGGCGCCAGGCCCCGCCAAGTAGCCACCAGGAGTGGGCTGGTACATACCCGGCCCCTCACGGGAACCCTCAATGTCTACATGGATTTAAAATTGAGAGGTGGGCACCGGCGCCAGAGGTAGGTTTGAATACACAGACCGTCCACTGGACGCCGTTAACGTGCCCACCCTCAAGGCCCTATATATATGTGTGTGTGTGGCTGTGGTGCAGCGGGAAGAGGGAGGTAGCCGGGGATGGGGAGGAAAAGAAGGGAGGGGAGGATGCCCCTCCCTAGGGCCAGGAAAGATGCCCAACGGATTTATTTTTTCAAGTGGAGAAAATATGCCAATGCCATATTGTTCAACTTGATTGATCTATATTATCATTGTTTATTTATTTTTTAACTTTTTTTTAATTTCATTTTCAAATCAAAATTGTATTTTAAGTTATTACAAGTTGGACAGACAACAATACAGAAAGGGAGAAATAAAACAGAGGGGAAGGAGGGACAGTAAAATAAGATTTCTTTGGCTCTCGGAGGAGGTGGACGCATCTTTAACCCTCTCCCTTCCTTATCTTCCCTGCTGCTGCTTCTATGTCTTTGTCTAGTCTCATCTAACTCTAGCCTTCAAAGAGTCTCTCAGTCATGTTCTCTAAAATCTAAAGAATTATGGATTTGATCGACTGGTCCCGTAACAAAATTGACACCTTCCAATTGTCCCGCAGACAATGTTTGCTACCGGATACTCGATGGTCGGTTGCGTTGTGTGTCTGGCTACACTCTCGATGGACATTGAACGACATCTACCAATTTGGAACCACGATAAGAGTGTTCTGGCTGATTGGAGCTGTCTCGGACCTGGCTTATCGAAGAACAAGAGGCGGCTACAGCTGTTCAAAATCCCATAAGGATGGCCGACATGATAGACGATGGGCAGGGCTGCGAGTACGACTGTGTTATTAAACAAAATATGGATAAGGTCTTGGAGAAGCTCATGGCTCTGCAATATAGATATATTGCAGAGCCATGAGCCATAGATAACATCTTTGAGAAGAAGAATAGGAATTAAGAGAATTGAGAGAATTGGTGACCAGTGATAAAAATTAGACCAACTGTAAAAATTGGATGCAGTTGTTTGCACTCAACCCAAACATTCACCATCTTCACTCATGCGGCTATCCCACTGCCACCAGCTGAAGGCCTGCCAAAGTCGAAGCTGACTGGAACAACAAAAATTCTCCATGATAACAGGATGGTTGACAGAACTCTTTGTCCCTCCTTCAAGGCCACCTGGGTCCACTGGAGACTGTTGACCTTTGCTCAACCGGGTGTGGTGACACTTTCTGTGAGCTAAACATGGGATACACACAGACACACGCAGAAAACATGTACACTGATACTGATACGTACTATCACCCTCCCTCCCCCAAATCCAACGCTTCCTCCCATGCTTACCTCCCATCTGATGTGGACAGCGGAGCCGCTGGAGGCGCGATCGAAGATTGCAGCAGTCCCAGATCCAGCTGTACACACTGGAATATTCTCCCATGTTGCTTAATTTTGTTTTATTGTTTTATGGTCTAATGATGTCTGTGCATTCCAGATTATCCTTCTGTGTTACACATTTCAATGTTTTTTCCCCCTTGCTACCTAGCCTGACCTGTCTTCCCAGTGTGATGTTTGTGTATTGTATGTACGGTCGGCAAGGTCTGTCATCTAGAATAGTAAGAAAGTGTCACAGTTTGTGTTGACAGACCGTGGGGATGTGGAGAAGGAGGACCCAAAATGCAGGACTCTTCAGATGAAGCAGTGTCTTTATTTACAGTGTTGCAAATATGAACCACAATAAATTCCTGTGCGTCCCACACTCCTGTGCTGTGTTCGCTCTCATTGTCTGTGCTCTGAAACTCTGTTTTCTAGTTTCCATGCACCCGTGCTTGCTGCCCTCTCGTCTCCACACTTCTGCAGGAAGAACACAGCCGTAAATACTTCACACTATGGCAAACTCACACTAACTGACATCTAACTGGGAAACTGACAGGAAGTCTCACGCAACGATCCAGCATCGGAGAGAACTCAACCATACTCCTAAGTAGTTCTCCCGATGAAGCTTGACCAGCTGCACACACCTACACCCACAAACAAGAAAAACAAAGAAAAAACAAGGGACAGCAACACCAAATATACACATGTCCATAAACTATTCAAGAACCTTGGGTACCCAGACACAGGGTTCTTGATAAAAAGTAAAGTGTATTTATTAAGCGCTTTTCATAGACAGGCAGTCACAAAGCGCTGCACGGGATTCTTATCATTCTTATTTTCTGGTTTGTTTGTTTCTTCCCCTTCTCATCCAGTCTGTCTCTGTGTGCTGTGATTAGTGTCCTCATGTTTGTTTACCTCCTACCTCCTCAGTCATGTCTTTGTATCTGTTGGTGGTGGTGTTGCCACAGTATTCCTACACGCATTACTGTTTTTATTTACAGATGTGCAATATCTCCACATGCTGCTCCTCTTTCTCACTGTCTGCAGCCCGAATGTGTTTTCTCAGAGCATCTGAGTCACGTGATCGCACAGTAACGAATCAAAGCAAATCAGGAAGAAGGGGGCGGAGCAAAGTGTGTGCGCAGGACAGGAGTCGAGCAGAGAGAGCTGCTTTTGCATGAAACGGGAGTAAAGTAGTGAACTTAGAGGAGAGACAGAAACTAAAGTATCGATCATATACCACTACCAACGTCCTGATCGATATCTGCATCGATCTGCCCACCCTTGTCTCCTGGATCGTAGCTGAGATCAGCGTGAACCACGTGGGTCTCTGCTCCCTGATCTGTTTCCTGTGTTTGGAAAGAGTTCCGGCTTCATCACGGAGTTTCTCTCGGTTTGTGGGCTCATCTAAAGGTAAGCACCGAGCTAACTTTACTGTGAGTTCAGTTCATGTTGAGTTTAGCTCCTGAATGAGGTCTTCTGCTGCTCTCCTCGGTGTCTGTTCACAGTTTATTGTGAACACGTTGAGAGAAGAGTGAGAGAGTGTTTGGAGAAAAACACCAACTAATCATTAGCTCAGCATGCTGGGAGAAGTTGGAGCAGAAAAGTCTTTTCATTGTCCCTGCAGCTGTTTTTCTACGGCCTCATTTCCATTTAAGTGATAACAGCAAGGTGTGTGTGTGTGTGTGTGTGTGTGTCCGTGCTGCCGAGTCTCTTTTACTGTGTTTAAATTGCAGCTGCTAGAACACGGCTGTTCAACATCTATTCAGTCAGTCACGTTTATTTCACATCTACAGACACGCATTTCCACGTGTTACAGACAGTGTGTAGGTAGGGCGGTAAGCCTTGATCTTTTTTTGGTCTATAATTAGAATTTTAGTCTTTAATTTGTCAAATGCATCTTTCCTGGGTGATTTAAGATAATTTTGAGTCAACATTCAAGCTGCAGTCAGTAAATTCTGGGTAAAAATTTCCCTGAGTGTTCACTGATGGAGAGAATTTGTTCTTTAAAAAAAAAAAAATTAACACTTGAATTACTGACCCTTTTTTGCTGGTGCAAGTCCCTACTACCAGATTTACCAACCCTGCACAAATTTGAGTAAATTCCCTGAACCTAACATCTACTAACACCCTGCTGAGATTTTCACAGGCCTCCATTGTTCTCCTGCTTTTGTTGTGCAGATGTAACCCAGTGTTAATTTGGTTATCTGATATTGTGTGATATTCAGTATATATGTATATATCTATTTTGGGTGATCGGTTATAAAATGTTCTACAATTATTTAAATTTTTTTTTTTTTTTTTTTTTTGCTAGTGATTTGCGGTTGCTTTACGACAGTTGACTGTTCCATGTGTTATGTTCCATGTATATAATAAAGTAATTAACTTAAAAGTAAGTAATAAATTTTAAGGTGCTAATCGGGGATAAGCTGGAGAGCTCAACAATTAGCCGCAATGCTAAGCGGACGTTGGTAGCCAAGTCCGTTGGCCTGTCTCAGGGTCTGCATGCTTGAAGTACACGCACTACGCGTACTACGTACGGTGCGTACTAGAAGTACGAGAAGTGCGGAAGTGAGAGGCTTGTGAAATGGGACGGTCTAGCCTTCGTTGCGCTTTTCAGGTTGCCTAGCAACCATGATACTAACCGCGAGACACGTTACACACAGCAGTCAAAGGAGCTTGCAAAGAAAAGCGTCTGGACTTATTTAAGTTGCTTGAAGATGTTTCACCTCTCATCCGAGAAGCTTCTTCAGTTCTAAGGTCAAATGGTGGAGAGTCGGTGGTTTACGACACCAACTGTCTGCCATCTATAATCCAGTTTTGAGTTCCCTCCCCAGACGCCTTAACGCCCACTCACGTCCTGGGCCATCTGACCTCAGGAATTTGCATGATACGGGACAATGACGTCGGGAAATTTATCTTGCGCCTTCGGTAGGACTGATCTACAGACTTTGATTACCGCCTGCTGCACGTCCTGCATGTCCCTCTCGGCCAGACGGTAGAGCTTCAGATTCCAACGGCGTGAATAGCTCTCCAGGTGAGAGCTGGCGGGCCACAGACATCTCCGAAAACGTCCGAGGACATTTGGAAATATATGATATCTTGATAAATTAAGCAGATATTTGAAGCTTAAACAGCTACATCTCACTTGAAAATAACTTTGTGACCCAGAAAGAGTAATATTTAAAACTTTTTAGCCCTGCTCGTCCACCATTGCCGCATTTGAGTTTTGGACGAAATGCATTCTGGGATATTTCGCTGTACCAAGTCCACACAAGTCGCCACCGATGCATGCTCGATAAAACAGGCGGAGCGAGAACACATCCGAGACGTTTTTGCGTTCCCGGCTTGATGCGTACTTTGAATTGGAACAGTACTTGGTCTCCAACTGATGACGTATCACGAGTACACGAGAACGCAAGTACACATATTGAGACAGGCTCCAAGCTTGGGTGAGCTAGTGAGGAATATCTTCATCTGCAGTAGCCTTAAAAAGACTATTGTTCGTTCTCCTGCCAGAAGCCTCGCTTCTTTGCTGCCTTACTGCTGTGCTGTCTCGCTGGTGCCATTAAAGGATCGGCGGCTGCCAACCATTCCTCCGGACCTTGAGTATTTGGACCGAAGTACTTACACACATGTCCGCACTCAATGCCATACATTCTCTTTATTTTGCTGGCCAGCTATCGCGATTGTTTTTTTGTTTTGTTTTACATTCACAAAGACTATACAAAGACATTTTGGTTATTGTCAGACACTCTCTGATTACGGACTGAGGAGGTTGTAGTGTTACAACCCCAGGACTGAGGAAAAAAAAAAAAGACTCTCTACATAATCATCACATTATCACTTATATCTTGGTTAAGAGAAGTGGCCATTGATGAAAATATTCTTTTTTTCTCTTCTTGTCTTTGTTCATATTGCATTCCAGGAAAATTTTAAGTTGTTCAGGTGTAAACATCTGCACTCAGATATGGTTAAGTTTCCTTTGACGTATCAAAGTGTCAAGCTGATGTCTAAGAGGGTATGTTGAGAAGTGTTAAGGACGTTTGTGCTCCAGTCCATCAATCCTTTAAAGTGTTGGACACCAATGGTAAACTGCCATCAGACCCTAACGGAAAATTAGAATAGAATAGAATAGAATAGAATAGGATAGAATTCAAATTTATTGTCATTGCACATGCACAGGTACAGGGCAACGAAATGCAGTTTGCATCCATCCAGAAGTGCTTTAGTGATATAGATATATGACAGTATATATTAGCAATAATATAGATATGTAAGTATGTTACAGAAATGGGTCTATTATGGTATGTTATAATGTACACGGTATGAAGTATGTTATGAATATTCTATAACTATAAGTATGTACAGGCTGTAGTGAGTACAAGCTATGTACAGGCTATGAACAGGGTATAAATATGAAAAATAAAAAAAACTATACAGAAATCTGAGATATACAGTTATACAGAAATGTGAACTATGCAAGTTATAAACAGTTGTAGGATCAAAAATTATCGTATGATTATTTACACAGAACTATACAGTAGTGCAGTTAAGATAAGTGAGATATGTGGATAATTTCTACAGAGGTATATAAAGTGCTAGTGATTGTGAATGGTGGTTCAGTCCATGTTATTATTGTGTGTTTGAGGGTACGGTTGTCCATTGTGTGTGTGTGTAGGTGGTTGTGGGTGTGTGTATGTCCAGTCCATGAGTTTAACGTGGGTCAGATGTCAGGAGGCAGAGTTCAGGAGTCTGACAGCTGTGGGGAAGAAGCTGTTCCGGTACCTGGTGGTCTTAGTCCGGAGGCTCCTGTAGCGCCTCCTAGAGGGCAGGAGGGTGAAGAGTCTATGTGATGGGTGACTGGGGTCTTTGATGATTTTCCCAGCCCTTTTCAGACACCGCTTCCTGTATATGTCTTTTATGGCAGGAAGTGGTGCTCCGGCGATGCGCTGGGCAGTTTTTACGACCCTCTGCAACGCCTTCCGGTCCGAGGCAGAGCAGTTCCCGTACCAGACTGTTATACAGTTGGTCAGGATGCTCTCGATTGTACAGCGATAGAAGTTCACCAGGATGTCTGAGGACAGGTGGTTCTTCCTCAGAGTCCTCAAGAAGAAGAGGCGCTGGTGAGCCTTCTTGACCAGCTTGGAGCAGTTGGTCGTCCAGATGAGATCCTCGGAGATGTGGACTCCCAGGAACTTGAAGCTGCTCACACGCTCCACAGCTGTCCCCTTAATGTGGATGGGTGGATGTGGGTCAGCATTCCTCCTGTAGTCCACGATGAGCTCTCTGTGTTAAGCAGCAGGTTGTTTCTGTCGCACCACTCAGCCAGACGATCCACCTCCTCCCTGTAGGCGGCCTCATCATTGTCACTGATGAGGCCAATCACCGTGGTGTCATCTGCAAACTTAATGATGGTGTTGGAACCATCAGCAGGTCTGCAGTCGTGGGTGAAGAGGGAGTAGAGGAAAGGGCTCATCACACAGCCTTGTGGTACACCGGTGTTCATTGTGATTGTAGATGAGCAGTGGTTATCCAGCCGGACATGTTGGGGGCGGTTGGTCAGGAAGTCCAGTAACCATTTGCAGATGAGGGAACTGATGCCCAGGTCTGTCAGTTTTCAGATGAGTTGTGAGGGGTGGATTGTATTGAATGCTGAACTGAAGTCTATAAACAGCATTCTGGCGTATGTGTTGTTGTTGTCCAGGTGTGAGAGGACAGAGTGCAGTGCGATGGAGACTGCATCCTCTGTGCTCCTGTTCTGGCGGTATGCGAATTGGTGGGGGTCCAGGGTGGGGGGGAGACAGGATTTGAAGTGTGCTAGGACCAGCTGCTCTAAGCACTTAGTGATGATGGGGGTGAGTGCTACTGGGCGGTAGTCATTGAGGCAAGATGGGTTGGAGTTTTTGGGTATCGGGACGATGGAGGTGGATTTGAAGCAGGCCGGTACCACAGCGTGGGCCAAGGACAGGTTGAATATGTCTGTGAGCACTCCTGCAAGCTCCCCAGAACACGCTCTGAGAACACGCCCGGGGATGCCATCAGGACCTGCAGCCTTGTGGACATTGATCCTGCTCAGCACCGCTCCTACATCGGTGGGGGAGAGAGTCAGAGGTTGGTGGTCTGGCGTCATGTCTGTTTTGGTTGTGGTTGTTGGATTCCCTCGCTCAAAACGAGCATAAAAGTTGTTGAGCTCATTGAGGAAGGAGACATCAGAGGATGCGGGGGAGGGTTTGGTGGTCCTGTAGTCTGTAATGGTCTGGAGTCCTTGCCACATGCGTCGGGGGTTGGAGTTGGAGAAGTGTTCTTCTACCTTCTTTTTGTAGTGGTGTTTGGCTTTTTTGATACCCTTCTTTAGATTAGCCCTGGCTGTACTGTAGGCGTGTGCATCTCCTGACCTAAAGGCAGTGTTGCGGGCCTTCAGGAGGAGACGAACATCCCGGTTCATCCAAGGCTTCTGGTTGGGGTACATGGTGATCCGTTTCTGGGTGGTGACACTGTCTGTGGTTTCGGAGATGTAATCCAGTACAGATGAGGCGTACTGGTCCAGGTCTGTGTGGGTGAACATATTCCAGTCTGTGTTTTTAAATCTGTCCTGGAGCACTGCGTCTGTCCTCTCTGGCCACACTTTAATTGTCCTCACAGCAGGTTTCACATGTTGGATGAGTGGTGAATACCGAGGTGTGAGGAACAGGGAGAGATGGTCCGATTGTCCAATGTGGGGGAGGGGTGTTGCTTTGTAGGCTCCAGCCAGGTTGGAATACACATGGTCTAAAGTCTTGTCTCCTCTGGTGTGGCAGGAGACATGTTGGTGGAATCTGGGGAGGACTGTCTTTAAGTTGGTGTGGTTGAAGTCACCAGCAACAATAAAAGCAGCCTCGGGGTGTTTATTCTGGTGTTTGTTAATGGCTGCAGAAAGTTCTTTCATGGCCAACCTAGCATTAGCGTCGGGGGGTATATACACTGCAGTGAGTATGATCGAAGTGAGTTCTCTGGGGAGATAATAAGGTCTGCATTTGACCATTAAAAACTCTGCATTAGGTGAGCAGTGACTCTCAGTAGTAGTTTAGTTCATGCACCAAGCATTGTTAATATAAATGCACAAACCTCCACCTCCGGTCTTGCCGGAGTCATCTGCTAGCCTGTCGGCTCGGTGTGTGTGGCGTCCTGCTAACTCGATAGCATTGTCCGGGCAGCTGTTGTTCAACCATGTTTCGGTGAAAAACATGACATTTGAGTCCATAATCCGTCTGTTGTTGGTGATGGAGAGCCGTATCTCATCCATTTTGTTTGCCAGAGAACGGACATTGGCGAGGAAGATACTGGGTAAAGGCAGCCGGTGTGGTGTTAGCTTTAGCTTAGCCCGTAGCCCTCCGCGCCTACCTCACCTTTGTTTACGATCTCGGCGCCGTCTGCGTGCACTTCCGCCCGGCTGGGGAGAGTGGGCAGCCTCCGGTGTTCTGGAGATCTCTGGGATGAGTCGGAGATAGGCGATAAAACTGTTGGAGTTATGAGTCCAGATGTCCAGAAGCTCTTGTCTGCTGTAGGTCAGCAACGCACAGCAATTCTGGATGAATAATCCGGTCAAAAGTAGATAAAAAACCGCTAAATAGCAGATTCTGGAGAGACACTGAGCCTCGCGTTGTTCACGCGCTGCCATTACAGCGAAGATACAGCATCCTACCTCTTATGTATGCAACCTAATATGGAAGAAACATTTTATGAGCATACATACAAGCAATGGTTATGTACCTTTGCACAAATGACAATTTCAAAAGAATTAACTCTAACAGTCACTCATCCAAGTGACTTCTTCAGTCTCAGCTGACTGCAGGTTTCTCCAACCCTATAAACAGTACATTTGCACAATAACTAAAACTAGCCCACTGAATGAACAATGGGCTGAGGTCAGTTCCTTGATCATTAATATGCAAATTCTTATAACCATTGATCAAACACCACTGATCAATGGCCATGAGTACCATTGTTTCAGAGGGTGTCCGTTTTCCAAATTCAAACTGATAGCTGTTTCCACACCAGAGGGGCCTGAAAGCTGAAGACTCTGCCTCCCGTTCTACTTTTAAATACTGTAGGAACCACAAGTAAGCCTGTAGTGTGAGAGCAAAGTGCTCTAATGGGATAGTGCCTGATCAGTCAAGACTTTGTATGTAAATATGATGGCTTCAAATTTAATCCTGGGACACATGTTCTTCCCCGTTCTTGTTTCACTGTGATGTTACAAAGATCTGTTTTGTGTCCCAGCAGATCAGCAGGAGGAGGAGAGTCCGACGGAGCACCAGACGAACATTTTCAACCATTTGGACTCAGCTCAGCTGCTACAGTGGACAGAAATGTCATCAACACAAAAGGTGAAGAACCTATCACTTTTATTGAAACTGTGTGCACTTCATCAGCTGATGCTTGTTTGTCAAGATTGAAGAAGTTTATTGTCATTTTGTATGGTGTTACCCAGGCTGAAACAATATACCGTTTCTCACCAGCATATACAGTGCAATAATCAATAATCAATACAATTAGAAAAAAAAAGAAGATTAAAAAGCCAGTAATAAATCGCAACAATAAATAGGAGTAAATAACATAAAATCTAAATTAAAAAACAAACTCAAGTCCAAATGGTCACACTCATACACGTACCAGCAGTCCTTTCACAGAAGGGATAACTAAATAATGTAGTGCTTTGAGGTATGAGCCAAAAAGGGTGTGGTTTGTGTGTGTGAGCATGGATGCGCTTGTTTTTAAAAGGTTCCTTCATGTGATGATCTGCTAGAGGGTGTGGGGAGCCACAGCCCTGTTCTCCAGGGCATGAAGCAGGTATAAAGGAGATCAAAACTCCAGACATCAAGAGACCCCCTGAACATAAGAGACCAAGGAAGACCAACAGAGGGGCAGCCGTGCCACTATTCCAGAAAGAGCTGGGGAGAGCCCCAGATAAGGGGTCACTCAGCAGCTGCGGAGCAGAAGCCTGTTGCAGTGACGTGCCCGTGAGCTCCGCTGGCAGCCAGCTGTGCCAGAGTGACCGAGCCCCAGGCCAAGAGGCCGAGGGCACCTCACCCACAAAGTGGCCCGAATGAGCCCCAGGCTCCAGGCCCCGACAAGCAACCACCAAGGAGTGAGCCGGTGGGTACCCGGACGCACATCCCCAGACACAAAGAACCACCAATGCACCGATGTCTGAGGGTGTCTGCCACTGGCAGGAGAAGTGGTGGGGGGAGATAGGCCTCCATACCTTGGAGGGCCAGGCCTCCATACCTTGGAGGGCCAGGCCTCCATACCTTGGAGGGCCAGGCCTCCATACCTTGGAGGGCCAGGCCTCCATACCTTGGAGGGCCAGGCCTCCATACCTTGGAGGGCCAGGCCTCCATACCTTGGAGGGCCTGAGATGTCCCTAGAGAGGTGGCGTCTGATACCCTGACATATTGACAGACATACAGGCACACACAGATACAAACGTCCATTCCCACCCTCATGCTCTCATATGCAATTACTCAACACTCACCCAACGTGGAGACAGACATAAAGAGACACTGTACACACAATCACACTCTCCAAGCGTACTCTAAGCCCCACGTCTAGGTACCCTTGCCCCTGGAGGGGGAAACTGCACCCAGACCCAGGTAGTGTTACCCTTTCCCCTGGGGTGGAGAGAAGCAGACCGCCCTGACTCCGCAGCAGCAGGGAGGCCCCACATTCCAGACCTCAGTGGGACGGCCAACTCCTCCTCCCAGCCCCCCCGCTCCAACAGGCCGCAGGGGGTGTGTGGAGACTCCAAACCTCCCTCCGCCCGCTCATATGTAGTGTTGCTGTATGTGTGTTCTAAGGTGCATTTAAAACCCAGGAGGGCATGGAGCTACCTGCCAGAGAGCAGCAGGTAAGCGCATAGCCCCTCCTGATAGCCCTCGATGTCTACATGTATTTAAAATTGAGAGGTGGGAAACGACGCCAGGGGTGAGGTTGTACACCCTGATGGTCTTTTGGATTCCGTGTAGCGTGCCCACCCCCAAGATCCTATATGTATGTGTTATGAGAGTGTGAGTAATGTGGATATCTAAGTTGTGGGATGAAATTGAGGCACCGGCAGCCAGAAGGGAACAGAGGGGGGGATGCCTCCCCTGCACCCTGGTGACACACCTTTACCCCAAGGCCCTGCATGTGTGGGTGATTGTGGTGGAGCGGGAAGAGGGAGGCAGCTGGAGATGGGGAGGGAAGGAAGGGAGGGGCACGTGGATATAATTGTCCGGTGAATTGGTTTGGCAGTGTGAGCAGTTGTTGGTAGACGTAAAGCCCATCTTGAACATCCAATGACCTGTATAGTGCACTCTATGTAGTGTTTTGTATTGAATTAAATGAAGACTGGGATTTCTAATTAAATGAAAGGCTTTTAAGCATATCTGAGACCAGAAGTTTTGGTCTAAGTTAACTGATAAATCCGCTTCCCATTTTGCAATAGGAAGTGATATTGATTCATCTGTTTTAGAAAACATTCTGTATATTTTGGAAAGTAATTTTGGGGTTTTAAGAGTAAGAAATTGTACCACATTTGGTGGTGTTTGTAGTTCAACTTGACCCGATTAAAATTTATTTTTCATTATGGATTTAATTTGTTGATATTCTAAAAATCTTTTCTTGTTGATCCCATATTGTGTAACTAGTCTGTCAAATGGAATAAATTCTCTACCTTCTAATATATGTTCTAAATATTTGATTCCTTTACCATTCCAACCTGGAAAGTTTATCATATTATTGTTTTGTAATATGTCAGGGTTGTTCCAGATAGGTGTACGTTTGCATGGGATTAATGAAGACTCCGTGAATTTTAGAAACTCCCACCATGCTGTCAGAGTAGAGCTGACGCTTTTGAAGCATTCATGTTGTTGGATGTTTGAGCTGATAAATGGTAGGTCTGAAATCTCTAGATTATTGCAAAGTGCATGTTCTACATCTAGCCAAGGTTCATCTAAGAGAGTATATTTTAGCCATCCTGAGATAAATTGAAGCCTGTTGGCTAAGAAGTAGTGCTGAAAGTTAGGTAATTCTAATCCTCCTTTATCCTTGGTCTTTTGTAGTGTTTTTAAGCTTATACGTGGTGGTTTATTTTTCCAAAGGAATTTGAACATATATGAATCTAGAGATCTGAACCAATCTTGTGGCGGTTTAGTTGGGTCATTGAGAATAAATAATTTATTTTTGGTAAGACCATCATTTTTATAGCGGTAACCCTTCCCATGAGTGATATGGGTAGACATTTACATCTAGCCAGATCGCCTTCTACTTTCTTTAAAAGTGGGATATGGTTTAATTTAGTTAGATCTGCAAGCTTGGGAGAAACATTAATACCTAAATATTTTATATTTCCCGATTGCAGTGTTGTAGAAGAAGAATTATGGAAGGAGCAATTAATCGGAAGGACTGTAGATTTTGACCAGTTAATTGAGTAATCTGATATTCTTGCAAAAAGAGTTTATCAATTCAATCACCCCAGAGATATTAGTTTGTGAGTTTTGGAGAAAAAGTAACACATCATCTGCATAAAGGCTGATTTTATGTTCCACGTTCTTGCATTTTATGCCCTTAATTACTGAATTCTGTCTAATTGCTGCTGCTAGTGGTTCAATAAAAATTGCAAACAGTGAAGGGGAGAGTGGGCATCCCTGCCTGGTGCCCCTCAGGAGACAGAAGCTGGAGAATGTTTGGTCATTTGTTTTGACACAAGCTGTTGGGAATTGTATAATATTTTTAACCAGTTAATGAAAGAGGTTCCAAAACCAAATTTGTGTAAAGTTGCAAATAGAAATTTCCAGTTAACTTTGTCAAATGCTTTTTCTGCATCTAAAGAAAATATTGTAGTTTCAAGGTTTTTACTGTATGAACAGTCTATCAAATTAAGTAATCTACGTGTATTTGTTGATGAGTGCCTACCTTTTATGAAACCAGTTTGGTCAGGATGAAGTGAGTGAATAGGGAAAGGGTGTAGCGCAGCGGTCTTCAACCTTTTTTGCGCCACGGACCGGTTTATGCCCGACAATATTTTTCACGGACCGGCCTTTAAGATGTCACGGATAAATACAACAAAATAAAACTAGTACAGGTACCAAAAAAAGAAGATTCATTCCAGTTTATTACCAGTCCGAGGCCCGGGGGTTGGGGACTGCTGGTGTAGCAGATTCTTATTTGGTGTGAATTTAATACAGCCACGGAGTGATGACGGGGTCACGGTAAAGCTGTCCATCCACATAGAGCCGGTCCACAGCGATGACAGCGTGGGAGCCCTTCTGGATGAAGCCACGTCAGATTGGGAAGAGGACCCTGCGTCGTTCCAGGATCTCTTTTGGGAACTGCCGATGCTTTGATTTCTAAAAGTAGCTGGTGATTGTACACACGTAGACCAAGGGCGTTTTGGGCTAACATAGAAAAGGATAAAGCTAGTAAAAGCCAAAGCAAAGCTAGCAGAGTTGACTGACGCAATGTCAACAGACGTGTCACCGTGCATACTGCTGCCGCCGTCTTGCCCCCAAAATTAGCGCCCCCCCCCCCCCTTTTCAGCCTTCGCACCAACAGGGGCAGTAAATGGAGCTAACTAGGAGCAGCTGTGTTCTACCAAGTGTATTGACTGAAAAGGAACTACTTCAACCTTTGGTTTAAAACTAGTGTTAATGGAGGAAGTTTGAAGGTTGAGTGTGTTCCACGACTGCATTTCACTCACTGCCTCTGTTTGTATCTCTGTCACTCCAGGACCAAAATGGAACGAGACGTCAGCGCTCTCCGGAGGCCGACAAACCTCGCAGAAGAAAGGGACAGAAAAAATACAGCTGTGATGAGTGTGGGAAGGATTTTACTAAGGCTGGAACCTTAAAAATACACCAACTCATCCACAGTGAAGTTAAACCATACAGCTGTGATGAGTGTGGAAAGGACTTTACTTATGCTGGAAGCTTGAAAAGACACGAACTCATCCACAGTGGAGTTAAAGCATACAGCTGTGATGAGTGTGGAAAGTCATTTACCCTGGCTGAACACCTAAAATCACACAAACCTGTTCACAGTGGAGTTAAAGCGTACAGCTGTGACTTGTGTGGAAGGTCTTTTACCCATGCTGGAAGCTTAAAAAGACACCAACTTCTCCACAATGGAGTTAAAGCATACAACTGTGAGTTGTGTGGACAGTCTTTTACCCTGGCTGGACACTTAAAAACACATCAACTCATACACAGTGGAGTTAAACCGTACAGCTGTGGTTTGTGTGGACAGTCTTTTACCCATCCTGGAAGCTTAAAAGCACACCAACTCACACACAGCGGAGTTAAACCGTACAGCTGTGGTTTGTGTGGAAAGTCTTTTACCCAGGCTGCACACTTAAAAAGACACCAACTCATACACAGTGGAGTTAAACCGTACAGCTGTGACTTGTGTGGACAGTCTTTTACCCGGGTTGGAAACTTAAAAAGACACCAAGTCATACACAGTGGAGTTAAACCATACAGCTGTGGTTTTTGTGGACAGTGTTTTACCCATCCTGGAAACTTAAAACAACACCAACTCATCCACAGTGGAGTTCAAGCGTACAGCTGTGACTTGTGTGGAAAGTCTTTTACCCGGGCTGGAAACTTAAAAAGACACCAATTCATACACAGTGGAGTTAAACCGTACAGCTGTGACTTGTGTGGACAGTCTTTTACCCGGGCTGGAAACTTAAAAGCACACCAACTTGTCCACAGTGGAGTTAAAGCATACAGCTCTGATCAGTGTGATGAAGCTTTTACTCATAGTAGCAGCCTACAGAATCATCAAGTTTCCCACTCTGGATTCAAGGCGTACAGCTGTCACATTTGTGGAAAAACCTTCCGCTGGCCAGGCAATCGAAATATTCACCTACGCCTTCACACCAAAATTGATGTTTGCTGCTGTGATCAGTGTGGCAAAATTTGTGTGACATACAAAAACTTAGAGCAGCACATGTTTAGCCACACTGAGGAGAGACCTTATAAATGTGACCTGTGTGAGAAGACTTTTAAATCTCCACATTACCTCAAATCACATCAAAAGATTCACAGCAGAAAGAAACTCTAAAAGTGCAGTTACTGTGAGGTATGTATTTTTCTTTTTACAATTATTTCGAAGTATTACGTGAATGAAATTTAATTTCAAAGCTTAAATGAGACATGAAAACTTCACATACAGAATATTGAGTAACAGCTGACACAAATCTCCTGAAACTTTCCTGATATTGGAAAAACGTAAAGTTTTAAAAGCTTCTCTCATTTCTAACATTCACACTCCAATGGATGCATCGGAGAGCAGCTTGGGGTTAGTATCTTTTGATATGCAGAGTAGAGCATCCAGGGGTTTAAACCACCAATCTTCCCATTAAGTAGATTACCTCCAAATTAAGAGTTATTGTAACCCAGTAAGCTGAGTGTTATAATGTAAAAAGTAAAATGTGGACGTTGACAGAGCTGCTCTTTATTTCAGGCGACGTTCAGGATAAAAATGTTGAAGGAATTGCCTTACCTTCACTGTCTTTTATGTCTTTGTTTAGAAGCAGAGCGACACAGATGGATCCCGTTCTCAACCCTGTCGTCACTGTGGTGGTGGGAAGGAGTTTCGCTGTGACCTTTGTGGAAAAACTTTCAGTCATGTAAAGAGCCTAAAAATACATTAACGCAGACACACTGGAGACGAAATGAACTACTGCAAAGAATGTGGGAGAGGTTTCCCCACATCAAGTGCATTAAAACAACATGAACTCTGTCACCGTGGGGTAAAAAAGCATGTCTGTGACCAGTGTGGGTCATCCTTCATCAGTGCAGCTAATCTTAAAGAGCATAAGAGTCCACACAGGAGAGAAACCATACAAGTGCAGACACTGTGACCAAAGCTTCTCACAGTCAGATATTCGTAACCTTCATGAAGATACACACATGGAAGAGAACTTCAGCTGTGACCAGTGTGACAAGAGCTTCAAGAATCTCAGCTCATACTCTTCTCACAAACGATCCCACTCTGTAAATAAACTGTTTCACTGTTACCAATGTGCAGAAACATTCACTTCATTATCTACTCTGTGCAAACATCAGCGTGATCATGCTGGACTGAAATCAATGGATCACAATGGATCTGAAGAGACAGAAAGATCCTCTTCTGGTTTCAGGGTCAGACTTAAAAACCTTGAGATCAGGCTCCACAGAGTTCAGCTGGAGTCTCCTGTAAAGGATGTCACACTTGAATCTGATGAGCTAGCTCTGCTTTCTGGAGCTGCAGTGAATAATCCTAAATGTTACAGTTAGGAAACTACAAGTATAGATATGTACATCAAGTTTATCTTTTAGTTTTTTTCCTTTGGATATTTTTACAATGGTAAACAGTAGTGGTAGGACTGTGCGATATGACCAAAATCTCATATCCCATTATAAGACATCTTTTGTGCGGACAACGATATAAATCACAAAAATTTAACATTTTCGGTAAATTCTGTGAATCTCGGGCAGCTCGACTTGCGTGACGTGTTTCCAGCTGGGTGTCATGTACCTGGAGTCGAGTGTTTTAACAGATGCATGAAATTATACATTTTTAGACAGAAGTTGTAATGGCTGCCATTTTCTTTGTGAGTATTTATTACACGGCGTGCTGCGGGGAAAAGCCTGTTCTAACGTTTCAGTATAAGGTTTATTTTTTAGCACCCGATGGCTCCTTTCTGCTTCTCGTCCGTAAACACTCTTCATACTCTTTCACGGGATTCAGTTTATTTTGAAAAGTCTCAACAGGATCTTGAGCTTTATTGTGAAAGGTTTTGTGCAAAACAAACAAGCGGACTAAGGACAGCGCTAGTAAGTACTAGAGATGGACCGATCCAATATTACGTATCGGTCAAATACTGACCTAAAGTACTGGATCGGATATCGGAGAGAGAAATAAAAAATGTAATCCGATCCATTAAATATCTAAAAAGCACCTCACAAAACTTGCAACACGGCATAACTCGGCTCATAACCGTTGCACATCGGAGCTGTATGCGTCACGTGATAGAGCAGCTGTGGCGTGGGAGACCTGTCAGCGGTCTGATTGAGCATTTGGAGCCTCGCTACCAAACCGTCATTTCAGCTATCCCAGAGAGAAGTAAAGCGAGTGTGTAAGTTCATCTCTGAATGTTTGTAAAGCATTCCAGCGTTAAGCTTAACAACCGATATATGGAGCAACTGCCTCTCTCTCTCTCTCCCTCTCCTGCTGCTACTTCAATCGTGAAACTGATTAATGATCAGCTGATCGGCTTTTCTCTCTTGTTTGTTTTTGGCCCACTTCGCGCCAGAAAGAGGAAACCAGCGGCTGAACAACAGCAGCACGTTTAAGCTTGATAAGCTGTTGTTAGAATTTATTTAATATTACTTTCTACACCAGGATCCTTTTCTAGCTGACGGCTGGTAACTGTGCAGGGGCGGATCTAGCAAAGTGTAGCCAGGGGGGCCAATAGGGCATGAACAGGGAAAAGGGGGCACAAAGACATACTTTTCTTTCTTATTCTCATTTAAAATGTCTCGCGTTTAATAAATAATTATCTGAGTCTTACACCCAAAGTTTTAATCTGATGTAAAATGTATAGAAGTCCATTACTGTATATAGTAACTATTAAGTCTAATATACCCTAGTAAGCTATAGTACTTTTTCCTTTGGGAACCATCTGTGCAGTCTGCAGTTCTGTAGAAGAAAGATGTTGAATCTATTTAACTATTGTTGAAAAATAATTAATTTCTGTACATTTTTTTTCACACTGCATCAAATTAAAGTTGATTACGTTGATTAAGCATCATGAGGTGGAGGGTGGTTCCCTATTATTTTTTTTTAAATTATTTTTGCTGGGAGTTTGCCATCCTATTAGTTAGGTTGCTTAAAATACCAGAATAGGGAGGATGGAGCTGGTTTAAGGTTATTAGATTGATCAGTTTTGCTGAACTATGAAATATTTTGGGTGCAGTGTATTTATTGCATACAGGCATAACAGAATAGCTTTAGTAGTTTTTTTTTTTTTAAACTAGAGTTTGAACTTATACAAAATGCAGCAAGATATTAAAAAACAGTTTATTGATTAAAAAACACACTATATCGGATTTATATCTGTATCCGCTGATATCCAAATTTATGATATCAGCATCGGACATAAAAAAAAGTGGTATCGTGCCATCTCTAGTAAGTACTCTCTGCTTATGACCCAAAAAACAAAAACCCACAAAAAAACAGAGGAAGTTTTAGGAGTGACGGCGAGAGAGAGAGACAGCAGAAAAACAGAGAGAGCGAGTTCTGAACAACTCAGAACAACGAGTCCTCAGAACAAATAAAATCAATATTCGAACCCAAAGTAAAAACAAGATCCAGTGTGTGTCCTTTGTTATGTGTGGGGCCTGACACATGCTGCGTAAAATGAAAATAAACCATAATGTTGATAAAACTTCTGGCAAAGAGGTTGGAGTCATCATCAACATGTAGGTTGATCAACATGTAGGTTAAAATCCCCAAACTGTTCCCACAAAATTGGGAGCATGAAAATGTCTGCTGAGCTGGAAGCAGCAGCCGGAAAGCTGTAGAAGCCCAGAAGTGGAATGTGGAAGTTAATAAACACACTTGTCCTGTAAAAAAAAAAAAAAGGACAGGAAGTAGCTGAACTCCAACAAAAATAAGCTGTTTGGGCCAGCTGGACGATTCACTACAGCACAATAAAAAGGATCCTTATTTCCGGCAGAAAATATCCAGTTTTCACTGAGTGGCAGTTGAAACGGCCCTGAAATGCCGCAGCGAGACCTCCCCCACGACCAGATCCCTGAGGCTGGCTGATGAAGGAATAGACATTCGGGCACAGTTCAATGAGGGACGAATAGTCCAAGTCCCGCTGCCAGGTCTCAGTCAGAAATAAGAAGTCCAGTTTTTTTAGAAGATATAAAATCGTTAAGCATGAACGACTTATTAGTCAGTGATCGGGCATTAAAAAGCACCATGTTCAGCGGGGTGGAAGGATCATTTTTAGCAGAGGCTCGAATTATTGGACGTAAATACTCACCAGTGGTGAGAATACACCTCCCTATCTCCTTCCCTTTTGTTTTCATGCTGATATCAGCTTTAACCAACACAATAAAGTCTCTTTTTATTGTTGTGTAGTGTGAGATTATTATATTATGTTATGCCATATTATACCCCTAATTAAAGATTGTGAAAATATTATGTAGTTTTAGTTTCCATTATTCTCATGACTTAGAAGAAGGTGATAACTATTACATTTATTAAACTGATTTGTACTTCATTAGACTGCTGACTTATTGTGAATGGATGATGTTGTTTTATGATGCATGTTACTGCTGCGTTATAAGAAATATTGTTTTCAGAGAGTCATGGCCTTATTTGTCTGATTAGAAAAGAACAGAACATACTGCACAGGAAGCCAAGGTCATAACTTAGGCTCACTGAGAGAGAGAAAGAATGTGGATGTTTAGGTTTTATGACTTTGGAGGGGGGCTGAAGCTATAAGAATGTGAGAAACGCTCAGACACTTGGAGATCAGGCGGAGACCCTCCCGTGCTCATCTCCCCTCCGGGTGGTTTATGCTCAAAAGTGTTGTATGGAATAATGAGAATTGTATGGAATAAAATGATTGTTGATTGTGCATTTATGTGTTGTCCTTCCTTCAGCCCAAAGATGAAAGAATTGGGAGAATTTAACAGAACACGGTTTTATCACACGCAAGGCCATGGAAGCTCTCCTATCTGAAACTGTGTTCTGTGAGCAATATACCTTCAACTCTCCCTAATTGACTATGTGCATGTTAGCATATGCTACTTCCGGTGCGGAAACTCCTGTGGGGAGCTTTGTTTCCGGTGTCCTATTCGCGCCTGGTTTACGGTCCAAAACAAGTTAAGCAAATGAATGAATCAAGCGGCGATTTACATTTCTATAGATGTCTTGGGCATTTACCCAATATATCTGTAAATGATGTTCATCGACTTGTCGATATTTTCCCCTGCACCTCAGGGCAAAAGAGAAAAGAGATTCAAATGTTATATTTAAAATATATAAAATAACCAGCGATAGGTGAAATCAAGTAGCCAATTTTATTTTTTGACGGTGCAAAACGTTTCGTGGACATCGTGGACATACAGCACTGCACTTCAGAGTCACACTGCTAGTGATCGATGCAGCGATTCTGTACTGTACAGGAGAGACGTCACGGAGGAGATCGTCTGCAGCGATCAGGACACAATGTGACGTAAAAAAAATAAGCCTGCAAACTTGCACTAAAAAACCTGCGAAACAGCGAGGTGAAAGGTGAACCGCGTTATTAGCGAGGGACCGCTGTAATTTTGAAGGTAAGTCACAACATACCCTTTGTAAATACTAATGTATAGAAACCGTTACCAGCAATCGTTCATTTTTGTGTGGCTTTTCTCACGGTTTGTTAACATGCTGTGTAGGTGTGTACTTGACTAGCTGATATCGACATAACAGGAAACATCTGGTTTGACTATTGTTCACCTGTAGTTTGAATGCTGAACATTTGCCTGTTTAAATCATGAGACCAGTCACTATACAGAGATGAGCTTCTGAATGTGGACGATGTGTCTTCTGCTGCAGTTCTGCTTGTGTTGAGTGATGTAAACAACTGATCGATCTAAACTCTTTAAACGTCAAAATTGATCATTAGATTTTTTATGACACAACAGTGGTGAGTGTTCCCACCTTCTGCTCTTTGTAACTTAACGTGATCTTTCCGTTTTCGAGTTTTGGACATGATTGTGCAGTATATTTTCGCAGTAGCGATTGACCGCAAAGTAAAGCTACCGGAAATGTACAACCCCACATCCGGTCTCAAACCAGGAAGTTAGCATTTTCTCGTGCACAGGGTCAATAAGGGCATGCTGTCGGTTTCATAGCATTTATCAATTTTTACACACCAAGTTGACAACATCACTCTCTCACTCTCTGTGGGCAGAGCAAGAAGAAGGCTTCCATATCCTGGATTTCTCCAAACATGATCCGAAGCCTCGGCGCAGTGCGGCCCATCCCTCATCTAAAGGTAAGCACCGAGCTAATGAGGTCTTCTGCTGCTCTCCTCGGTGTCTGTTCACAGTTTATTGTCACCACGTTGAGAGAAGAGTGAGAGTGTTTGGAGAAAATCACCAACTAATCATTAGCTCAGCATGCTGGGAGAAGTTGAGCATTTGCTCGCAGAAATTTGGAGCAGAAAAGTCTTTTCATTGTTCCTGCAGCTGTTTTTCTGCATGCACCAAACCTCTACGGCCTCATTTCTATTTGAAGTGATAACAGGAAATCTGATCTGATCTACAGCTGCACCCTATCATCTAAACAAACTTGAGCATATTTTATTTTAGTCATTGTTTTCTTCTACTTGCAGTACAGAAAAGATCAACATAAGTAATCAGTTGGCAGTAGGGTGAATCTGTGATTAATTCGTGTGGTCTGAACTTCTTCTTCTTTGATTGGGTGACAGCAGTTGAAAGTAATTGGATGAGACAATCATGGGGAGGGCCCTGAATAATGTTAAGAAAATGGCATTTTAAAAGCTGTCACAGTTGGCACTGAGCTCTGGAAAAATTGACGTTTTTACTGGTCTTTGAACGCTGCTTTTTCTGCCAGGCAGAAAGCAAGGTTTTAAAGCCGCCCACTGGTGTAAAATCGGTGTTCTAACTTTTTACACGTCGATTTTACGTCATTAATTGATTTATTGAGGCCACGAGGCCACGAGGCCACGAGGCTGACCTCAGCGAAGATCAGAACGCAGTTATTGCTCTGTTAGTTTCAGCATCAAAGATCTGCAGTGACAACCAGAGGTGTGGCCTCGAGTCACATGACTTGATGTCATTTAGTTTAGACTTTAGACTTGACTTGGACTTTTAAACCAATGACTTAGGCTTGAACCTGTTTACTTCAAACACTTGAGATTTCACCCCAAATCTAAAATGTAACACACATATTACATAAAAAGTGCGCACTGTTAATTCATTTCATTCATTATTACCACACTGCGTACTTATGTGTGCGTGAGCTGTATCACAGCCGACCAAATGAACCAGATGGGCCAAATGAATCACAGGGGCCAAAAATGCCCCTGTGATTCATTTTTTTCAGGTAGATAAACTATGAAGTAGTGTGTGTGTGTGTGTGTGTGTTTGTGTGTGTAGCCGGAAACACGTGACCTCCACAGTAGGCGGAAATACGTTCCTGCATGGATCATCGACTGTGGAAACCTTGCAAGTGGATCGTAAAGGTTGGCACAGAGTCTTTCATACATAAATTTGCCGTTAATAATTATATAATTCTAGGAATCATCTACTTTGCTTACACTGATTACGTTGGCACTTTGTTAGCGTTACAACAACGGTCAGACCCCCGAGGTATCTAAACTTTAGTAAGAATGTGAACTTTTGACACCTCTGGTTAGCATTTAGTGGTCAGTTTCAAACGTATTTGATTTTTGCTTGTTATGAACAAATTCACTTCACTGCTTTTCATTATCTGTAACATCAATGCACATTGTTCCATTTACTGCATATTGCACTTAATCATGTATCTCATCCCACCTGCATCAACATTGTAAAGTTTGTCACAAAGAGGTTTATATATTTATAAATATTCTCTATTCCATTCTGTTCTGCTTTTTTATTGCCCAGATGTTAGTTAGCCTTTGTTAAATTGTCTGTTATGTCAATAGATACGTATGTCACAAATCAAAGTGTCTTGTAAATTATGTTTTTGTAAAGAATTTTCTCCCCAAATCTCTTACATGCTAACTGTAACGTGTTATTTCTGCTAAAACCTGAACTTAAATGTGTATATGGTGTTTATCTGTTTTTCTCTCTGTTTTAGATGCACGTATCAATGTGGATTTCTGCCTCCAAGCCAGAATCGCAGGAATGCACAACATGTTGCAGAAGACTCTTTCACTGCCCTCTGTGCCCCACTCTCAGCCCTGCTGTCAGGGCAAAGATCGAGGAGCATATAAATGGACACATTAAAAATGCTTTGTGATGGGTCTGTCTAGCACAGACACACTGGAACGAGAGACTTTTAATACAACAGCAAAAAGCATTAGACACCAAGCAGACAAAGTTCTTTGTGTTACTCGTATACGAGGGAGAGAACCATGAGTCGCTCTCGTCCGCTCCCTCGTAACACTGCTCTTTTATTGAAGTTACATGAATATGCATAGGTTTATTAACATATGACGTATACATACAAACGAAGAGTACCTTGTCTGTGTGTGTGTGTGTGTGTGTGTAAACAACTTCCTTAAACCTGTTGGTCTGGAAGTCCAGCAGTTCATCTAAACAAAAAGCACTTAGACTAGAACAGATATAGATCGTTTATCCTACCACAAAACAATAAGAGAAGGTACGACCTCTCCCATGCTCCCAGGATGTGGGTGTGAATGACAGAACACTCTGGAATGCACACAAAGTCTTTGCAGACTCCTAAGGATTAACCCTCTACCAACATGACATTGATTATAAAACTCTAAGCATATATGAGTAGATATTTCTAAGCATAAATGACAATCCAATAATGTAAACCTGACAGTTCCGCCCTTTAGAAAAGTTCCCAGTTATGATCACCGCATGTCTGACAGTGTCAATGCAAACACACAGCATATGTCAATCACCCTAAATTACTGTAAAAGTACACAGTTTGACAAATGTATTAGCAGTCCTCTTATTCCTCTTTGATCTCATCCAATGGTAAACTGCATCCCACAAGTGAACAAACGAATTGTTAATAGTTAAAAGAGAAATTAACATCCCAGCTTGGTGGTGTTCCTCATCTAGGCATGTAAATCACACGTCTCTCTGCAGAGTGTTTTAAGTTCTGCAGGGCGTCATGAATGTCTCTTCCAGTTGTCTCCATCACTGTCCATAAGACCAGAGTCCAAAATGTATGTAGAATAGACATTCAAACATACCAGGTGGTTTTGCTGCTTGTCAACATGGCTGTCAGGTGTCTCCAAAGCTGCAGGCCTCGTCCTGCGAGGGGGATTTTATGACTCCTCTACTGTCCATCCCTCTCTGCAGAAAAACCCCCATGTGGAAAGGGTGCTGGATCCAGTTATCTTACTGCTGTTATGATCCCAGCAGTATTCAGAGTGTCATTGTATGCATAGTACAGTGACACAGCATTAGGTGATGTTCATAGGAGATTGCTGTCATCACCACCATAGCTTCTGGTTCCTGTGCTTTTCACAGAATCATGATGTCATCCTCGAACTCCCTCTGTGCTGTCGATGGAGCATGGCATGCTCCCCTCATCCTTCAGGTGCCCGTCTGTCGTCCACAATCTCCTCTGTTGGCCTCTGGAAATCCCCCTCGGCACAGCTCTCATTCCAACGCAGCTTCGTGGTTATTGCTGTGGCTCCGGAATCTGATCTCACAATGGGCCCCAAACAGCACGACCTTTGACCTCAACCACTGCCTGGGCTGTCAGCTATGCCTGGAATGGTTCTTGTTTCTCACTGGGCCTCTGAAGATTTTTTAGGAGATCCCTTTCAGCAATATTCTGACTGCTGCACCTGTATTTCCTTGCTAAGAGGAAAAACTTCTATTTGGAGAGCATGTCAGCAATCATCAAACCACATTTCTCTTTAGTTCAGTGAACTTCACTTATAGGCCGTCAAAGCCTATTCTGAACATGGATGCACCACTTGCATAGGTTTAACACCTGTAAATGAACTGTTAATTCCACAAATCGCTGCAAACATCATATAAGACATAGAAAACATAATGTAAACCTGACACTTTGCTTTTCAAAGGCATGTTGGCATTAAATATACCTCATAGTTAAAGTTATAAATATGCACTTCTTTTCAGCACTTCTGCAGTCTCTTTGTTGACTTAAAAGTTACATAAAAGTTCACATTGTACAGTTCAGTTCATTCATCAGCGAGACAAAAAGTGTGTTTTCATAAAAAATGTTTTCCTGTTCACCACATTTTTTGACAGCTCTTATGATTTATACCAATTTGCTTTCATTATTGAGGATGGCTTGGATATTTTTGTTAATATGTACAATATGTTGCTTGTTTTTGTTAATATGTACAATCAGATTGTTAGATAAACTGATTGCATTCTGTACAACTACATTTAAATTACATGTTGTTGACTTTTCTTTTTTTTTTCTCTCTCTCTTCCAGACAAAATGATATGCCGGTGCACTTTCGCTGCCCTGTCTGTAACATGGCAGTCATACAGCGTGGGGATATGGCAAGGCTTTAATTGTCATGTCAGCATTCAGGACTGCTCCCCACTGAACTCTCCGATGAGCCCTGCCTCTCTCCCGCTGACCAGATCACAAGCTTGTTGATAAATGGGACTGAATGCAAAGATTTCAGAGAGATTGAAAAGGAAGTCTTCACTTTTTATTCCAAATTGTACTCCTGAGAATATTCAGCAGCTGATTCTGATAGTTTCTTTAATAAGATTAATAATCTCATCCCATGTGTTGACAAGCCGTTCAAAGATCTGTGTGATTCAGAGCTTAAAATTGAGGAACTGGATTTAGTGGTCATGAAAATGGCATTAGACAAGTCCCCAGGGACAGATGGACTCACTACTAATTTTTATCAATTCTTCTGGAAGGACCTAAGAACATTATTTGATGCATTAAAGGAATCGATAGAGAAGAAAGAACTGATGCCAAGCATGAAACAAGGGTTGATAACCCTGATCCCTAAATCGAGTAAGGATAAAAGAATTTTAGACAATTTAAGACCTATCACCGTACTAAACACTGACTATAAGATCCTGTCTCGAGCTGGAGCTGAGAGGCTAAAGAAAGGCATCTCAAACATTATCAGTGAAACACAATCAGGTTTTTTGAAAGGAAGACTAATTCATAACAATATTAGGCTGGTTTAGGATCTCCTTGAGTACAGTGAAATAATCCGAGAGGATACATCCTGTACAAAGCATTTGACTCAGTTGAACATACGTTCATATTAGAAACTCTGCAGTCTTTTGGTTTTGGACAGGAATTTATCAATGTTATAGAGATGCTATATAATGACATTAACAGCTCTGTTTTGCTAGAACATGGTACATGTTCAAGGTTTGAGGTTAATAGAGGGATAAGGCAGGGATGTAGCAGCTCACCACTTCTGTTCATCATGGTTGCTGAGCTGTTGTCTATTCTGATTAAAAACAGTCACATTGAGGGGTTAACTGTGATGGGTGAACAGATAATAATCAGTCAGCTGGCAGATGATACCACCCTGTTTTTAAAAAATGAGGACCAGATTCCTTCAGCCTTACAAGTGATCAACCACTTCTCCAAAGCTTCTGGCCCACAGCTGAATATTAATAAATGCGAGATTCTAGCTCTGAGTGTCCCCTGCAGTCAATAAGTAATATAAAGATCAAAAAAAGAGGTGAAGTATCTGTGCTTTGTAATTTGCAAGGATAAGATATTAACAGAAAATAAGAATATCTGTGCCAATATAGAAAAGCGTAAGTTTTAAACAGGTGGCTGCAGAGGGACAAAACTCTGTTAGGGAGAATCTTGCTAACCAAAATGGACCAAAGAGTAAACTGTTAAAAGTAAGTACTGAACATAACAATATTAGTAATTTTACAATATTGGGGTCAACCTTCAGGATCAATAACGTTTTATTGAATTGTTAGTTGACCTTAATCTTACAGAGAATGTGATGATTTCATGGATATTTAAAGTCAGCACTGAGACACATTTAGTAATGCCAACATTACAAAAGAACAATATTTGTCTCTTATATATAACACAGTTATATATACAGTGTCAAAGGAACCTGTCTTTGAGTGAAGATTTAAGGTGACAGGAAATATAAATAAGTGCAGCTTGAATCTTTACTGAAGCTCAGTATTTGAAACAGAGTTCATTCACTGCTGTAGTAACTAATAATGATTGAAATAATAACTTTAATATTGGCCATATTATATTTACATTACCATAGTGAGATGACTTTAGTCTCATGAACAACATTAGCTAATTGTTATTTACTAGCTAATCTTAAAATGACTGTTCAGTACAGAAATGAAGCCCAACAATCATGTTTTACAGTCCTGTGGTCTCAGCCTCAGATACTCAACTTCAAATCAAAGCTCATGTAGAAACAAATAAAAGATTTTCTCCTTCATTTCTGTCAAAAAAGCTGTATGAAACATTTCCAGCTGTTAGTATCATGGTTGCTAGGCAACCTGGGCAGTGCAACAGAGGCTAGACCGTCCCATTTCACAAGCCTCGCACTTCCAGCCTTAGCGGTCTTTGAGTACGCGGCCCGTGTGGACCGTTAAGGCTGCAGACCTTGAATTGGGATACAGCCAGGTGAGTGCAATTAAGGGACAAGCTCCAGGGCCAATCAGGGGTGAGAAAGTAAAAGAGGAAACAAGGTAAATCTGGTCATGTGAGGGAGAGTGAGACAAAGGGTAAATAAAACAAGAATCTTTATAACGATAATTAAGCAATAAACAATTAAAGGACAGAAAAGTTTATTTTCACTTTCAACTATAGACACTTGATCTTTAAAAACAAAAACTGTACAGTCAGCACTTTTCTGCAATTTTACATTTATTTCTCACAATTTAAGTCCAAACAATCATGCTGACAGTTTTTTTCTCATTTGTTGTGTATAAAAGCAGTTAAATATGTAATTTCTTTACACTGACAGAAAGGGCAGTTTCACTGGACCGGCCCACTAAAGATCACAGTGGCTGTGATGTAAGATGAGTTTGAGAGGGAAAAAAAAAAGAAAAACATTAAAGTGATTTATTCAGGCTGCTTGGAGAAAAGGCCAAATACTTTTGATCCAGTCATCACAGTCCTGCATGATCACGCTGATGTTTGCTCAGAGCAGATAATGAAGTGAATGTTTTTGCACATTGGTAACAGTGAAACAGTTTATTTACAGCGTGGGATCGTTTATGTTCGGAGTATGAACTGAGATTCTTGAAGCTTTTGTGACACTGGTCACAGCTGAAGTTCCCTTCAACGTGTGTATTTTCATGAATATTACGATGACCTGACCGTGAGAAGCTTTTGTCACAGTGTCTGCACTTGTATGGTTTCTCTCCTGTGTGGACTCGTTTATGTATTTTAAGATCACGTGCAATGGTGAAGGATGACCCACACTGGTCACAGACATGCTTTTTAACCCCACTGTGACAGAGTTCATGTTCTTTTAATTTACTTGGTATGGGGAAGCCTTTCCCACATTCTTTGCAGTAGTTCATTTTGTCTCCAGTGTGTCTGCGTTGATGTAGCTTTAGGCTCTTTTGATTACTGAAAGTTTTTCCACAAAGGTCACAACGAAACTCTTTCCCACCACCACAGTGCTCACAGGGTTGAGAACTGGATCCATCTGTGTCGCTCTGCTTCTAAACAAAGACACAAAGACAGTGTAAGTCAGGGGATTCCTTCAACATTTATATCCTGTTTTTAATCACCATTTTAATGATCTACAAGTACAGAAGGTCAGAGACATACATAGAATAGAATAGAATGCCTTTATTGTCACTATACAGTTGTACAGTGAGATACAGAGCATCTCCACTATATACATACAGATGTAAAGAAGGAGATGTTGCAACATTTTGAAAACTTTGTGGAAAAAAATTGCTTCTGCTTTTGAATTCTTCTCTTTCTATACCTCCATGTGGCAATGTTGGCTGAGTGGTGATACCTATTGTTCAGGAGATTACTGTAGCAGCTTCCTGCACCTTAAAGGTGGGCAGGAATAGTGTGGAGTGTATATGGGCAGCCTCCACCATCTGTTTTCTTTAGCATAGCAGTTAGCGGACTGTAGTTAGATTGCAAAGAGTAATCACTGCAGGTTGAACGGGTCATGGATGGAACTTTGAGGTTAGAGCAGGGCGATATGACCAAAAATATTTATCACGATATACATTTGAAAATTTGACGTGAGACAAAATACTTTACAACTCCACAACTTTATTAGTGCAAAAAACCCCATCAATGTATTTTCACTTAAACAAGCAGCTTTTTAAGTGCATTAAAGTTATATAAAAATTTAACAGTGCAAATTCTTTGCTGACTGTTTAACTAAAAGGCATTTCCAGTGGAAACTGGCCGACATATCCTCAGCATAACCATGTTTAATATCCACAAAACTTAAAAAGAGGTTATACACACACAGTACGGTAACATTATGTTGAAGCACAGTACGTATCACTCCGCGAGGGCCCGCCTACGATAGCCGTAATGAATAAGCAGAGTTGTTCCAAACAGCCAGGCTACAATTACAAGATAAAAATATAAATACATACCTCACAGTAACTGCACTTGTACAGTTTCTTATTGGTGTGGATCTGTTGGTGGACTCTCAGGTAATGTGGAGCTTTAAACGTCTTCTCACACTTGTCACATTTATAAGGTCTCTCCTCATTGTGGGTAAACGTGATTTTGTAACTGTGTGTCTGTTGCAAATAGTTTCCCACACTGATCACAGCAGTAAACGTCATGTCTGGTGTGGATGCGTAGGTGAATATTTCGATACCCTTGATGTCTGAAAGTTTTTCCACAAATGTCGCAGCTGTACGCCTTAATTCCAGAGTGGGTAACTTGATGAATCTTTAAGTAGCTACTGCGAGCAAAAGCTTTGCCACACTGATCACAGCTGTACGCTTTAACTCCACTGTGGATGAGTTGGTGTGTTTTCAAGCTTCCGGCATAAGTAAAGTCCTTTCCACACTCATCACAGCTGTATGGTTTAACTCCACTGTGGATGAGTTGGTGTGTTTTCAAGCTTCCGGCATAAGTAAAGTCCTTCCCACACTCATCACAGCTGTATTTTTTCTGTCCCTTTCTTCTGTGAGGTTTGTCGGCCTCCTGAGAGCGCTGACTTCTTGCTCCATGTTGGTCCTGCAGTGACAGAGATACAAACAGAGGCCGTGAGTGAAACGCAGTCGTGGAACAAACTTTTTTTTACTATTGTACGATCTACTGTATATAATATATAAAGCGCCTTGAGGCGACTGCTGTTGTGATTTGGCGCTATATAAATAAAATTGAATTGAAACTCCCTCTGTAATAAAAATAACAATAAGAAAAATATTTTGCTCATTGGGAAAAAATATATTGTATGAAAAATTACGAGTGCAGCTGACTTTATTTTACTTCAGTATCCTTATAAAATGTGATCTTTGTATTTTCTTGTAACTTGACCACAGGTTCAACATTTCTTCCTCACCATCTGTGTTGAAGTCATTGTTTCCTTTGTAGTGGCTGAGCTGAGTCCAAATGGCTGAAAATGTTCCTCCGTCAGATTCTCCTCCTGCTGATCAGCTGGGACACAAAATAATATTTTTATGTATTTGATCTCTGACAAAAAGAAGCAGAGCAAACACAAACCAGCGAAAAGCAACAGTTAGAAGATTCATTTGTTCCAGCAGCTGCAGGATGGTTTCTACAGGCTGAAGAACAACAGTCACTGCAGGAATCAACATCTGCACGTTGATTTTCTGTTAGAGGAACAAAGTGAATGCAGACACACACAGACAGACTCTCTCCAAACCCTCAGAACAAAAGCTGTCCAGCTTTGTGTGTCTGTCAAAATGCTTTTTACAAATCCTGCTGGAATCAGTGTTACAGCTGCAGTCAAAGCAAGATGGAAATAATGAAGAAGGAAAGTTCAAATCTACTGTGAGATTATTATTCTAAACGTATGTTATCTTATACCTATAGTCAAGGTAGTTGAATTATGTTAACAGCTGTAGAACATAAATATATCCCTTAGTCTAGATTGTGTGCAAAGTATGTAGCTTAGTTTCCCTTATATTTATATTTATATTATTATTATTATTATTTATATTATTTATATTTTTAGGTTAAAAGAACATGACCATCTTTGGATTCTGTTAGACAGGTGTGCGCTGCCTTTGATCTGCTGTGAATGTATTATACTGTTTTCTTGACATGTCAGACTGCTAAATCATGAAGAGAATGTTGTGTGCAGAGGACCTTGTGCCGATAATAGAAGAAACAGACCACATTCCCTGCCCCCACCTTTATAGAGGGCAGAAAGACAGGGAACCGAGGTCATAACTTAGGCGCCGTGACAGAGAAAGAATGTGAATGTTTAGGCTTTTACGACTAGGTGGGGGCCAGTAGAGGTTATAAGAAGCTGTGTAACCCATCACCATTTTGAGATTTGCTGTGACCCTCTTCATGCATGTCTCCCCATCCGGATGGCTTATGCTCATTGTATGGAAATAAATGATTGTTGATTGAGCATTTATACACCGAGTATTGTCCTTCCTTCAGCCCAAAGATTCAAAGAATTGGGAGATTTTAACACTACTCAGACTAAATGTCTTCAGTCAGTGTGTCAGCCTCCAGTTAATAACAGTGGTGAGAAACTGCACTACTGAACCTCCACTGACTGAGTAACTGCAGTTTGGTGCTTCATTATAACTTCATGGCAGTTAGTACACAAACTGGAGAAAACATCTAAGAAACTGAAGGTGAGCTGATAGTAAGAGGATCATCATCTCACACTGCACCAGGATTCTCAGACCATGTCATGGTTCACTTGATCCCTGCAAACAGGCACAAACTAAAACTCTCTAAAGCTTTTGTGAAGACACTGACACAGTGGACTGATGAGGCTGTGGAGAATCTGCAGGTGTGTCTGGACTGCACCGACTGGGAGGTTTTCAGGATTGTTACCAACAGTTTGGATTATTATAGAGATGCTGTGACGTCCTGTAAAATCAGCTTCTGTGATGACAGCTGCACAGCATCACACACCAGGGTGAGAAGGAGGCTAAGGCTGGAAAAGCAGGAAGTGTTTCAGAGTGGGGACAGAGAGAGTTTCAAAGTTCAGCTTTAGTGAGGCTAAACTCCAAAACCTGTTTGCAGCTAATGACTCTGCTTCTGTCTGGAAAACAATCAGACGGTGAACCAACCACAAACCTAAAGACCCCACTGCACCAACAATTCACAGCTGAACAGCTCCTGCTGTGGATTCTACCAACAATGACCTGTTACTCCCCCACCCAAGACTTTCAACAGCTTAGCACCCCCCATCATTATAAAACATGGGCCTGGACCTTCTGTAGAACTTCAACTACAGAAATAAAACTGAAAAAAAACCCCACCCGAGTTCGCTCCATGATCAAGATTTCATAGAATAAACAATTATAGTCGGGTCTCCCTGTGAAAATAAGCATTAAACCTTCAAATATTTACGTGAGCAAAAGAAATCAATCTGATCAATGAAAAGTGGAAAAAACTTCTGCCTTCTGTACACAAAACTAAATAAAATCCAACATTCAATCCACAACACGATAAAAACATTCTTCTTCCAAATCACCAAGAGCTGCACATTAACCACCACAATATATTTTTATTCTCTGTGCTTTCAAATATGAACACTGTTTACTTTCATCTGTTTCATTAGTTGTGTTAACATCTTCCTGTGCATCACTTTACAGCAGCCAGACTCATTGAAATGAGACTTTGTAGGAGTTCACTTCCTCTCATGTGTTCATCCACAGCAGCTGGACAATAAAGTCTATAGTGACCCTGATACTGCAGCAGATCGCTCTGATTTCCTGTTATCACTTCAAATAGAAATGAGACTGTAGAGGTTTGGTGCATGCAGAAAAACAGCTGCAGGGACAATGAAAAGACTTTTCTGCTCCAACTTCTCCCAGCATGCTGAGCTAATGATTAGTTGGTGTTTTTCTCCAAACACTCTCTCACTCTTCTCTCAACGTGTTCACAATAAACTGTGAACAGACACCGAGGAGAGCAGCAGAAGACCTCATTCAGGAGCTAAACTCAACATGAACTGAACTCACAGTAAAGTTAGCTCGATGCTTACCTTTAGATGAGGAATGGGCTGCAGCGCGCTGAGGCTTCGGATAATTTTTTAGAGAAATCCAGGACATGGAAACCAATATCGGAACTATTAGCCCCTCACACTTCCCGTCTGGTGAAGAAATGATCTAAAAATCGCCGTTTAATAAGTCAGGATCCCGTATGTTACGCCAGCGAGTAGCTTTGAACGTTTGTGTCGCTACCCGATCCGTACAGGAAACCCGATAGCTACCCCGCATGCGCAAATCTGACGTCACTTCCTCTATTTGCCAACATTGCGACATTCAATATGTTTGAATGATACAGTTTTTTTTTGTTTTTGTTTTTTTTTAAAGAACTTAACAAACAATGAGTATACAACATACGAACAGATGAAGTATACAAAAGAACAGAACATAAACACAAAAGCCAGGGGTAAAGAGAAAAAAGTAATAATTATACGAATGCACTCAAAAATTCACATATATATATTGTTTTGAGAGCCTTTTTGTTGGTGGAGTCTGATATTGATTGTATGTACAATTCCACATCCTTAAACAGAAATATGGTGTTTTATTAGTAAACTTACATTTATGCATGAAAAATTTAGCTAAAAGTATTAACAAATTTATTACAAAAAACATTTATCATTCTTCTTGGGGAACTTAAAGAAACAGAATAAAACATTTTCCCATCGTAAAGAAAACTCCCTTAAAATATGGACAATAACAAAACTGCTAAATTCCTGTGTATGAGAACAGTACCAAAAAAGATGTGTCAGAGTTTCTGGATGATCCCCACAGAAAGTACAATTAGTATTTATGTCTCTTTTAAATTCTACCATGTAGTGACTGGTTGGATCACATTTATGTAGAATTTTAAATGAAACTTCCTTCACCGTATTTACAATCAAATATTTATGGGAGATCATCCAGACTGTCTTCCACTTGATATCTGGAACATATTGGTTCCAGTAAGATATTATATACGGGAGAGAGACGATATCTTCTTGGAATAAACTACGTATTCTCTTATTGCTGTTACCAAGTTCCTGTGAAAAGCAGATTTTTCCTACTGGTGACTCAGCTGGATCAGGTAGAGTGACTGAGGTAGATATTGAGCTGTCAGTGTTTTTATATAACATTAAAGTACCTGAGGGTATGGCACCAAGCACCATTGAGAATTCCTGAACACTGATTGGAAAATTATATAGTGCAATAAAGTCATTGTAAGTAAGTAGTTGTCCCTCTTTATTAACCAGCTGAGCCACCAATAGGATCCCATTTTGCACCCAAGTTTCCAGGAAAAGTGATTTATCTGTTTTTCTCTCTGTTTTAGATGCACGTATCAATGTGGATTTCTGCCTCCAAGCCAGAATCGCAGGAATGCACAACATGTTGCAGAAGACTCTTTCACTGCCCTCTGTGCCCCACTTTCAGCCCTACTGTCAGGGCAAAGGACGAGGAGCATATAAATGGACACATTAAAAATGCTTTGTGATGGGTCTGTCTAGTACAGACACACTGGAACGAGAGACTTTTAATACAACAGCAAAAAGCATTAGACACCAAGCAGACAAAGTTCTTTGTGTTACTCGTATACGAGGGAGAGAACCACGAGTCGCTCTCGTCCGCTCCCTCGTAACACTGCTCTTTTATTGAGGTTACATGAATATACATAGGTTTATTAACATATGACGTATACATACAAACGAAGAGTACCTTGTCTGTGTGTCTGCGTGTGTGTAAACAACTTCCTTAAACCTGTTGGTCTAGAAGTCCAGCAGTTCATCTAAACAAAAAGCACTTAGACTAGAACAGATATAGATCGTTTATCCTACCACAAAACAATAAGAGAAGGTACGACCTCTCCCATGCTCCCAGGATGTGGGTGTGAATGACAGAACACTCTGGAATGCACACAAAGTCTTTGCAGGCTCCTAAGGATTAACCCTCTACCAACATGACATTGATTATAAAACTCTAAGCATATATGAGTAGATATTTCTAAGCATAAATGACAATCCAATAATGTAAACCTGACAGTTCCGCCCTTTAGAAAAGTTCCCAGTTATGATCACCGCATGTCTGACAGTGTCAATGCAAACACACAGCATATGTCAATCACCCTAAATTACTGTAAAAGTACACAGTTTGACAAATGTATTAGCAGTCCTCTTATTCCTCTTTGATCTCATCCAATGGTAAACTGCATCCCACAAGTGAACAAACGAATTGTTAATAGTTAAAAGAGAAATTAACATCCCAGCTTGGTGGTGTTCCTCATCTAGGCATGTAAATCACACGTCTCTCTGCAGAGTGTTTTAAGTTCTGCAGGGCGTCATGAATGTCTCTTCCAGTTGTCTCCATCACTGTCCATAAGACCAGAGTCCAAAATGTATGTAGAATAGACATTCAAACATACCAGGTGGTTTTGCTGCTTGTCAACATGGCTGTCAGGTGTCTCCAAAGCTGCAGGCCTTCGTCCTGCGAGGAGGATTTTATGACTCCTCTACTGTCCATCCCTCTCTGCAGAAAAACCCCCATGTGGAAAGGGTGCTGGATCCAGTTATCTTACTGCTGTTATGATCCCAGCAGTATTCAGTGTCATTGTATGCATAGTACAGTGACACAGCATTAGGTGATGTTCATAGGAGATTGCTGCCGTCACCACCATAGCTTCTGGTTCCTGTGCTTTTCACAGAATCATGATGCCATCCTCAAACTCCCTCTGCGCTGTCGATGTAGCGTGGCATGTTCCCCTCATCCTTCAGGTGCCCGTCTGTCGTCCACAATCTCCTCTGTTGGCCTCTGGAAATCCCCCTCGGCACAGCTCTCATTCCAACGCAGCTTCATGGTTATTGCTGTGGCTCCGGAATCTGATCTCACAATGGGCCCCAAACAGCACGACCTTTGACCTCAACCACTGCCTGGGCCGTCAGCTATGCCTGGAATGGTTCTTGTTTCTCACTGGGCCTCTGAAGATTTTTTAGGAGATTCCTTTCAGCAATATTCTGACTTCTGCACCTGTATTTCCTTGCTAGGAGGAAAAACTTCTATTTGGAGAGCATGTCAGCAATCATCAAACCACATTTCTCTTTAGTTCAGTGAACTTCACTTATAGGCCGTCAAAGCCTATTCTGAACATGGATGCACCACTTGCATAGGTTTAATACCTGTAAATGAACTGTTAATTCCACAAATCGCTGCAAAAATCATATAAGACATAGAAAACATAATGTAAACCTGACACCTATGTTGGCATTAAATATGCCTCATAGTTAAAGTTATAAATATGCACTTCTTTTCAGCACTTCTGCAGTCTCTTTGTTGACTTAAAAGTTGCTTTTCACATTGTACAGTTCAGTTCATTCATCAGCGAGACAAAAAGTGTGTTTTCATAAAAAATGTTTTCCTGTTCACCACATTTTTTGACAGCTCTTATGATTTATACCAATTTGCTTTCATTATTGAGGATGGCTTGGATATTTTTGTTAATATGTACAATATGTTGCTTGTTTTTATTGTGTATGTACAATCAGATTGTTAGATAAACTGATTGCATTCTGTACAACTACATTTAAATTACATGTTGTTGACTTTTCTTTTTTCTCTCTCTCTTCCAGACAAAATGATATGCCGGTGCACTTTCGCTGCCCTGTCTGTAACATGGCAGTCATACAGCGTGGGGATATGGCAAGGCATTAATTGTCATGTCAGCATTCAGGACTGCTCCCCACTGAACTCTCCGATGAGCCCTGCCTCTCTCCCACTGACCAGATCACAAGCTTGTTGATAAATGGGACTGAATGCAAAGATTTCAGAGAGATTGAAAAGGAAGTCTTCACTTTTTATTCCAAATTGTACTCCTCAGAATATTCAGCAGCTGATTCTGATAGTTTCTTTAATAAGATTAACAATCTCATCCCATGTATTGACAAGCCGTTCAAAGATCTGTGTGATTCAGAGCTTAAAATTGAGGAACTGGATTTAGTGGTCATGAAAATGGCATTAGACAAGTCCCCAGGGACAGATGGACTCACTACTAATTTTTATCAATTCTTCTGGAAGGACCTAAGAACATTATTTGATGCATTAAAGGAATCGATAGAGAAGAAAGAACTGATGCCAAGCATGAAACAAGGGTTGATAACCCTGATCCCTAAATCGAGTAAGGATAAAAGAATTTTAGACAATTTAAGACCTATCACCGTACTAAACACTGACTATAAGATCCTGTCTGGAGCTGGAGCTGAGAGGCTGAAGAAAGGCATCTCAAACATTATCAGTGAAACACAATCAGGTTTTTTGAAAGGAAGACTAATTCATAACAATATTAGGCTGGTTTAGGATCTCCTTGAGTACAGTGAAATAATCCGAGAGGATACATCCTGTACAAAGCATTTGACTCAGTTGAACATACGTTCATATTAGAAACTCTGCAGTCTTTTGGTTTTGGACAGGAATTTATCAATGTTATAGAGATGCTATATAATGACATTAACAGCTCTGTTTTGCTAGAACATGGTACATGTTCAAGGTTTGAGGTTAATAGAGGGATAAGGCAGGGATGTAGCAGCTCACCACTTCTGTTCATCATGGTTGCTGAGCTGTTGTCTATTCTGATTAAAAACAGTCACATTGAGGGGTTAACTGTGATGGGTGAACAGATAATAATCAGTCAGCGTGCAGATGATACCACCCTGTTTTTAAAAAATGAGGACCAGATTCCTTCAGCCTTACAAGTGATCAACCACTTCTCCAAAGCTTCTGGCCCACAGCTGAATATTAATAAATGCGAGATTCTAGCTCTGAGTGTCCCCTGCAGTCAATAAGTAATATAAAGATCAAAAAAAGAGGTGAAGTATCTGTGCTTTGTAATTTGCAAGGATAAGATATTAACAGAAAATAAGAATATCTGTGCCAATATAGAAAAGTGTAAGTTTTAAACAGGTGGCTGCAGAGGGACAAAACTCTGTTTGGGAGAATCTTGCTAACCAAAATGGACCAAAGAGTAAACTGTTAAAAGTAAGTACTGAACATAACAATATTAGTAATTTTACAATATCGGGGTCAACCTTCAGGATCAATAACGTTTTATTGAATTGTTAGTTGACCTTAATCTTACAGAGAATGTGATGATTTCATGGATATTTAAAGTCAGCACTGAGACACATTTAGTAATGCCAACATTACAAAAGAACAATATTTGTCTCTTATATATAACACAGTTATATATACAGTGTCAAAGGAACCTGTCTTTGAGTGAAGATTTAAGGTGACAGGAAATATAAATAAGTGCAGCTTGAATCTTTACTGAAGCTCAGTATTTGAAACAGAGTTCATTCACTGCTGTAGTAACTAATAATGATTGAAATAATAACTTTAATATTGGCCATATTATATTTACATTACCATAGTGAGATGACTTTAGTCTCATGAACAACATTAGCTAATTGTTATTTACTAGCTAATCTTAAAATGACTGTTCAGTACAGAAATGAAGCCCAACAATCATGTTTTACAGTCCTGTGGTCTCAGCCTCAGATACTCAACTTCAAATCAAAGCTCATGTAGAAACAAATAAAAGATTTTCTCCTTCATTTCTGTCAAAAAAGCTGTATGAAACATTTCCAGCTGTTAGTATCATGGTTGCTAGGCAACCTGGGCAGTGCAACAGAGGCTAGACCGTCCCATTTCACAAGCCTCGCACTTCCAGCCTTAGCGGTCTTTGAGTACGCGGCCCGTGTGGACCGTTAAGGCTGCGTACTTTAAGGCTGCAGACCTTGAATTGGGATACAGCCAGGTGAGTGCAATTAAGGGACAAGCTCCAGGGCCAATCAGGGGTGAGAAAGTAAAAGAGGAAACAAGGTAAATCTGGTCATGTGAGGGAGAGTGAGACAAAGGGTAAATAAAACAAGAATCTTTATAACGATAATTAAGCAATAAACAATTAAAGGACAGAAAAGTTTATTTTCACTTTCAACTATAGACACTTGATCTTTAAAAACAAAAACTGTACAGTCAGCACTTTTCTGCAATTTTACATTTATTTCTCACAATTTAAGTCCAAACAATCATGCTGACAGTTTTTTTCTCATTTGTTGTGTATAAAAGCAGTTAAATATGTAATTTCTTTACACTGACAGAAAGGGCAGTTTCACTGGACCGGCCCACTAAAGATCACAGTGGCTGTGATGTAAGATGAGTTTGAGAGGGAAAAAAAAAAGAAAAACATTAAAGTGATTTATTCAGGCTGCTTGGAGAAAAGGCCAAATACTTTTGATCCAGTGATCACAGTCCTGCATGATCACGCTGATGTTTGCACAGAGCAGATAATGAAGTGAATGTTTTTGCACATTGGTAACAGTGAAACAGTTTATTTACAGCGTGGGATCGTTTATGTTCAGAGTATGAACTGAGATTCTTGAAGCTTTTGTCACACTGGTCACAGCTGAAGTTCCCTTCAACGTGTGTATTTTCATGAATATTACGATGACCTGACCGTGAGAAGCTTTTGTCACAATGTCTGCACTTGTATGGTTTCTCTCCTGTGTGGACTCGTTTATGTATTTTAAGATCACGTGCAATGGTGAAGGATGACCCACACTGGTCACAGACATGCTTTTTAACCCCACTGTGACAGAGTTCATGTTCTTTTAATTTACTTGGTATGGGGAAGCCTTTCCCACATTCTTTGCAGTAGTTCATTTTGTCTCCAGTGTGTCTGCGTTGATGTAGCTTTAGGCTCTTTTGATTACTGAAAGTTTTTCCACAAAGGTCACAACGAAACTCTTTCCCACTACCACAGTGCTCACAGGGTTGAGAACTGGATCCATCTGTGTCGCTCTGCTTCTAAACAAAGACACAAAGACAGTGTAAGTCAGGGGATTCCTTCAACATTTATATCCTGTTTTTAATCACCATTTTAATGATCTACAAGTACAGAAGGTCAGAGACATACATAGAATAGAATAGAATGCCTTTATTGTCACTATACAGTTGTACAGTGAGATACAGAGCATCTCCACTATATACATACAGATGTAAAGAAGGAGATGTTGCAACATTTTGAAAACTTTGTGGAAAAAAATTGCTTCTGCTTTTGAATTCTTCTCTTTCTATACCTCCATGTGGCAATGTTGGCTGAGTGGTGATACCTATTGTTCAGGAGATTACTGTAGCAGCTTCCTGCACCTTAAAGGTGGGCAGGAATAGTGTGGAGTGTATACGGGCAGCCTCCACCATCTGTTTTCTTTAGCATAGCAGTTAGCGGACTGTAGTTAGATTGCAAAGAGTAATCACTGCAGGTTGAACGGGTCATGGATGGAACTTTGAGGTTAGAGCAGGGCGATATGACCAAAAATATTTATCACGATATACATTTGAAAATTTGACGTGAGACAAAATACTTTACAACTCCACAACTTTATTAGTGCAAAAAACCCCATCAATGTATTTTCTCTTAAACAAGCAGCTTTTTAAGTGCATTAAAGTTATATAAAAATTTAACAGTGCAAATTCTTTGCTGACTGTTTAACTAAAAGGCATTTCCAGTGGAAATTGGCCGACATATCCTCAGCATAACCATGTTTAATATCCACAAAACTTAAAAAGAGGTTATACACACACAGTACGGTAACATTATGTTGAAGCACAGTACGTATCACTCCGCGAGGGCCCGCCTACGATAGCCGTAATGCTCCGACAATCCATCAAGCGGTGCGGCTTCGTAGCTTAGCAAAGTTGTACTGAAACATTTGACAGATTTTCGAGCGCCGTGTACATAAAATTGTTTCGAGGTCAGTAAACCCAACCAGAATTCATACATAAGGCACACGGGATTATAAGGGGCTCTGTCGATTTTCAGAAAATCAAAGGATTGATTTTAAGTGTGCCGTATTTTCCAAAAAACACGGTAATAACGATGGCCTGCTAGCATGCGCTACCAAAAATAGTGCTTTGTTGTGTATCTGACGGACGAAAGCCAAACCAGTTCCACACCACTGAAGCTGCAGCATTTTACAAACCAGTTCTGGTTTATCTGTTTCATTCAACGATCCACTTTCGCTCTTCTAATTCTGCGTCGCTGCCATGTGGGTATGTAAACATAGGCACTGCGCATGCACGTTTTACCCATATTCTATCGCGATATTTCATTTTCCTATCGTTGCCCAAAATTACACCGGTATTACCGTGAACGGTATTATATAGCCCAGCCCTAGTTGAGGTTGACAAAACATCACAGACACATGGAGAACTGGGCGAGTTGCTGACTGTGCAGCGCAATGGGAAAACCAACTGAACTGAACAGAGAGTCCAGAGTGTGGAGAACTGTGTTAGCATGTTAGCTAATTGCTAACATGCTAACACAACTGAATAAGCAGAGTTGTTCCAAACAGCCAGGCTACAATTACAAGATAAAAATATAAATACATACCTCACAGTAACTGCACTTGTACAGTTTCTTATTGGTGTGGATCTGTTGGTGGACTCTCAGGTAATGTGGAGCTTTAAACGTCTTCTCACACTTGTCACATTTATAAGGTCTCTCCTCATTGTGGGTAAACATGTGATTTTGTAACTGTGTGTCTGTTGCAAATAGTTTCCCACACTGATCACAGCAGTAAACGTCATGTCTGGTGTGGATGCGTAGGTGAATATTTCGATACCCTCGATGTCTGAAAGTTTTTCCACAAATGTCGCAGCTGTACGCCTTAATTCCAGAGTGGGTAACTTGATGAATCTTTAAGTAGCTACTGCGAGCAAAAGCTTTGCCACACTGATCACAGCTGTATGCTTTAACTCCACTGTGGATGAGTTGGTGTGTTTTCAAGCTTCCGGCATAAGTAAAGTCCTTTCCACACTCATCACAGCTGTATGGTTTAACTTCACTGTGGATGAGTTGGTGTATTTTTAAGGTTCCAGCCTTAGTAAAATCTTTCCCACACTCATCACAGCTGTATTTTTTCTGTCCCTTTCTTCTGTGAGGTTTGTCGGCCTCCTGAGAGCGCTGACTTCTTGCTCCATGTTGGTCCTGCAGTGACAGAGATACAAACAGAGGCCGTGAGTGAAACGCAGTCGTGGAACAAACTTTTTTACTATTGTACGATCTACTGTATATAATATATAAAGCGCCTTGAGGCGACTGCTGTTGTGATTTGGCGCTATATAAATAAAATTGAATTGAAACTCCCTCTGTAATAAAAATAACAATAAGAAAAATATTTTGCTCATTGGGAAAAAATATATTGTATGAAAAATTACGAGTGCAGCTGACTTTATTTTACTTCAGTATCCTTATAAAATGTGATCTTTGTATTTTCTTGTAACTTGACCACAGGTTCAACATTTCTTCCTCACCATCTGTGTTGAAGTCATTGTTTCCTTTGTAGTGGCTGAGCTGAGTCCAAATGGCTGAAAATGTTCCTCCGTCAGATTCTCCTCCTGCTGATCAGCTGGGACACAAAATAATATTTTTATGTATTTGATCTCTGACAAAAAGAAGCGGAGCAAACACAAACCAGAGAAAAGCAAGAGAAGATTCATTTGTTCCAGCAGCTGCAGGATGGTTTCTACAGGCTGAAGAACAACAGTCACTGCAGGAATCAACATCTGCACATTGATTTTCTGTTAGAGGAACAAAGTGAATGCACACACACACAGACAGACTCTCTCCAAACCCTCAGAACAAAAGCTGTCCAGCTTTGTGTGTCTGTCAAAATGCTTTTTACAAATCCTGCTGGAATCAGTGTTACAGCTGCAGTCAAAGCAAGATGGAAATAATGAAGAAGGAAAGTTCAAATCTACTGTGAGATTATTATTCTAAACGTATGTTATCTTATACCTATAGTCAAGGTAGTTGAATTATGTTAACAGCTGTAGAACATAAATATATCCCTTAGTCTAGATTGTGTGCAAAGTATGTAGCTTAGTTTCCCTTATATTTATATTTATATTATTATTATTATTATTTATATTATTTATATTTTTAGGTTAAAAGAACATGACCATCTTTGGATTCTGTTAGACAGGTGTGCGCTGCCTTTGATCTGCTGTGAATGTATTATACTGTTTTCTTGACATGTCAGACTGCTAAATCATGAAGAGAATGTTGTGTGCAGAGGACCTTGTGCCGATAATAGAAGAAACAGACCACATTCCCTGCCCCCACCTTTATAGAGGGCAGAAAGACAGGGAACCGAGGTCATAACTTAGGCGCCGTGACAGAGAAAGAATGTGAATGTTTAGGCTTTTACGACTAGGTGGGGGCCAGTAGAGGTTATAAGAAGCTGTGTAACCCATCACCATTTTGAGATTTGCTGTGACCCTCTTCATGCATGTCTCCCCATCCGGATGGCTTATGCTCATTGTATGGAAATAAATGATTGTTGATTGAGCATTTATACACCGAGTATTGTCCTTCCTTCAGCCCAAAGATTCAAAGAATTGGGAGATTTTAACACTACTCAGACTAAATGTCTTCAGTCAGTGTGTCAGCCTCCAGTTAACAACAGTGGTGAGAAACTGCACTACTGAACCTCCACTGACTGAGTAACTGCAGTTTGGTGCTTCATTATAACTTCATGGCAGTTTGTACACAAACTGGAGAAAACATCTAAGAAACTGAAGGTGAGCTGATAGTAAGAGGATCATCATCTCACACTGCACCAGGATTCTCAGACCATGTCATGGTTCACTTGATCCCTGCAAACAGGCACAAACTAAAACTCTCTAAGCCTTTTGTGAAGACACTGACACAGTGGACTGATGAGGCTGTGGAGAATCTGCAGGTGTGTCTGGACTGCACCGACTGGGAGGTTTTCAGGATTGTTACCAACAGTTTGGATTATTATAGAGATGCTGTGACGTCCTGTAAAATCAGCTTCTGTGATGACAGCTGCACAGCATCACACACCAGGGTGAGAAGGAGGCTAAGGCTGGAAAAGCAGGAAGTGTTTTAGAGTGGGGACAGAGACAGTTTCAAAGTTCAGCTTTAGTGAGGCTAAACTCCAAAACCTGTTTTCAGCTAATGACTCTGCTTCTGTCTGGAAAACAATCAGACGGTGAACCAACCACAAACCTAAAGACCCCACTGCACCAACAATTCACAGCTGAACAGCTCCTGCTGTGGATTCTACCAACAATGACCTGTTACTCCCCCACCCAAGACTTTCAACCGCTTAGCACCCCCCATCATTATAAAACATGGGCCTGGACCTTCTGTAGAACTTCAACTACAGAAATAAAACTGAACAAAACACCTGAGTTCACTCCATGATCAACATTTCATAGAATGAACAATTATAGTCGGGTCTACCTGTGAAAATAAGCATTAAACCTTCAAATATTTACGTGAGCAAAAGAAATCAATCTGATCAATGAAAAGTGGAAAAAAATTCTGCCTTCTGTACACAAAACTAAATAAAATCCAACATTCAATCCACAACACGAAAAAACATTCTTCTTCTTCCAAATCACCAAGAGCTGCACATTAACCACCACAATATATTTTTATTCTCTGTGCTTTCAAATATGAACACTGTTTACTTTCATCTGTTTCATTAGTTTTTGTTAACATCTTCCTGTGCATCACTTTACAGCAGTCAGACTCATTAAAATGAGACTTTGTAGGAGTTCACTTCCTCTCATGTGTTCATCCACAGCAGCTGGACAATAAAGTCTATAGTGACCCTGATACTGCAGCAGATCGCCCTGATTTCCTGTTATCACTTCAAATAGAAATGAGACTGTAGAGGTTTGGTGCATGCAGAAAAACAGCTGCAGGGACAATGAAAAGACTTTTCTGCTCCAACTTTCTGCCAGCAAACTGTTGAAATCCCCACTTTCCTTCTTTCTCTTCTTTTATAGCTTACTTCCTGCTACAATAACGAGTGAGACCTACCTTTCTCACAAAACGCTCAACTTCTCCCAGCATGCTGAGCTAATGATTAGTTGGTGTTTTTCTCCAAACACTCTCTCACTCTTCTTTCAACGTGTTCACAATAAACTGTGAACAGACACCGAGGAGAGCAGCAGAAGACCTCATTCAGGAGCTAAACTCAACATGAACTGAACTCACAGTAAAGTTAGCTCGGTGCTTACCTTTAGATGGGTTGCAGCGCGCTGAGGCTTCGGATAATTTTTTAGAGAAATCCAGGACATGGAAACCAATATCGGAACTATTAGCCCCTCACACTTCCCGTCTGGTGAAGAAATGACCTAAAAATCGCCGTTTAATAAGTCAGGATCCCGTATGTTACGCCAGCGAGTAGCTTTGAATGTTTGTGTCGCTACCCGATCCGTACAGGAAACCCGATAGCTACCCCGCATGCGCAAATCTGACGTCACTTCCTCTCTTTGCCAACATTGCGACATTCAATATGTTTGAATGATACAGGGGTTTTTTTGTTGTTTCTTTTTAAGAACTTAACAAACAATGAGTATACAACATACGAACAGATGAAGTATACAAAAGAACAGAACATAAACACAAAAGCCAGGGGTAAAGAGAAAAAAGTAATAATTATATGAATGCACTCAAAAATTCACATATATATATTGTTTTGAGAGCCTTTTTGTTGGTGGAGTCTGATATTGATTGTATGTACAATTCCACATCCTTAAATAGAAATATGGTGTTTTATTAGTAAACTTACATTTATGGATGAAAAATTTAGCTAAAAGTATTAACAAATTTATTACAAAAAACATTTATCATTCTTCTTGGGGAACTTAAAGAAACAGAATAAAACATTTTCCCATCGTAAAGAAAACTCCCTTAAAATATGGACAATAACAAAACTGCTAAATTCCTGTGTATGAGAACAGTACCAAAAAAGATGTGTCAGAGTTTCTGGATGATCCCCACAGAAAGTACAATTAGTATTTATGTCTCTTTTAAATTTTACCATGTAGTGACTGGCTGGATCACATTTATGTAGAATTTTAAATGAAACTTCCTTCACCGTATTTACAATCAAATATTTATGGCAGATCATCCAGACTGTCTTCCACTTGATATCTGGAACATATTGGTTCCAGTAAGATATTATATACGGGAGAGAGACGATATCTTCTTGGAATAAACTACGTATTCTCTTATTGCTGTTACCAAGTTCCTGTGAAAAGCAGATTTTTCCTACTGGTGACTCAGCTGGATCAGGTAGAGTGACTGAGGTAGATATTGAGCTGTCAGTGTTTTTATATAACATTAAAGTACCTGAGGGTATGGCACCAAGCACCATTGAGAATTCCTGAACACTGATTGGAAAATTATATAGTCATTGTAAGTAAGTAGTTGTCCCTCTTTATTAACCAGCTGAGCCACCAATAGGGTCCCATTTTGCACCCAAGTTTCCAGGAAAAGTGATTTATTTTTAAATAGAATATCTCTGTTGTTCTAGATAAGGTATTTGTGAGGTGAGAAGTTGTGTTTATAAATGAGGGTCCTGTTTGAATGATACGTGTCACTACCCGAATAACTTTGTCTTTTTCATTTGTTTCTCTTAATACCAGGGGTTTAAGACAAACATATAAACGCAAAGCTTTGTTTTTATTTGCCAAACAATTTAAAACAGATTTTTGCTTTTTCCAAGAGAGTCATTCCACACCTGCTGATACAAATTTTTGGAAATCACAATGGGGTAATGAAGTCTGGTTGTCCCATGGCTCTGAGCGTTCTGCTGGAGTTGCCACGCTTAAAAATTCTTTTTCTGGAGATGTGTTACACTGTGACACTTTAGGACACTACCTCTGCTCAATAATCAGACACAATAACAGTACTTTCATTGCAGTAAATATATATAGTTACAATAATAAAACTGAAAATGATCAATTACTTGACTCCTTAGAAGAAAGAATTAATTTCTGGCTCTCCAAATACCCAAATTCAGTCCTCTTAATTGGTGGAGACTTTAACATCACTTTAGACAATATGGTTGATAGGTGGCCTCCAGGGCAGCAGTCTTCATACAGTGCAAACAAATTTTATGGGAAAATTTAATCTTGTGGATATTTGGAGAGAAAAATTTCCAGATGATAGACTCTTTACTTGGAGCAATAAAACAGGATCCAGGCAATCACGTATTGACTTTTGGCTTGTTTCTGACTGTATTGATGAAGATAATATTACCGTTAATATACTTGCCACCCCCCTCACTGATCATAGAGCAATTCACATTAACGTCCAAATGTTTACACTGGATAATATACCTCATAAATTCTCTTATTGGAAGTTAAATAATTCTTTACTAAAAGATAAAATGGTTAACATGCAGATTAATAAATTAATTGTTTATTATTGGAACAAAGCTAACAGAGAGAAGTCCTTTTGTACCAATTGGGAACTTTTTAAATTTGAAGCATGCAAATTCTTGAGAAGATATGGGAGTCAAATTGCTAAATTAAGGAAAGCTGAAGAACAAGAAGTAATAAGCAGAATTGCCTCTTATTACCAGAAGTCCCCAGAAGAAATCCCAGAGGAAGATAAGATAAGTTTACTAGAATTTCAAAATAAATTGGACGGTTTATATCGACGCAAGGCTGAGGGTGCTTTCATAAGATCCAGGAAGAGGTGGCTGGAGGAGGGCGAACAAAATTCTGCTTACTTTTTCAGGCTTGAAAAATACAGATCAAAAACAAACTATTCATCAACTAAATATTAATGGCATTGTCTCTGACAATCCTAGAGAAATTTCACATTTCTGTGCCGAATTCTATACTAAACTATACAACTCAAAATATAATGAGGATGTCTCAACAGGATTTTTCAATAATATTAAAAACCTAAAAGCTATTGTTGTGGAAGATAGACGTTATTGTGACAGCCCTCTGACTGTGGAGGAAGTTTGTAATTCCATTTCTGTACTTAAGGCCAATAAATCTCCCGGCACAGGTGGTTTAACTGCAGAGTTTTATAAATCATTTTCTAATCTCCTAGCTCTGTTTTTACTGCAGGTTTTTACAGAAAGTATAGAGAATAACACCCTCCCTCCTTCTCTTACTCGAGGTCTCATAACACTTATTCCAAAACCAAACAAAGACTTACTCTTTATTGATAATTGGAGACCCATCTCCCTGCTCAATAATGACTATAAGATTATGGCTATAATACTTGCTAACAGAATTAAAGAGGTCTTGGAAACAATTATTGATGAGACACAATCAGGCTTTATGAGAAACAGACACATTTCTAATAACATTAGACTGGTTTTGGATTTACTTGATTACTCTGATTTGGTACCTGACAATAGCTTTATTCTCTTCCTGGATTTTTATAAGGCTTTTGATATAATTGAACATCAATTTATTTTCCACTCTTTGGAAAAATTTGGCTTTGGAGAGTTTTTCTGTAAAGCTGTCAAAACCTTATACACAAATGGCAATAGTTCTATTAAAATGATTAACGGCTCCACCCCGAGATTTGACCTGAAACGTGGTATTCGCCAAGGATGTCCTATTTCACCATATTTATTTTTACTTTGTACACAAATTCTTGCAACTAATATTTCAAACAGTGTTGTACAAGGAATCACCATAGCTGATAAGGAGCTTGTTATCAGCCAGTTAGCCGATGACACCACACTCTTCTTGAAGAATGCAAACCAAATCCCTCCAGCTCTTACTGTGATTAGAGATTTCTCTGAGGCCTCTGGTTTATGCCTAAATTTAAAAAACTAGTTACTAGCAATTAAAGACTGCCCTGCAAATACTATCTGTAATATTTCTGTTAAACAAGAAATCACATACTTGGGACTGTTAATATCCAAAGACCAAAAATCAAGATGCTCTTCAAACTTCACTCCAATTATACAGAAAACCCTAAAAAAGTTCAACCAGTGGCTGCAAAGGGACTTGTTGAAAGGTAGAGTGTTAATTACTAAAGCTGAAGGGATATCCCGATTAACATATGCTGCTCTCTCCTTACATCTGGATAAGAAAATTAGTAAAGATATTGACCGTATGCTCTTTAATTTTATATGGAAAACCCGTCCGCATTATATTAAAAAAACTGTTGTGATGAATAAATACGAATCAGGTGGGCTTAACGTCTTAGACTTTTCTACTTTAAATAACACTTTCAAAATTAATTGGGCTAAACATTTTCTTAAAAACCCTACCTCTATCTGGAACTTTATACCCTATCATATTTTCTCTCGTTTTGGTGGCTTTAATTTTATTTTAAATTGTAATTACAATGTTGAGAAACTCCCTGTAAAGCTTTCATCCTTCCATAAGCAGGTCCTCTTAGCGTGGACCCTCATTTACAAACACAACTTCTCACCTCACAAATACCTTATCTGGAACAACAGAGATATTCTATTTAAAAATAAATCACTTTTCCTGGAAACTTGGGTGCAAAATGGGATCCTATTAGTGGCTCAGCTGGTTAATAAAGAGGGACAACTACTTACTTACAATGACTTTATTGCACTATATAATTTTCCAATCAGTGTTCAGGAATTCTCAATGGTGCTTGGTGCCATACCCTCAGGTACTTTAATGTTATATAAAAACACTGACAGCTCAATATCTACCTCAGTCACTCTACCTGATCCAGCTGAGTCACCAATAGGAAAAATCTGCTTTTCACAGGAACTTGGTAACAGCAATAAGAGAATACGTAGTTTATTCCAAGAAGATATCGTCTCTCTCCCATATATAATATCTTACTGGAACCGATATGTTCCAGATATCAAGTGGAAGACAGTCTGGATGATCCCCCATAAATATTTGATTGTAAATAAGGTGAAATAAGTCTCATTTAAAATTCTACATAAATGTGATCCAGCCAGTCACTACATGGTAAAATTTAAAAGAGACATAAACACTAATTGTACTTTCTGTGGGGATCATCCAGAAACTCTGACACATCTTTTTTGGTACTGTTCTCATACACAGGAATTTAGCAGTTTTGTTATTGTCCATATTTTAAGGGAGTTTTCTTTACGATGGGAAAATGTTTTATTCTGTTTCTTTAAGTTCCCCAAGAAGAATGATAAATGTTTTTTTATGAAAAATTTGTTAATACTTTTAGCTAAATTTTTTATCCATAAATGTAAGTTTACTAATAAAACACCATATTTCTGTCATTTTTTTAAGGATGTGGAATTGTACATACAATCAATATCAGACTCCACCAACAAAAAGGCTCTCAAAACAATATATGTATGTGAATTTTTGCGTGTATTCTTATAATTGTTACTGTCGGATTATAATATTATTTTATGCCATGTTAGACCCCTAATTAAAGATTGTGAATTATTATGTAGTTTTAGTTTGCATTATGCTCCTGAATTAGAAGAAGGTGATAACTATTACATTTGGTAAACTGATTTGCATTATGTTAGACTGCTGTTTTATTGTGAATGAATGATATTGTTTTATGATGCATTATACTGCTGAGTTATAAGAAATACTGTTTGCAGAAAGTCATCGCCTTATTTGTCTGGTTAGAAGAGAACAGAGCATACTGCCCCATCTCAGCAGGAGCAGATAAACAGGGAGCCAAGGTCGTAGCTTAGGCGCTGTGTGAGAAAGAATGTGAATGTTTAGGCTTTTATGATTAGGTGGGGGCCACTAGAGGCTATAAGAGTTTGATCAAGGCTCCACCATTTTGAGATCTGATGCTGTCTGCTGTATGGTGTCCATCTCCCACGCGTGTGTTCATTAAATCATCGTTTGACTTGACCCGGCCGGACCAGTGTGGTTATTTTTGGTTTTCCTCTTGTATCCATCCCCAATATTTGAATCCGTAACATTACCTTTCTCTTTTACCCCTGCCTTTTTGTGTTTATGTTCTGTTGTTCTGTATACTTCATCTGTTCGTATGTTGTATACTCATTGTTTGTTAAATAAAGTTTAAAAAAAAAATCGGGTCTACCCAATCCGTACCGCGCATGTGCAGTGGGTTTTCTTCTTCTTCTGTTGGTTTAATGGCAGTTTACTCCCCAGTGTACGAGGATACTTCCGCCTGCTGACCGAGCGAATGAATACTATAGAGATGACAGACCATGTGACTTTCGCGTGACTTTGTGGGTACCCGTGGCAACAAAATCACGGCAAGTCCGTACAAAGACAGACTTAAGGAAAAGGCAAAAAAAAAACGGACGATGAAAAAAATCAAAGGAGTGAAAGGGTCAGGACACGGCCTTCGCGGTCTACGTGGGCCGGGTCCTTCGAAGGATGCAGCTGACGTTTGGGACACAGCCACAGCTGCAGACCCTTCTCCATGAATTTGAACACGACCCGTGGTTTGTCAAGGCAGTCGAGTCACGTGATCGCACAGTAACAAATCACAGCAGATCAGGAAGAAGGGGGCGAAACCATTTGTGTGTGCAAAAGAGGAGTCGAGCAGAGGGCTGCTTTTTCATGAAACGGGAGTAAAGTAGTGAACTTAGCGGAAAGAAACAAACTAAAGTATCGATCATATACCACTACCAACGTCCTGATCGATATCTGCATCGATCTGGATCGTAGCTGTCTCTGTTTCCTGTGTTTGGAAAGAGTTCCGGCTTCATCACGGAGTTTCTCTCGGTTTGTGGGCTCATCTAAAGGTAAGCACCGAGCTAACTTTACTGTGAGTTCAGTTCATGTTGAGTTTAGCTCCTGAATGAGGTCTTCTGCTGCTCTCCTCGGTGTCTGTTCACAGTTTATTGTGAACACGTTGAGAGAAGAGTGAGAGAGTGTTTGGAGAAAAACACCAACTAATCATTAGCTCAGCATGCTGGGAGAAGTTGGAGCAGAAAAGTCTTTTCATTGTCCCTGCAGCTGTTTTTCTGCCTGCACCAAACCTCTACAGCCTTCTATTTAGAGTGATAACAGGAAGTAAATGAGAGCGATCTGCTGTAGTATCTTCATACATTTATGGAGAGAACCTATGGAGGGTGGAGAGACTGTGAAGTAATGATCACGTCATTCTTGGTAGAATCCACAGCAGGAGCTGTTCAGGCTGTTTGCTAGCTGTGAATTGTTGGTGCAGTGGGGTCTTTAGGTTTGTGGTTGGTTCACCATCTGATTGTTTTCCAGACAGAAGCAGAGTCATTAGCTGAAAACAGGTTTTGGAGTTTAGTCTCACTAAAGCTGAACTTTGAAACCGTCTCTGTCCCCACTCTGAAACACTTCCTGCCATGAAGTTATGATGAAGCACCAAACTGCAGTTACTCAGTCAGTGGAGGTTCAGTAGTGCAGCTTCTCACCACTGTTGTTAACTGGAGGCTGACACACTGACTGAAGACATTTAGTCTGAGTAGATTTGAACTTTCCTTCTTCATTATTTCCATCTTGCTTTGACTGCAGCTGTAACACTGATTCCAGCAGGATTTGTAAAAAGCATTTTGACAGACACACAAAGCTGGACAGCTTTTGTTCTGAGTCTAAGATCTTAGAAAGAAAGTGACTGGACTTCTGTAAGCTTTTTTAAACGTTTCACCTCTCATCCAAAAATGCCTTTTTCAGTTCTGAAACTAAATGGTGGAGAGTCCCAGGCATTTAAACCCTTGTGGGGGTTGTACCTTGAAAGGGTCGCCGACCGACTGTTGACCATTGATCTTATCACAAGAGCCAATGTGTGGAAAAATGTGTGTGTCAGCAGGTCCTGAGTGAAACCATTGTGAGACCTTGTTTGACTCTATCATGTAGCTCGGTGCTGTCCCTGTTAAAGAGCCAAGAGCCTTTCTTTCCACTTCCTCCATGTAAAGTTTGGCTACAATGGGACACACTGGGGAGCTCACAGCACATCCATGTTTGTGTCTGTAGAAACCCTCGTTGTATTTAAAATATGTGAGTTTATGCTGCTACCAATGAGTCTGAGTGGGACTCCTTTGTGTATCTATGGAAGTCCATATATACAGGGTGCAGCATCCCCTGGGTAAAGGTGGTGGTATGCAGGGAGCTCAGTGGCTTTTTCCCTTTCAAGTTCTTGTAGGCAGCTGATGACTTTCTTTTTGTAGTTGCTTCTGGGGTTTCACCTTGAAGCTTCATAGGTATTGTTGTCACTGAGTGTAGTAATGTTTATGTGCTCTGCTTCTTCTTGTCAGGGATAAAATACATATCTATACTTTTTGTGTCCCAGCTGAGTAACAGGAGGAGAAGAGTCTGGTGGAGCAGCAGAGGAACCGTTTCAGCCATTTGGACTCAGCTCAGCCACTACAGAGCAAACAATGACTTCAACACAGGAGGTGAGAAAAATATCTCAGTTAAATCTATGGCTGTGCAACATGATGAAATACATATTAGATGACGATATAAAAACATCTATCGTTTCATATTATACACTATTGTTTGTTTCGTGGTGTCGCAAAATGCGCTGTTTATAGCAGTATTTGTTTTTCTCTTCTCCCACCTATGGAAGAATCACATGAAAGGGTACAGAGAAAGTTTAGAGGCAAAAAGAGCCATCGAAATAAACCTTAAACTTTAAGTCGACTTGTGTGAAATTCAAAGAAGTTACAGAAAATGCACATTTGTGATATATATCGTTATTGTTATGAGAAATGTGTCATATCGGGATATGAGATTTTGGTTATATTGCACAGCCCTAGTTACACTGTTATTGTTATATTAAAAAAATTAACAGAGTGTAAGATAGACACACCACACACAATATGTGTGTGCTCACAATTCAGCCTTCAGTTACCCGGCTTTCATTCAAAATCTGTTTGTCGTGAGCACCTACACATTAAACAACTCACAGATTATAAATGGCTTCAAGCTCACACTGAGGCCTGTGGGCCTATCAGCCACTGAGACACATTTATATGTTTTTATATATGAATATTTCATACTTTAATGATGCCTATTTATTTAAGGAAGGTGAGCAATACCTTATAATTGTACATAATAATATCACAGATGACAGATTAAATAAATAGATTTTAGGTAGATGCTTGTGCGTTCATAAAGTCTTATATGTTGAATTGAACCGAATGTGTCATCTGTTCAAAGCCTCCCAGTCAGTGCTGTTCTCCATGCCTGTCTGACTGTACAGAATGTTGTTAAGCACAAAGTACCACAGTACAAAGTACAGTTAGTGTTATTGGGAATTACCTTTTCCTTTTTCAGTATTTTTGTGTGTTGCATTTTTCTGTGTTTTAACAAAAGGGAAATAAAGGGGTTTAAATCAACCTAGGATGGTTTATTTTCATTTTCACATGGTCTTACTCAGATGATACAAAATGAAACATGCATTCTTTTTTTACTTGCTGGAAAAGCTTGAAAATGGACCTTGAAAGTGCATAAAAAGTGCTTGAATTTGACCCTGAAAATGGCGTATCAACTCTGAATTGTATCAGCACCCATTGAAACAGCAATGTCACCAGTTAAACTCGTAAAGTAAGAGATCAGTATTTCTTCAATACAGTGGTCCCTCGCTATAATGCGGTTCACCTTCGCAGATTTTTTTTTTATTTGTGCAATTTTCCTTTCTTTTTTTTTTTTTTTTTGCAGCCCATTATGTTCCTGATTGGCTGAAGACCATTGTCAATCAATCTTGTGCTGTGTCTCCTGGACATATGACCAAAAATATTTATCACGATGTACATTTGAAAATGAGCGATTACAATATCACTGACGATATAATTGACACTAGACAAAATACTTTACAACTCCACAACTTTGATGTTTTTTTTGCACTAATAATGTATTTTCACTTAAACAAGCAGCTGTTTTTTTATGTGCATTAAAGTTATATAAAAATTTAACAGTGCAAATTCCTTGCTGACAGTTTAACTAAAAGGCATTTCCAGTGGAAACTGGCCGACATATCCTCAGCATAACCATGTATAATATCCACAAAACTTAAAAAGAGGTTATACACACACAATACGGTAATATTATGTTGAAGCACAGTACGTATCACTCTGCGAGGCTCCGCCTACGATAGCCGTAATGCTCCAACAATCCATCAAGCGGTGCGGCTTCGTAGCTTAGCAAAGTCGTACTGAAACATTTGACAGATTTTCGAGCGCCGTGTACATAAAATCGTTTCGAGGTCAGTAAACACAACCAGAGTTCATACATAAGGCACACGGGATTATAAGGGGCTCTGTCGACTTTCAGAAAAATCAAAGGATTGATTTTAAGTGTGCCGTATTTTCCAAACAACACGGTAATAATGACGGCCCGCTAGCATGCTCTACCAAAAATAGTGCTTTGTTGTGTATCTGACGGACGAAAGCTAAACCAGTTCCACACCACTGAAGCTGCAGCATTTTGACAAACCAGTTCTGGTTCATTTGTTTCATTTAACGATCCACTTTCGCTCTTCTAATTCTGCATCGCCGCCACGTGCGTACGA